>NW_023144623.1:3177803-3401405 GCF_012932325.1 Thrips palmi
TGCCAAATGTCGCCCAGTTTCTGGGCACCTTGGTCGCCCAGTCTGGTGGACAAATCATACAGTAACCGGCCCTCTCCCATGGTAGAGCATGCTCAGGTGTCTAGATCCTGGGCGACTAAGATGCCTAGATTCTGGGCACCTTCGGCACCTCAGTCGCTGCTGAGCCATGGGTGAAGGCAGGTTTCTTAATGGTTTGTCCACTCCGAGACTGGGTGACAAAAATGCCCAGGAACTGGGCGACATTTGGCACCCTAAAAAGTGGGGCGGGCGACAAAGGCGCCCAGTTTCTGGGCACCCCATATTTAAAGTGTACCCTCTGCCTGAACGGTGCACAACGGTCTGACGCTGTGGCACCGCTGTGTCCTGCCACCCACCCCAGCAATTTCAGTCCCTTTTAGCAGTTCCCAGAGCAGAAGTAGGGGCGCCTGGAGGGTAGGCAGCACCCCGGACGCCGACCCGGGCTCCCCGGGTCACGGCAGGGTCGACATGAGCCCCATCCCGATTGAGCCCCGACGACCTGAGCCCCGACCAAAGCCCCGTTTGAGCCCGACTTGAGCCCCGACTCGAGCCCCGACCGAGTCCCGATGGCCAGAGCCCCGACCTGAGCCCGGTTTGAGCCCCACTTAAGCCCCACGCCAAAAAACTTCAATTTTTGAACTTTTTTAGTGAAGATTTTGCGTCATATTGCAAATATTTTGGCGCGGGGCTAAAATGGGGCTCAAACGGGGCTCAGGTCGGGGCTCAAAACGGGCTCAGGTTGGGGCTCTGGCCATCGGGGCTCAGTCGGGGCTCGGGTCGGGGCTCGAGTCGGGCTCGGCCGGGGCTCTGGCCGGGGCTCAGGTCATCGGGGCTCAATCGGGACGGGGCTCATGTCGACCCTGCCCGGGTCACACCGACCAGCAGGTAGGCAACCCATTTCACTGAGAAGGGGCGAGTTTCAGGTGAAGAAGCTAGTCGATTCGTTTAGCGTTTGAGACTGTTTTTCTGCACGCAAAACCTTACTAACTATTTTGAGGATATCTACTTGCTGTACGAAGAAATAATTCGTAAATTACGAAGTATTTTCTTTGTCCGAAAACAAGCTGCTTTTCTTTGTAAAGCCGAAAACAGTTAGTAAGGTTTTCAGAGACCTAACAAAATTGAACGTTACTTCTTCGTTTCAAGGAACTGCTCCTTCTATGGCGATAACTTTACTACATTCAATACGACGTACATATCCGAAGTGCCAAATCCATCTGTTGACGGCGGTGGAGTTGTCGTTGAGCATGGTGAGGAGAACCCCTGCCGTGACTGTCGTAGCGTACACTGAGGACACGCGCCAAAGGACCAGGCGTCCCCAACGGGCCTCTGCAGCCATTGCAACCTGAACCAAACGCCTTGACCATTTCAAATGCTCCCTTGCTTTTACTGCCAAAAATGTCTGTAAAGCATCTGCTTCCTACGAATGAAATGGGCATTGTAGAATTATTGCTTCGTATTGCAGAGGATTTTGCTTCCTAATGTACGAGCCATATCAATATGGATATTTCAATGCCTTCGTTTAATTCTAATAGCGAAGCTGCTAACTGTGTGGATCTACAGCAATTCGATATGTCCGTTTCTTTCCTGGACTTGACCGAGCAAAGGCGCACCGTGGAGAAACGACGGGTCTGGTACTGTTTCAAGTATGAATCAAACAAACGTGTATTTTCAAAAGGGATGTGATAAGTGGGAGTAGGTTTCGGTGACTCAACTGTATCACCGCACACAATGCGAGAGGGCAACCACTAAAGGAACCCCGTGTCCCCTGGAGCAATCGAAATCTCTGTAAATCCGAAATATTGCCGCAAACGGCAAAACTTAAGCAGATTTTAAGAGTAAAATTGGACGAAATCTTGCAAAATCCGACGAAATCTCTTCTCTTAAGAAATCGTGTGTCTCCAAACATCGAACGTGTTGGCCCACTCGTCACTATGTAACTAGAATGTAGTTTTTAGTGCATGAACTTTGCACATAATTATGCAGTTGCTTTCAAATGCACTAATTTGTGCATAACTAAGCACGAAAGTGTGCGTTGTTTCGCAGAGGTTCTTGCATGTCACGCGCATGCTCAATTCTGTTCAAATGCTGAGCACGTGAGTGACGTGAGTGCATGTCGGTTCGTATGTAAGGTTTGCACGAGTCGTGTGCAAACCAGCACTCTTTACCGAGTGAGCATTGGGCTGACGCATGCCATCAGTACATTCATTTTGAAGGCGATACCCTGCCCGCTGGGGTGGCCTCCGACTGCAGTTCGGTGGCAGCGAATTGGGCGTGTCGTAGCGCCTTCCACATTAGTGGCTTGCGGTAGGCCAGGATGTCGTAGGACACGAAGCTGGAGAAGCCACCGCAGAAGGTGCGCATGGACACGCGCTCGCTCAGGGGGCGGCCTTCGGACTCGAACACGGTGTCCACCAGGGCGAGGACCGTCATGACCACTATGATGGCGCCAGCCGTCTGAAAGGGAGCACTGAGTTCACACTCTAGAAAGACGACAGGAGCGGTACACTTTCGAAACCTTGAAAACTTTATTTTGGGCCTCGCTGGGGAAAGGGGCTTGTCTTAGCAAAGGTATTTTGAGCATCCGTCAGCTAACGAATAAAATACTTCGTAGTTATCGAAGTATTGGGAAAGTTTGTACCTTTCATACTCTCAAAAACTTCCCACTCAGTTAAGCATTTCTCCATTATGTCCCAAAACCTGAACTGGTTTGAAGCCTGTCTCCTCGATCTGAAAAAAATTCAAATATGCATTGCAAGCACCGATCATTGTTGTGTACTTTCGCGAAGAATGACCTGCGTACGGAATGGCAATGGTTATATCTAATTTAAAAACAAGCCTTCATAACGGCTTTTTAGGCACGAAGTAGCCTTATAGTATACCCAGGATTCAGCCGGCCCGAGATTCAATTTGTGTGGCCCTTTATGCATTTCGGAAATTTTCTATACGATTTTAATGAGACTTTGCAGACTTGTAGAACTTTGAACGCTGATTCTCATGCTGAAATCTGGTTAAAAAGTTGGTGGCCAATTTTGAGAAATTTGCTGTCAAAATCGCCGTTTCCATGGCAAAACTCGACTCGTCAAAGGAAAAAAAAAGGAGTGGGGGGAGCCGAGCCGGGGCGGACCAATAGCCGAGCTTCTTTTTGGGTCTGTACAGCCAGGGGCGTCGGAAGTGGGGTTCAGAGGGTGCGCTGCGCACCCCCTAAAATAATCTGGGCGCACCCCCCCTTTTGATGCACAAAGAGTGAGAGGTCAAAGGGGTAACAATAACACTAGTTAACACTCCTGAGATAATATTCGATCTAAAACTTGCTTTGCCTACTGGTTTTGATGATTCTCTAAACCAAAACCATTTGGCTCGCTTCGCTCGCCAAGAACTCGTGACGCTGTACTCTCTAAAAGGACCAAAACTAAAACCTGAGCCTAGCTCGCTTCACTCCATTTTTTCCCGTTCTTTTTAAAAAGATTCTGTACAAAAAAAAATCCGTTTTAATGCCTTTAATGTTTTTGCATCAACGCATAAGTTTAAAGCTTTACCTTGCACTTCCCCTGAAGTCTTACACTTGGTTTATTTAAAAGGATCGTCAAAGTTGTTTATTGACTTGTTGACCACAAATTGCATAGCCTCTATGCATTTTACACATGTCTTTTGTTACTTTCGAAACAAACCTTTTTTTTTTGGATTAGTCCTTGTTTTTTGGCTCGCTTCGCTCGTCAATTATACCGGCTTTGGGAAGTACCGCCTAAAAGGTAGGCAACCCACAGCACAACCCTTTAAATTTGCGCACCCCCCCCCCACCTAAAAGTACTTCCGACGCCCCTGTGTACAGCTTACTCTAAAATCTGAAATCAGCACGTTCGAAATGAAAAATTTCTTTGACTGCAGGTAGACAATATGCAACTATAGAATTGGTGTCGGTTCGAACGCAGTTTTTCGGGTAGAACTATCCAATAATACTTCTTGATTGGAGTGTTTTTGGACATGCGCAGTAGGTTTGCAACCTGTTTAACAGTTTAACCAACTGTAGCATTTGAAATCTGTATTCATTTTGCTCTCTTTCTTGTTTTTTTCTTTGTTTCCTGCTTATGAAAATTCATATAAAACAAATTTTCAATTTTTGTGTGATGACTTTCTAAAAAAATATTCACAGAAAATTGGCAAAACAAAAGTTCTTTTTTTCTGACATAAAGTTTCTCAAATATTCCTTTTTTTTCTGTCAATAAAACAATTTTGTTGTTGTTGTGATTCAGTTAGCACTAGGACCACTTCGCTCAACCTCGCGACTTGCAGTGCTCATGTTCCTCGAACAAGACTCACCCGAAACCATCCCTCCCGAGTTTATGAAGATTGTCAAACCAACCGTCGTGGTGTTGATACGTTGTAAGGGAGAACTATTACACAGAATTGAAGAAAACATGACTAGAGAACCATAGCCTTTTGAAACAAGCCAAACAATTCAACGTCAGCAACAATGGAGGGGCAGTTTTAATGCGCGACTGCTGGTGCTTTCAGCTTCGCGATTTTCGCAAGGGCGCAGACGCCGAGAAACTAGTTGCCAACCCGTGAAAATTAATTTACTGCCTTCTTTCTGCTAAGAACATTTTAATAATGATGGACTTTAAAGATGTTCCATTGTCAGAACACTGCGGAATACATTAGCATTGGAATTTTTTGAATTTACCAGCTCTATTTATTGTCAAGTTTAAATTTTGACGGGTGGCACATCGACCACATTGGTACCACTGCCATTGGTAGTCCCCTGAGCCACAACTTCACAACACCACTTCTTTTCTTTCCCCCGTAAACAAAACTAGTACATGTCTGGAATCCGACGTCTTTCGGACGTCCCGAAGAAGTCGGTTTTGGGAGCTCTTCGGGACCTCCCTAAACGTACTACAAATGAAGCTCTCTCGTACGTCGCGCGGGGACCTAGTGTGTGGTGCCAGAGTTCGCCGCCAGAGCGCGCCCTAGTCGCTAGTCCCAAAGTCGTCGGTTCTTGGAGCACTTCGGGACGTCCGAAACGGTAGGTCTATACTCGTCCCAGCGTAACCTTTCCGAAAGTAGTCCCTTGGCCGTTTTATCCCCACATTGGCACAGATTATTCGATGTTTCTCCCAAAATAAAGATTGATTCTCAAAATGAGGGTGAACGGGGCAGACAAAAATGTGTGGGCCTTTGACTGAAATAAGTTGTTATTATCGAATCTCTTCCAGTTGCTCAAACCTAATGCAGAAAGTTTGGAGCTCGGTCCAGAGGAGAAGCCGACCTCTTTCACACAGACGAAAACTTCTAAAGAATGAGACAAAATTTCAAAAAAAGAAGGTGAACGGGGCAGACAAAAATGTGTGGACCTTTGACTGAAATAAGTTGTTATTATTGAATCTCTTCCAGTTGCTCAAACCTAATGCAGAAAGTTTGGACCACGGTTCAGAGGAGAAGCCAACCTGGTGCATTTAAACCAAAATCTTAAAAGAATAAGCCAGAATTCCACAAAATGAACGCGAGCTGGGCATACAAAATAGTGTGGGGCTTAGACCTATGCAAGCTCCTTTAATGGAATCTCTTTCAGTCACTCAATGTAAGTGCGAAAAGAGGTTCCGAGAGACCGTTGTTTTGAAGCGGCTCGGGCCGGCACGTCGTCTGCCCGCGGAAATGCCAAACCCGGAATGCTTAATGATAAAGTCTGAAATTGTTCGTATTTTTTCAATGTTGTTTATTTATACGATTAATTATGATGGCAACGGTCCAGGGTTGAGTATTAGTTTTAAAAAACCGCATTACCTGCGGGACTATTTTCTGTTCTCTGGCTACTGGCGGAGTGATTTAGAAAGGTTACGCTGGGACGAGTATATGTGAGGTCTTTGGGAGGTCCCCCACCACCCGTCGCAGCGTCCTGCGGCCATAGTTCCGAGTGTGTCCGCTAGAGCGCGCCTCGGGCCCACGCGATGCTCACCTGTTGTGCAGATGACAGTCGGCGCACTTTGGCGCGCACTGTGCTTGTGGCGTCCGATCCTTACTTCTATTATATTTCTGCTAACTATAGTAAATTCATTTCTCCAAAGAAAAGAAACCACGCACGAAGATGTTCAGTTCTCAGGTGCACCAATAAGAAGAATACTTCAAAGCCTGGTGCAGGCTTATTTCGTGTTTCAATCCAAATCAGAAAGTGCCGGTGTAAGTTAACCTACAATATTCTGTTACTTTGATACTCTTATTGTCAAACGTGTTTATTTTGTTCGTCTTCTGATTTTATGCTTGAGAAACAGGCTCTTTGCGGAAACCTTGACCCACTGGAGTTGCCCAAGATTCTGGAACGATAACCTGCACCACTATGCAATTACATGTGGAACAAGAACTGACTCCTGTGCTTCAGTGTCAAATTAAGTGAATTTCCTGCGACAGAGCAAAGTAAGTATGACACCTTGGAATGAGTGCTAATTGAATTTATTTCGGTCATTTTGGCTTATTTTTAATCAAGGGGTGTTACAGTTATGGTTGCTGTATTTTCTTTTCAGCCCAACTGAGATTCGTCTTTTAAATATTTTGTTTTTGAGTCCTGTCCACCATTTTTGTCTCCATATTTTCTGTTGTTCGTGACAAGTCCTATCGTTTGATTTTTAATTGGCTGAGCGATAGCGAAGCCCGTTACTCAGGTGGGGTTGAAAAGTTTTTCTGTCTGTCTGTCTGTCTGTCTGTCTGTGTGTCTGTCTGTCTGTCAGCACTACTCCTCCTGAACGGCTCGGCCGATCTGGCTGAGATTTTGCACACTTTTTGGGTATGTCCTTGGCTCGGCACACGCGAAATTTCACTATCCTAGCTCAACTGGTTCAGTTTTTATAGCCGAAAAACACCTAAGAAACGGCGAAAATCGAGTTTTCTGCCGGCAAATATCTTCTGCCTTGAAGAAAGGGGGGTCAGGGGGGCAGAGCCCCCCAGCCCCGGCAAGTTGAAAAGTAACAAGGGTCAAGATCGTGTTATCTGTGGATGAAGCAACTCTATCTGGAATGAAGAGGGGTCTGGGGGGCGGAGCCCCCCAGTATGCAACAATTTAGAAGTAACCGACGATGGGCAAGCCATGGCCTGCCGAAGGCAGGCTAGCGCCGCAGGCCAAGGTAGGTCCGCCAGGCGCGGATTGGAGGAACAGGCAGCGAGACATCGCGAAGCCTGTTACGACAAGACGCGGTCTGGCGTAAACCTACCTTGTTTAAAAAGGTCAGTGAATAAATACATTTTTCCTAACAGTTTACCTGTGTCATATTCACATTCCTATCAGAGCTCTCAAAAAACGGCTCCGCAGGCCGGCCGCCGAGGCCGCACGCGGCCTGCGGCAGGCCGCTGGCGAGCAACCCTGCGCCTGAACGGACAGTGCCGGACTTGTCCGCATGATGTGAGGGCGCCACGTCTCGGCCACCTCCCGGCTCCCTCGGTCGCATCCGTGAACCCTATTGGCTGCCGGCAGCCGGCCTCGTCAGGCCGACGCGCGGCCTGCAGCAGGCCGCAGCGGTCGGCCTGGACGAGGCCGCGACCGAGCCGTCCCTGCGGCCTGTCCCCTGCGTGCTGACAGGCGAGTGGGGAGTGGAGGCCCGTGGCGGGCACTATCTGCAGGGCCGAACTCTTTACCAAATTTAATCTTTGTTCAGCCCTAAAGGGTAAAAACTGGGGGCTTTTATTAAAGCTAGAGGCATATACTATCAAATGGAAAGGTTATTGGAAAACATCAGAGCAGGATTTGCATTCTCCTTACAAAGTTGGACGTCCTCAGGCCGTTAGCAGGCGGTGACGTCGACTAACCGACCATGGTCAGAAAGGGTATCTGACGACTTTACAAGGAGAATGCAAATATTTCCTGCCCTGATGTTTTCCGATAACCTATTCATTTGGTAGTATATGCCTCTAGCTTTAATAAAAGCCCCCAGTTTTTACCCTTTAGAGCTGAACAAAGATAAAAAAGTGGTATCCTATGTGGCCCTGCAGTTGGGGCCCGCCGCGGATCTTCGCCAGACACTGCCGTCGACCCCCTCCGCTGCTTCCTTTTTTGTCATTTCCACGTTTAAAACCGACTAATCCAGGATAAAAGGTGTTCGGTTTACTCAAAAATGTCTTACTGAGTCCGCCTCAATATATATTTTTGCTTACATATCCTTTAATTCTGAGTATTTTCGTTTCTTCAAACTACTACCGACCATGGTCAGAACGCCAGACCCAGCGTCCGTTCCCGAGCCGAAGGCATTTCTAGTTCTCCTGGTGCTGAGGCCGCACCGCGGCCTGTTCGGCCGGCCTCAGAGGCTGCTTTTTGAGAGCTCTGATTCCTATACGCATTCACATTCATATCCGGAACAGTGGCGCACCCTAGCGGCAGGCCATCGAACTACGACAGAGGTGCGCGCTCTAGCGGTCACACTCGGAACTACATGGCCGCAGGGCGCTGCGACGGGTGGTGGGGGACCTCCGAAAGACCTCTCACAGACCTACCGTTTCTGACGTCCCGAAGTGCTCCCGAAAGAGACGTCCTGAAATGTAGCACGGCAGTACTTCTTTCGGATGCCTTTTTTGTTTCATAAGGTACTCCTTCCGTACTACATTTTGGGATGTACAAAGCTCCGAAATGGTAGTACGACAGTACTGCTTTTGATAGTAGATTTGTTTACGGGGTCTCCACACTCTTACACAATAATCAAAATAACTTCGTGACTCCTAGGATTTCTTGAAATCGTATTTTTTTTTTATTACTTGTAGCAACTTTTTTACTTGACTGCAGTTGCAACGTCACGGCAAAAACAATGTCCGGGTTTCCGTGGCCGAGCCCGGAAAAATTACCTCTTTTTCCAGGGTGGTCCTTGGAAACCCGGAAATTGTTTTTGCCCTGCCCTTTACCGGTCAGCAAGGCGTTTTACAAGACTGACCAGTGATTCGCGCATGAACTTCAGTATTCTGCTCAGTCGGGACTGCCCGCTTGCCTCCAGATGCTCCCCCCACTCTTCGAGATACTCTGACAGGACAGTGCTGGACATTGCAGATTCGCGTCTTTGACCCATGTTGCTGTATAAAAAAATCATGGAAGAAAAGAGATGGAGGACAGATTAAAACATAAAATTGTGACGTGAGTCTCCGCACTTGGAAAACTAGGAAGCGTAATTTATTTTCCTTTCAAGGAGCTTATCTTTTTCTGTGCTTCAGATAAATTTCTGGCATTTGCGCTCTTACTTGAAATTATCCTCAATAGAAATAATTTAGCCTAATAAAGATAGAGAGGGAACATTGGCGGTTTTGACACACACACTTCGCTGAGCACGCGGGGGAGGGGGGAGGCGGTACGCTTGGGTCCCGCGTGTGGTGGAGCACGCCACGCAGCGCCAGGTGGTATGGCACGGCGTGCGTGCCCGCGAATGCTAATCACTATGCGTTTGATCATTATCGAGTTCCGGCAGTAGCCGAGCGCGCTCGGACTCGTGTCACAGAACCGAGGACCAGAGCGGTGCGCGTTCGACTCCTGCCGAAACTCATTTGCACTCTTAAAACCGTACGAAGTATTTTGAGCATACGTATAACAAACTAAAATACTTTGTTATACAAAGAAATAGTTCGTAAATTACGAAGTATTTTCTTTGTAAGCTTACGTATGCTCAAAATACTTTGTTATACAAACTACTTTTCTTTGTAAGGCCCAAAATAGTTTGTAAGGTTTTCTCAGTGTGGGGAATGAAAAAAAACATCACGGTGTAAGCGAGACTGTACCGCAACACACGTGTGTGTAACAGGCGGGTCTATGCTGCAGGCTGATGATCGTCCCGCACTCGGAGACGGAGCCGGGCACGCACTGCAGCAGCAGTAGTCTTTTTTGCCTCATCGCGCGAATGGGCCGATAGATTCCGTGATTCGTTTCGTGGCCGTCAGCCTGCAGCGTAGACCCGCCTGTCGAGCAAACGTGCGTTGCGGTACAGCCTACGCGGCAGGCGCTCACCCGCATAGCTACGCATTTAGCAAAAAAAAAAAAATTAATAAAAATTACGGGATTCGCACACCTGCCACTCGGCACTCTCATTTCGCATCACAGTTCGGAAGGCACTCGACCAGTGCAGATGACCACCGCGCATTGCCCCTCCACGACACGCAACAATACCCTCATTTGCATACACCGATATCGCCAACGGTGCCGTGCCGTACCACCGGCCAGAGCGTGTCGTGCTCCGCCACTCGCGCGAGGAGAGCCTACCACCTCCCACCTCACCCGCGTGCTCAGCGAAGAGTGTGTGTCAAAACCGCCAATGTTCCCTCTCTAAAGATATCTGCCACTTTCTGCGTTGACCCTTTAATTCGGTCAGTTAACTGACTCTTGCTAAGACTCGAAAACGATTATACCTCAGATGGGCGCTATCTGTTCTTAGTTTTCCAATTTCTAAGATCGTGTAGAAGTACACTCTCATTCGACGAACGTGGCATCGCGCTCAAACGAACGTGACAAAGTGTCACGTTCGTTTGAGCATTATGTCATATTCGTTTGAATGTGAACAAGACGATTTTTGGCCGAACGAATGTGACACAATGCTCAAACGAACGTGACATTTTGTGACGTTCGTTTCAACGTGATGTCACGTTCCTGGAATGAGAGTCTCTAATTGGGAGTGTAAATATATGAAACCAAGAACGGCACCAATCCCGTCAGAAAACGTACATCTTCTCGTTTTCCAGCGCATGTGTCAGTTTTCGGCTTTTCGATGAATTGACCACGAGGGATGCTTCTCCAGGAGGACACGTCTGTCTCCAGCGGCTGGTTATAGCCCGACTGCCAACGAGCCAGAGCCCCATTCATTACTTAAGCACTCTAGCTCGCCCATTCCTCGTTAAGAATTCAATATTGGCGTGTGGGTGGGGCACGTTGACAATCTCTTGAAGCGGCAAGTTAAATTAAAGATCTCAACATCGCGATTTGGAGCAGGAGCCACAATGGCCAGTGAAATGTAACTACACTGAAAACCCGAGTGCGTACGCAGTGTACTCATGTGGGAAAAAACACAGTAAATCCTTAAATGATGAGTACAGCTGTCACTGTAGTACAGAGTACAGGATTTACTGTACTTTTTTTTACAGGATCCACTGTACTTTGTTCAGGATTTTTACTGTACCACAGGAGTGGAGTGCGGAATATCCTGTACCCGCACTGTAAATGTCTTACGGTGAAAGGCTGCACCAACATATTATGGTGGGGATTTTCTCCATAATACCAACAAAATTCGTCAAAATATCTATAAGGTACAGTGAATTCTCAATGGTGTGTTACGAGGTCAGCTGCACCACCATAATATGGAACATTTTCACCATAATATGGAGAATCTTCACTGTAGAACATTTAGAGTGCGGAACAGTAAATACTGTAGCCAGGCACATTAAATCCTGTGTTCTGAACGATAGTAAATCCCGGCAAAAAAATTAACGGGTCACCGTGGTTTTTTCGAACAGTGCAGCACACAGTTAAGCCCACTCAGTACACTCTTTTCAGTGTAACTTATCGCGTCATGGAAAATACACACTAAATTACTATGTAGGTTTTTCTACGCGCTAATGCACGAAATTATACATGCACTTCGCAACGCACGAATTCGTGCGCGAAAATGCACGATTTTCTGCATACCTGCGCACGAAATCGTTCATTGTCGCGCAAAAATTCGTGCGTCACGAAGTGCATGTTAAATTTCGTGCATTAGCGCGCAGGAAAACCTACATAGTAAATTAGTGTGTAACAAACCTTCGACGGGCGGCGCGCTTCAGAGTCAGTAGACGTCCCCGACGATCACCCGGACGGGAAGCAAAACGCACTTCGGTCTCGCGGTTTTGGAACGGACACACACGTACACCCAATAGCAGAGGCGGGGCACCACCGCTCCGGCGCAGTGGAAGTAAGGGCAAACCCAGTCCGGTGCAGAGGGAAATCCACGACACCCGAAGTGCTGCAGCTGCTGCCTTTGATGTCGCATCTGCAACGGACCACTGTGGATATAACAGCGACAAGTAGAGGCGGTGCACAGTGGGACGAAACGCGAGAAAGGTGGTGAGAAGTGGTTCCTTCAAACTTTCGGATATTGGAGAGGAAGGTCTGGGCTACCCAGAACACTAATTGGATTGACAGTATGACACGCGGGTGAGCTCCTGCGGAGCTCTCAACTTGGCACATTTTCAGATTTTCGAGCACTGAGAAAACCTTACAAACTATATTGGGCCTTACAAAGAAAAGTAGTTTGTATAACAAAGTATTTTGAGCATACGTAAGCTTACAAAGAAAATACTTCGTAATTTACGAACTATTTCTTCGTATAACAAAGTATTTTAGTTTGTTATATGTATGCTCAAAATACTTCGTAAGGTTTTAGGAGTGTGCATCCATTCCAATAGGTGAATATGATTCTACTGTATCTGGCGGTCGCATCCTTCAAGATAAAAGTAACATTTCCTATGTTTGGGAAAGCTGGTGACCTCACAAATTGGGCGTTTGCCTCTGATTTTCTATTTTGTCTTCGGGTCAAATGTTGCACGCTGTTAAAAGTGTTCCACAATTAACGATTTTTCAACTTTTAGGGAGCGATAAGTTGAGTTGCGAACATTTGCGAGCCATTCCGTCTCGTGTCGGTGGTAGAGTAGCCACCCCCCTTTCCGGCCCATCTCACCAATCGCCGCCCATCGCCGCCCCTTCGGAGAAAAACGGCGTGAAAGGTGCCTCGCAAACTAGCTTTGATGAAGCACTTTTTCGGCGTTGGCGAGCCCCCAGGCCTAAAGCAAACTGACAAACGCAGTCTCGACTTGCGAACACTTCGGTTTGAATGCCGATGGTTGGCAAAGAAGGTTGCCGATAGGGATTTAAAGCCTAATAAACTTACCGGTAAGAATGGGTAAATTACCTGTAATTTACGGTAATTTACCCTGCGAAAATCGGTAAATTACGGTAATTTTCGACTTAACCTAACCTTTCTGGTGTTTTTACAGCAGAAATTTACTCAGAGTGCACAAAAATATGAAAATTTGACAATAAAAGTGTCTTAACCACTTTCATAAGCCTTTTAAAACACTCCGCTTGTCTTAAATTCCCTTTGAAATTAGATTATTAATAGTTCCTTTGCAAAAGCGCACATAAACATTAGATCGAATTTTACCGTTATTTACCGTAAATGACGGTAAATTACCAATGTTACCGTAATTTACCGTCCAGATTGAAAATTACCGGTTATTTTAAATCCCTAGTTGCCGAAGACTTGCGCGTGTCCAAGGGCATGGTTGATGGGAGCATCAGGCGTTGGTTGTTGGTACTGGCGTAACATCCCAAACACGCTCAGACCTATATGGACTTTTTTCTCTCTTGCTTATAGCGGTTTCTGAGCAAACGTAAAATGTACTATTTTCTCCTTAACTATGCACAATTTTGATCGTTTTAGGGATATAATAGTCAATAGATCATGTAGAAATTGAAAGTACATTGCAAGTGACATTAAGTCCGCTTTAATGGACTATAAACATTATACAATGAACAAAATAGTGCATAGCCAAAGAGAAAATAGTACATATTACGTTTGCACAAAAACCTTTATGGCAAAAGATAAAAAGTCAATACGAGTCTGAGAGTGAAGTTATTTTTCTAGATTTTGACAGAAATGAGTTTTCTACCTTTGAATAACCCTGATTAGAGATTATGGCGATGGTTTGGAGGCTCCTTTAATTCTCACCACTTTTTTCGCATTTCGCCCCACTGTGCGGTGTAGTCAAGCAGGCCAGAGAGGGAGAGCAGAACCCGAAGTACATGCCTCACCGAGGGGGAAAAGCTTCCCACATTCATTGAACAAAATTTGACCACGTTCCACATTCAGGTGACAAAAACGCCTGTAAGGATGCAACATGTGTGGCAAAAACGCCAGAAATCTTGCACATTCACACAATCGTTGTACACAGTGGGTCACCCCTCGTGCCTTACCTTATTGATGTCAACTGAGGACTAGTTTCCTTCCCGAACGACTGCAGGAAAGGCAGGGGCAAGCGCCAACCCAATTTTGTGCTTCTTGTTTCCCAGAATACCGTACCGCTGCTGCTGGGCAACTGCCTTGAACTTTAAAGGGCAGATGCACCCGCACCCTGCATCTGATATAAGTTCGGGTCTGAATGCGTCTGAGACCAAAATTTTGTAGGCACAATTCGTTCTCTGGTTGCGGATGCACCAAACGCGACCTGACGTACTTCAAGCACCCTTACTGTTAGATTCTCACCACGACCGGTTTACCTCTTCAGTACCGAACGCAAGCTGAGAACAAACAAGGGCTCCGTGTTTGACACTCCACCGTCGTTTCCTGCCAGGATGTCAGCACACTGTCCGTCGGGGCAAGTGAGTGAGGCCGTTATTGCTTGGGTGCTGCGTGCTTTGATGCCCTGCAGACTGATTCCGAAAGTCGTTTTCGTCGCGCTGTCTCTCTCGCACCTATGTGGGTTGCCCATGAGTGCGAGAGAGACAGAGCGACGAAATCGACTTTCGGAATCAGTCCGCTGCGCCACCTCCGCGTTTCGCTCATTGCGAATGGACGAGTGCATGTGGAGGGTAGCACGCACATGGCGGGCACGCACACGCCATGCCCCCCCACCCCCTCTCCCCTCTCTCTCCTGCCCTGGCCAAGCCCGAGGCAGGCACATGCGTCCCGACTTTGAGGTAGGAAGCACGTGCATGCCTTTGAGGAAAGCGTATCACTCGTGTAAATCTTGTCAGAATGTCACAAAACTGTCTGAAATCCTGGTCAAAATTCGCGCACCTCTGAAAGCTGAAAACATCCCCTGACATTCTGTGGATCTCAAACCATCAATATCAGAGTAAGTTTTCAGAATTTCAGCTTTCTAAGTGCGCGAATTTTGATCAGGACATGTTTCTGACATTTTGACAACATTTACACGAGTGATAGTAGCTGTTACAGCTGTAACAGTCCCTTTCAAATTAAACTGACGAACCGTCCACGGCTGAAACATTTTAAGTTTCCCTCCAACGTTTGAGCGCCAGACTTGCGTTTCTCTTAAAATTGGAATGCCTTGAAATTTCTGTTCACAGGTTTGAGGTGCAGAAGTATTGATTTCGCCTTTTGAAATAAGATGCGTTTTTCGAGCGGGAATGAAACGTAAGTCTTGACCAAAGCCCAAGGTGAAGCCGACACAATAGACCCTTTCAATCGTCGCCGAGTAAAAAACAAAAGTAATAAAAAATCCAGGAACCAGATGCGCGCTATCTAAGGTTGTGGGTAACGAATCAATTATGGGCCATTTTGTTTGACGGGCCGCTACAAATCCATGAATGAGCGAATCTGTTTCAAAATCGGTATGGGTCTTCCCTCAACCTTCCTTTGTCACCTGAAACGGCGCGGATGTCTGAGCAACGACCACAACGCCACCTATCGGGCTGCAAAGAGAGACCTTCAAAATTCAACGGAAAATTTGGCCTATCCGAGGGCAAGGGAAAAGGTATGTTTTTCAAACATTTTCAAAAAGTCTTATTATGGAATAAAGGGGGACGCCTTTGCCGATATAAGTGTAAGATAGGCGAAGGACTATAAGTCGACCTAAGTTGTAAGGCTTGACGCGCGTGTAGCTTTAAAATTTGCTGACCCACAACTGGTTCCAAAAATCAGATGTGGACCAAAACAGTCTGATTATAAAACGGCTGTAGCTCAGTAAAGGAGGGGGGCAGAGGGGGCAGCTATGCTGCGAAACGTAGTGAAGGGACCATATTTAAACGTCTCAACGCAACTTTGGCTTCTACTTCAAAATTACAATTTTTGGCCCGCCCTTCTATTCAAAAAATAGGGGGAGGGCCTATGCATTTGCCTTTGTGTCTGTGTGTTGTTGTTGTTGTTGTTGTTGTTGTTGTTGTTGTTGTTGGCGTCTGTGTACAAGGAAGGAGTTGAGCTAGAGTAACCAGATTTGGAGGGTACTTCAGGAGTACCGTCCAAACAAATAATCCGGTGGTGCAAATCCCGTCCGGGTCGCACAAGGGCTGCTGCAGGTGCATCATGGTTTACATGACCGGGAGGGGGATTTCCGCCATTATTAGTGCTAGCAGGGCACATAGGGGTATTTTTGGAATCGGGGCGACGAGACAAGATGAATGGACCTGGTCCCGACCCCATCGGCCGCTTTTACAAGTTGGCCAGATCAGGATCTTCAAAAAAGGGGGTCGACCGACTAAAAAAATTTATTGCAGATTTCGATTGGTCTCAGAAAAACCTTTTCAACGAGGGGTCAGAAAGGGGGTCCAGGAGCCCGACTTCGTCTATTAGTCACATCAGGATCTTCAAAAAAGGGGGTCGACCGACTAAAAAAATTTATTGCAGATTTCGATTGGTCTCAGCAAGACCTTTTCAACGAGGGGTCGGAAAGGGGGTCCAGGAGCCCGACTTCGTCTATTAGTCACATCAGGATCTTCAAAAAAGGGGTCCGACCGACTGAAAATTTTTACTTAAGTTTTCGATAGGTCTTGGCAAGACCTCTTCAACGAGGGGTCGGAAAGGGGGTCCAGGAGCCCGCCTTCATGAGTTATGGGAAAAAGTGCGACGGACTCGTTTTGCGCTCCTGCTGTGCCTCTATTGCAAGGAGTTGCAGTAGCATGGCAAATATGGGTATTTTCGGAATGAGGGCGAAGAGACAAATGAAATGGGCATACTCTACAAATCAAAGAGTGTACATGGTACGCTCTAACTGGAGCATGCCTGCAAGCACGCTCTAGCTAGCGCATGCCTGCCAAGCATGCACTAACTAGTGCATACATGCGATGTACACGCTAACTGAAGCATACATTTACTGCATAAGGGATAGGGAGTTTTCTGCACCAGGAAGCGTGTACATGGCATGTATGCACTAGTTAGTGCATGCTTGGCAGGCATGCGCTAGCTAGAGCGTGCTTGCAGGCATGCTCCAGTTAGAGCATACTATGTACACTCTTTGATTTGTAGAGTATTCTAAGTACAGTTGGAGTAAAAAGTGTAAGGACTATTGCATATTGTGAATAGAAGGGCGGGCCTAAGTCACGATGGTACATCGATAACTTTGCTTTACCCGCTCACGGTGTGTGTGATGCGAGCGGGCCGAAGGCCCGGGCCTTCGACTGGCCAAGTTGGGTCTGATGCGAGGGCCGAAGGCCCGAGAAAAGGCCGCCGGCAGGCCAAGCTGGGCCGGCCCCCTGTCGAACCGAGTTGCTGGCGCAGCGAAGCGGAGCTGGCAACTCGGTTCGACGGAAGGGCGGGCCCTAGCTTGTTTACTATGCATTAAGGGGGCAATACACTGAAAATGGCCAAAAACTGACTTGTGCGATTGCTTCCATACGCGTTGTTGAGCGTTGTTCAAACTTTTCATGTGTCAAGGCCTTACAAAAAGAAGCATTTTAAGCCCAGAATAGCATCGATCGGACGTCAGGGAGCGGAGCAGCGCCCAATCAAATTTTCGTCAAAAGTCGAACTGGCGGGCGTCCCTCAGTCCGCAAAAATGAAGATATCTCGACCCCGTTTGCGCCAAAATGTAGGTAATTGAAGCGGCTATAGCGCAAACTAGGATTATGAACATCGAGCAACCGAAAGTACAAAATTTCATCCAAAAACACTTTTTGAGGATTTTGCAAAAATGATCAAAACAGGTTTTTTCGTAAAATTTTGTACTTTCGATTGTTCGATGTTCATAATCCTAGTTTGCGCTATAGCCGCTTTAATTACCTACATTTTGGCGCAAACGGGGTCGAGATATCTTCATTTTTGCGGACTGAGGGACGCCCGCCAGTTCGATTTTTGACGAAAATTTGATTGGGCGCTGCTCCGCTCCCTGACGTCCGATCGACGCCATTCTGGGCTTTAAATGCTTCATTTTGTAAGGTCTTGACACATGAAAAGATTGAACAACGCACAACAACGCGTATGGAAGCAATCGCACAAGTCAGTTTTGGGCCATTTTCAGTGTATTGCCCCCTTAAAAAAATGACCCACACTTGAATTTTTACCTAAGCGGACGGTACTGTGACAAGTCCCAAGCTGAACCCTGATTGGTCATCAGCGTAGGTCTGGACGAGGTTCAGAGCGGCGACCGCTTCCTGCTGTTGGATTACTTTTGTTCTTCACTCGGTGAAGACTGAAAGCGTCTATTCTGTCTTTCTCTAATCTCTTGCTTGTTAAACGATGTCGTTAGGCCTTGGAAACCAACTGTGCGAATGGATGGGCAGAGAGCCACGCAATCAATACCCTTGTCGTGACGAGCGGCAACAGAATGGTTGCAGGTGGCACTACATCCCTTGTCCGACTGAACGACACGCGACGAATGCCCTGCCGCGGAGTTCGCGAGGGATTTGGCTTCAGGAAGGGCTGTGACCCCAAAAGGTACGTGCACGGTGTTTTGGCGTTTCCCCTACCCCTGAAACCTTACGAACTATTCCAGGCCTTACACACAAAAGTAGTTTGTGATGGGGAAGTATTTTGAGCTTGTATAAAGTTTACAAAGAAAACAATCTTAAATTTACAAATTAAATCTTTAAATAACGAACTAATTAGCTTGTACCTTACATTTTCTGTTTTGACCATGCGCCCCCTTTTCGGCTTAAATTATACCAATATTTCAGTGGTAAAATAAAAGCGTAACTGTATGCTTGAGTGAGCAAAGAGTTGCGCTTGAGGGCGTTTTGCTTGAAATTCAGCCTAGACAAGGAATTCCCCCCAATGCACTTGGATAGGGGAATCTAATCTGGGCAGGTGAACCTGTTTTGCTTGATTTCAAGCGTAAGGCCATGCTTGAAACCAACAGAGCAGCGTGATGATTTGCACTTCCCAGCCCCCTTACTCCTCTTTTTTTACTTCCTACTTGCTACTCAGCAAACTCAACAGTGTACTCAGTACACTCTCTTTAGCGTGTACTCACGAGTACACTCTCTTCAGCGTGTACGTACGGGTACACTTTCTTAAGGAGTTTAATTTTGTCTTGTAATGTGTTCCTTATAGATTCCAAATTCAGCCAGACATTTAACCCAAGTACACTGCAGGAAATAACCACAACAAAAGTACACAAATCTCTGGCAAATTTTTTAGCAGGAATTTAGTGTACTTTTCGAGTACAACAATTGTTGTACAAAGTACAATGGAACCGGCATGACGAGTGCTGTGCAGTCCAGGGCTCATTGTGGTTTGTACAATTATCGTTGTACTTTCTACAATCCCTGTTGTACTTTTATTGTACAGTTTTTGTTGTACTTTTGTTGTACTATCCACACTTTTTCTTGCAGTGTACCCTATGAGTGTAGAAAACTTCGGCCAAAAAACAACGCTGCCAACCTTCGGTGCGCACCTTTTCTCGAAAAGTAATTGATCAGGTAATATTCTGTACAGAATACTTGACACATATATCTAGTTCACCTCGTCGCCCTTTTTTGAAAGTGAGTTCCAGTTTTTTGTAAATAAGGCTGAAAAGTGAAAATATAGAGTCAATACTTCATTTTTTGCACTTTTCTGCCGTGTTTACAAAAAACTGGAACTCACTTTCAAAAAAGGGCGACCATGTGAACTACATATATGTGTCAAGTATCCTGTATATAATACCTGGACCTGGAGATCAATAACTTTTCGAGAAAACGTGCGCACCGAAGGTTGGCAGCGTTGTCTTTTGGCCGAAGTTTTCTAAACTCATAGGGTACTTGGGTTAAATGTCTGGCTGAATTTGGAATCTATAAGGAACACATTACAAGACAAAATTAAACTCCTTAAGGTAGGAAAGAGTTTTCAATGAAAACTAGGCACTTTAAAAAAAGGGGCTTCAATGGGTATTTCCCACCTTGAGGTAAGAAAGAGTTTTCAATGAAAACTAGGCACTTTAAAAAAGGGGGCTTCAATGGGTATTTCCCACCTTAAGCGTGTGCTCACAAGCACACTCCCACGAGCGTGTACTCAACTGCATGTATTTAATGGATCTGAGCACACTCTCGTTAGCGCGTGCTCATCCAGGCACACTCTCGTTGGAGTCTACTCATCCAAGCACAGTCTCGTCAGAGTGTACTCATCTGAGTACACTCTTGTAAGACACTCTTGTAAGAGTGTACTTGTGAGTAGACGCTGAACAGAGTGTGCCGAGCACACCGTTGAGTTTGCAGAGTAGCTTTGCTTTCGCCGTTTCTCGATGTACCCACCGCCAAGTGAGTGGTCATCTGACAGAACTTTGGTTCCTAAGGAATCCCATAGTAGATACGCTGTTATGTCCGATAGCTAGACAAGTGTCACTGACTAGAGAAAGATTGATTGGCTATGGACATCAAGAGTGCCACTCGGTGCACTCGGTGCCATCATTGTTGTAGGTCTGTGGACGCGTCCCTAGAGGGACGGTTACACGGAAGTAATTGGTACTCGCAATCTCACGGGGACAGTGGGGGCCACACGCAACGCAACACCCCGCCCGGCGACCTATCGACCTGCCGACTCGTTTCAGCTGTGGTGGCTGCTGGCAGAGGTAGGACGTCGCAGCTGAGCCACCGCTGCTGCTGATAGGAAACGAGACCCATGTTTGGTCGGTCGAGGCAACGTCTTGGGACCTGCCCGTACAAAAAACACAGACTTTGCTGTGGTCATCTACTTTGTTTCATAGGCTCAATCAAGGTAAAATAAGTTTATAATTCCACATGAACTTTGGATAAATTTTGATAAATTGCAGCCAAATATCTGTTAATTTCGGTACAAACTTTACTGAATTTTAAGATTCTCTTTTAATTTCCAATGAATATCATGAATTTAGAAGAAAGTTGAATAACGAATCTTCTGGAGTTGTTGCCTTAGTTGTGGAGTGGACCAGGGGTTTGTTGTCGTCCTACACGTGCCCGGTCGTAGCAATCGTCTTCGAATTTTTGATGGAATGTATCGAATTCAGTACATCGATCAAAGTGGTTTACCACATAAAAAGTTTTTTCGTGTGTATGACTCTCTTTTGACCGTTCTCGTTAATCCATTGATGGCTGCAACGCCAATCCCAAACGATAAAGGCACCGCGGATGGACAAGACTTGTTGCAAGGACACCCGCATTTTCTGTTGCTTGTAATGTTCCTAGCTGTTTCTTGAGGACTGGCCATGATGAGGGTCCATGCAGCCCCCAGCGGTTCAAGTTGGACAGGAGTCATGCAGTTCGCCCATGGTTGGCCAATGGACACGGCCTGTCTCAGAACAGCCCGACTGCTGGGCCTGGCTCCCTACGTGCAGACTGGAAGCAAACTCACACAACCTGGTTGGCTCCGCTGGTGAGTGAATGGAATCTCCTTGAGAGGGAGCCTTCGCGTCAACATGTGTTGAAATTTTTAATGAAGTCTAACTGTGTAATTGACGAGGTGCTCTACAAACTGAAGTGTGTTCTCAGTATGCGTCTACAGATGCATACTTGCAAGCACTGAGAATGAAAGAGTCACCACCATCGCCCTTTCATTGGGTAACGCACGCACCGTTGCCCAAATTTGGGTGACGAGCCCGCGGTGACCAAATTTTGGGCAGTCATAATATCGTCGTCCAAATTTGGGTAACGTCGTTGGCGACGCCGTGAGGTCCCCGATGACGCTCTTCCGGGGCCACTACGATGACTTAATGTGGCGTTGAGGCCTCCGGTCATCGTGGTGGCCCCGGAAGGACGCCATCGGGAACCTCACGGCGTCGCCGACGGCGTTACCCAAATTTGGGCGACCAAACGCCTGTTACCAAATTGCGGGTGATGAATTTTTCGTCACCAAAATTTGGGCAACGAAGTTGCATCACCCATTTAAAGGGTGATGGTGGTGACCAATTCATTCTCAGTGAGTACACACCTGCAGATGCATACTTAGCTGAGTACACATCTACAGGCATAGATGGGAGGGGGGAGGCCCAGGTGGCGGGCGGACACGCTTAGCGTCGTCTCCGTGTTCGTCCTTGGTTTTTGGTGGTACAAAGTCGGTTTTCCGTGTCGAGTGTGGTATCGGTCGGTCCGTGTTCACCCAGTGCGTCGAGGGTCGAAGTTCCGCGACGATCGGTGCATCAGTGTTCGAGTTTTGTGCAAATTAGTGTTCGGCCCTTTGTCTACCCGGCCTCCAGCGTCCCTCCGCCCGCACATGTGGCAGCGTGTGTGCGTCGCAGCGTCCCAGCCCCAGCCTCCAGCCGGCCCGGCCCGGCGTACCCCAGCGCTCACGCGCCCCGGCAGGCCTGCGGAGGGGCAGCGGTACCTCAAGCAACAGTGACCAGTGTCCAGCCGGCGTCAGTGTAGTGTGTCAGTGCCCCACGTTGTGAAGATCAGTGGTTTTGTTCATTGCGCAATCGGTCCTACCAAGTGTTCGACGGTTCAGTGGCCGAGTGTCGCCGCTCATCAACTGTGCCGTTCACCCGTGTTCAAAGAATCGTTCAGGAAAGCGCCCACTGCGCTTTGGTTTCTCCTGAGCGTCGCAGCAAGCCAGCGCCCGGCGTGGGCACGCCAGCCCCCTGTCGCTCCCCTCCACAACTCGGCATGTGGCGTAGCTACACCAGGACCACCCCGCGCCCGCACCCCAGCCTGGAGTCAGCAGCAGCCGAGGAAGGACACCTACGCCGCCTATGGATAAGTGCCTGCTCTGGTTTTGTTTTTCTCCTTTTTCTTCTGGCCGTGCGCAGCTCGGGCGGCCCCCCTCCCCTCCTCCCGCCCCGCCTTAGGGCGAGGGCGTCGCACGTTGTTTTGTGTTTTTCACGCTCATTTACAGCTCTAGGCCTAGTCCGGCGAGCAGGCCTGGTCCTCGCACCCCCCTCCCCCTCCCCTCGCCCGTGTGTGGTGTGCCAGGCGTGTGTGGGGTGGGGCTCCGCTCGCTCCTTCTTCGTCCCTTCTTTCTCTCTCATTCGCGCTGGAGCTCCTTCCTTGTCTGTTGCCTTCTCGCCCCCTCCGCCCTCCTCCCCTCCCAGCCAGTGGTCACGGGGGTGGCCTAGGCCCCAGTGGGGACGCTGGTCCATTTGCATGTCGCATGTCTTTTCCTTGCAGATCAGCGAGCCCTGCACTTTTACTTTCTGCGCGCTAGATTCGGCAGCGTCGTGGTGGATTGCCCACGCTAACTCTTATAGCCTAGGCCTGTTGGCGGTAGGGGTCGGCAGCTGGTCTTGTGGTATATCAAATTATTTGTGCTGTGTGCTTAATACTCTCTTGCAGCTAAACTTTCCGACTCAAGGGCGACACCTCATGGATGGGAATGCGGCTACGGCCTTCGACCCGTGAAGTTTGGTGTTTCCCCGACCTGCAAAAAAAAAGGGTGCCTGGACTTTTTGCAGCTTAAAACGAACCTCTGCGAGGGGCACCGCGTGGATGGGAATGCGGCTACGGCCTTCGCCCCGTGAAACCCGGTACCCCTCCTAGGGGGACGCCTCATGGATGGGAATGCGGCTACGGCCTTCGACCCGTGAAGTTTGGTGTCTCCCAACCCATAAAAAGGGTGCCGGGCCTGACCGCTCGGAAGTCACACCCGCGGTACCCCTGACAAGGGTGCCGTGCCCTGTGTCGTACGGCTAGTCATGTGACTACACGTGTCTTATTGCCGGCGATAGGGGCCTGTCATCTCATGGTGGCAAAAACGTACCAAAGAGGAGCGGTACCGCGTGGATGGGAATGCGGCTACGGCCTTCGCCCCGTGAAACCCGGTACCTCTCCTAGAGGGAGGCACCTCATGGATGGGAATGCGGCTTCGGCCTTCGACCTATGAAATCTGGTGTCTCCCTCCGCGCCTACGGACTGTCCCGCAGGACTAGGCCAAACAGCGGCTAGGCTTGCCTGGCTATCTGTAACAACTAATCAGGGGATCCCCTCGGGAGGACCCCCTTCTGCAGCGCCCCTAACGGGGAACTGCAACACCTGAGGCGCCGGACGAGCGGTGTGTGACTACACGCACCCCTCGACTGCTGCGACGACGGTTGCTCGGGCAGTAGATTGGGTGGGTTAAAACCCTGACTGTACCACAAGGTTGACAGTCGCCCCATTCGTACGCGCGCAGCGGAGTGTGGCTCTTCGGAGCCGCACTCTGCGGACTAAGGGCCCCCTGTGTTGCCCATCAACCTCACTAAGTAACAGTGAGAGGCTCATGCTTGACAGAGCCGTTCGTTGAACGTCCATCCTTAAACCTTAAAACATCTACAGGCATACTCAGCTGAGTACACGGAGGTGCACTGAGGATGCAAGAGTCATTATCATGACTATAAATTTGGGCGAGGAATTCTTTATCACCCAAATTTGGGTGAGGAACGTTTCCTCGCCCAATTTTGGTGAGAAAAGTTTCCTTACCCAAATTTGGGTCATATTGCTATTAAGCCATATACACCCTTCTTCATCCAATTTTGGGCGAGGAAACAATCCACGCCAAAATTTGGGAGATAAAGTATACCTCGCCCAAAATTTGGTATTGATCATGACTTTTTCATTCTCAGTGTGCATCTCAGCTGAGTACACATGATCCAGGAAGCGGAAGAAGGGAATAACTTGACTTATCCCCAAATTGAGTTTTTATTTTATTATTGTGCCTTAGAATGGTTTACATCATTACACCAAATTATTTGACTGAATTTCAAGCAGTTTAGGAGAAAATCCACATGGAAAAAGGGTATAACTCTACTTAACCCCTTTTACGGTCTAAATTTCATTGGAAAATGGAGATAACTCAACCTTAGTCTACATGAGTCCATTTGACAAATTGGCAAAAGGATATAACTCAACTTGTGTTTTTATGGATCTAGTGTAAAAAGAATCAACTCAACTTAACCCCCCCTTAATTTTAAATTTCAATTTGGAAAAAAGAGCTAAGTCCAAAAAATACACCAGAGTAACATACACTTTATGCAGACTATTGTTCCACTTGACTTGTCTCTAAATTCCTCTTTTATAAGGTGAGCTGACTCTGCTTTCCATTTCAACGGAAAGTGATAAGTCGCAGAAATCCTCTACGGAGTGACCTTACACTTTTGATTTTTTTTCCAAAATTTTACTAATGCTTTTTAAATTATTGACTTCTGCAACATTCATTTGTTTTGTTTTAGTTTTCCCTGCTAACAGTTTTTTGTTTCTCCTGAAAAATGGTCAAAATTGAGTTATCCCCTTCTTCCGCTTCCTGGATCACATCTGCAGATGCATACTCGGATGAGTTAGGTATGCATCTGCAGATGTGTACTCAGCTGAGTATGCAACCGTACACGTGTACTCAGCTGACTATGCATCTGTAGACGCATACTGACGTGAGTACACACTTCGGTTTTGCTTGGGGTTTGCTTATCTAGAGTTTTCGAAATGAATTTCTCACCACTGTGGTAAACCTGATATTTTTGACCCCCTTTCAGGTACAGCATTGGGGTGACGATCACTTCAAGCCTCGGCGCTGTCTTGTTTTTGTTGCTCGACGGAGTTGTAATGATTCAAAGTCCTGCGAGAGAGTATCTCTCAATGGCTGAAGTACTTGTAACCCTCGGTTACGGCTTCATGGCCGGGGGCGTGATCCTCAGTCGGTATTTCATCATTCGGCGTCAGTACCCGCACTTGCAGCAAGTCCTTCTGCATCCGGTGGTTCTCGGCGAGGCGAAGAGGACGCCGTCAAAGGGGGCTCTGCTCGTACTCTACCCGGACCTGGCGAGAACTATTGCCTTCATTGTTTTGGTACCGATTATCTGCGCCGCGATGCTGCTGGATGCTTGGTACGGTGTGTTCTCGGTCCTGCTGGCTGTTGAAGTAAGTACACTGAAAACCCAAGTACGTTCTCAGTACTCCTGCACTCTCAGCACGACGACTTTTTGATCATTTTTTATTCGTGCAGGCAATTTGTGCAACCGCATAGTACGTACTATTTCTTTTTGAAAGAACTACTTCGGAAATATTAAATAATGTTCTAACAATTTGATTTTGTACATAATTTAAAATGGAAATTTGTCATACTTAAAAAATTCTAAGTATTTGTTGCTTATACGAATACGTGAGAAAAAAGTCAGTAACGTGCTGAGAGTGTGTACACCCTCAAGTGCTTTATGTGTGTATTCAGTCCACACTTGAGTTTTCAGTGTAGCAAAATATCTTCGGTGGGCGTTTGCGGCTCGTATGTTTCATCTGAAGGGCTTCCTCACCCTCAGAATCTTATGACACGGCGTAACATACATTCTCAGCACGTTACTGACATTTTCCCCATTAATAACGTATTCGTATAAGCAAGAATAATACTTAGTATTTTCTAAGTAATAATGAATAATTTCCTGTGTAAATTTATGCACAAAACCAAATTGTTAGTAGGCTACATTATTTAGAATTTCCTAAGTGGTTCTTTAAAAAACGGAAAGTACGTATTGTGGTTGCACAAATGACTTGCATAAGTACTGACAAAATAATCAGAAAGTCAGTACCGTGCTAGTGTCCGAAGAAATGAAGACTTACGTATCGTACTCATCGTACTTTACGCTGAATCATTCGTAATACGAAGAAATCTGACGTACTCATGCAGAACACTAGTACGATGAAATCATGCATACTTATGTAGACATTTGTGCATATTACGTATGTGCAAATTTATGCATACCTTACGATGACAAATCATCGTAATACGTATAGAAACGTTCGTAAAAAAATGAGCGTGATCCAGAATGAACTGCTTTTCACGGTGGTTTTCTCAAGAACTCATGGGAAATCGCTATTAACTATGGGCCACACTCTCAGCCTCTCATTGACTTTCACGTAAGTAACCAGGTACTATAGCCGACAACAATAATACTTAGGGTTTTCTTCTTACATACGAACAGCATAAAATTATGTAGTAATTATTTTTTCTGAATAAGTACTAACATAAAGGCAGATAAGACGAACATAAGTCAAAAGTACATACTACTGTTGCACAAAAAACTAGAGGCACTTCGCCAAAATGACAATACCATGTACTAAAGGTCAATAGTCTGTCTGAGAGAGCACCTTGGGCCTGAGAAAATCAAAGACTGTCTTTGCCATTTTAAGCCCATTTGCGAATCGTGTGCTGCAAGGGCGAAAAGCTCTAAGACACACTCAACAAAATTGGAGGCGTTTTCTATATTCATCCTTTTTCATCAACTTTGGCAGAAGGTTCTGGAATCGGCAGAACTGTCGCTGTTTCTGTTCCTTCTGGACACGTTGGCCAGCGACTTCAAACGCCTGAATGGAGAAATCACATTTTTGAAACAGAGAAAGGAATCGCAGAAGGATATTTCGGAAGTGGTCTTGCAGGTTTGTATCCCCCACTGTTTGACTGGTCTTCACTAATGAAACAAAGGCATAAAAACCATGTCCTGACTAGCGTAAACGATCTAGGACCCGGCGTGAATCGTTTAATGCCCTAGGGAAGGTCATAAATTGGTTTAGGACGTCCTAGTTAAGGAAGTATACTTGAATGCATAATTTCAATTTCAAAAGGTAAAATAAAACGATTCGCGCCGTTCAAGGGCGTGATCTTTATGCCTTTGGTGCTAGGACCATTGAAAATAGTACAATTTGTGTTTGCTCAAAAAACGCAATAACACTGGAAATGCAAAGGCGATACTTAAGTACATTTTTTGGCGATACAATTGAGTAACTCCACCCCAAGGTGGACCGAGATCTGGGATTGGGTCACGGATTCGGTTCAAACTTTGTGGGTTCAATAGGTACCACTAGGACCTATCAACCCTAAAAGGAAAGTTGGCTAGCTCAAATAGAACCTGAGATATTTGCATTTTTCTAAATTTGACTAATTTAGCGGAAAAATGTCGCTTTCTGATTTTTTATTGGTAAAAGTTGTTCGCTTAGTTCTGGCTTATGTTTCTTCTTTCTAGTCATAAAAATAGAAGAAAAATGGTGGTAGGCCAAGATTTGTACGTTGCTTGGTTTGTCCTATTCGAGCAATTTTGTCGAATTCATCGAAACTCTCATACCCAAAATACTCCACCTTGGATTTGACCCTGGTACGTCTCATTTCACTTCTTTTACTCTAATAAACAATTGCTATATAGTCCCTAGCACCAACAATTCCATATAAGCCAGAAAAATCAAACACACATTTTTCAATTTTCTTCTTTTACCTATTTTTGGCGCTTTTGTCAAGATTGGGGCTTCTACATGAGCTAGGGTGATAAGAAAGATCCTGCCTGCCCTCAATTAAGATAGTATCGACACAAACAAAGAGACCCAAACACAAGGTGCACTAAAAATTTATAATGAAATTGTTTCGAGCAAATTTTTAAAGTTTACGAGGGGTGTGAGGAATTTAAATCGGAGGAAAATGTAATGCTTCAGCCAAAAGTGGATTCGTGGTGCATTTGTTAGCTTTCTCGAGTAGGTATGGTTCCCTTTTAACCATGAGAATGTTCCTCCTTGATAACCAGCGTTAAAACCCTGATATGGTATGGGGTTGTTGGACTTACGATTTCAACGTATTAACAAAGTAATGATCTATTTATTTAGGTTGTTTGCAACGTGTAAGCTGAGCCCCCTTAGTCTTAAGTCATCCGGTTGGTCTCAAATTTACAAACCAAATGGAACCAGGCTCAGTTATTGAGACTAAGCGGTTGAAGTTATATGTTGCAAACCTAAATAAATGGATCATTACTTTGCTTATGCGTTGAAATTGCAAGTCCAACAACCCCATTCCAAATCAGGGTTTTAACACTGATTATCAAGTAGGAACACTCACATGGTTAAAAGGGCGCCACACCTACTGAAGAAAGCTAACAAATGCACTACAAATCCACTTTTGGCTGAAGCATTACATTTTCCTCCGATTTAAACTCCTAACACCCCTCGTAAACTTTTAAAATTTGCTCGAAACAATTTCATTATAAATTTTTAGTGCACCTTGTGTTTGGGTCTCTTTGTTTGTGTCGATACTGTCTTAATTGAGGGCAGGAACGATCTTTTTTATCACCCAAGCTCATGTAGAAGCCCCAATCTTGACAAAAGCGCCAAAAATAGGTAAAAGAAGAAAATTGAAAAATGTGTGTTTGATTTTTCTGGCTTATATGGAATTGTTGGTGCTAGGGACTATATAGCAATTGTTTATTAGAGTAAAAGAAGTGAAATGAGACGTACCAGGGTCAAATCCAAGGTGGAGTATTTTGGGTATGAGAGTTTCGATGAATTCGACAAAATTGCTCGAATAGGACAAACCAAGCAACGTACAAATCTTGGCCTGCCACCATTTTTCTTCTTTTTTTATGACTAGAAAGAAGAAACATAAGCCAGAACTAAGCGAACAACTTTTACCAATAAAAAATCAGAAAGCGACATTTTTCCGCTAAATTAGTCAAATTTAGAAAAATGCAAATATCTCAAGATCTAATTGAGCTAGCCAACTTTCCTTTTAGGGTTGATAGGTCCTAGTGGTACCTATTGAACCCACAAAGTTTGAACCGAATCCGTGACCCAATCCCAGATCTCGGTCCACCTTGGGGTGGAGTTACTCAATTGAGTATCGCCAACAAACGGCATAACGGAAAAGTAAGTATTGCCTTCAAAACGGCGATACACAAAAAGTATTGCCGAAATTTGGCGATACTTTTGGGTATCGCCAAAACCGCGGCATTAAACTAAGGACTTGCTTGTCCCCTTGATTTGTTCAACGTTTAATGCCAAATCGTGGCAATACTCCAAAGTATCGCCAAATTTCGGCGATACTTTTGTGTATCGCCGTTTTGAAGGCACTACTTTTGTTTATCGCCGTTTTGAAGGCAATACTTTTGTGTATCGCCGTTTTGAAGGCAATACTTTTGTGTATCGCCGTTTTGAAGGCAATAATTTTGTGTATCGCCGTTTTGAAGGCAATCCTTTTGTGTATCGCCGTTTTGAAGGCAATACTTTTGTGTATCGCCGTTTTGAAGGCAATACTTTTGTGTATCGCCGTTTTGAAGGCAATACTTTTGTGTATCGCCGTTTTGAAGGCAATACTTTCCCGTAAGGCGGTTTATTGGCGATACTCAATTGTATCGCCAAAAAAGGTACCAAAAGTATTGCCTTTGGATTTGCAGTCAAGCGAGAGAGAAAAAAGTCCATATAGGTCTGAGAGTGTTCGCGGAATGAGAGTGAAGTGTTCGTCGTCCTTTTGCTCGGATGGTCTTACCCAATAATTGTGTACGCTGCAAGGACAGGTGAAGCGGGGCAAGAGCGCCTTGTTTCAGGACGCACATTCACGCTAAACAACCGTATCTGGTTTTCCCAGGAAGCCTATGTTAAAGACGCTTGTGATTTCCAGGGGGTTCCTGGGGAAACCAGGAACCGTTTTTACCGTGTTACACGAAGATGAATGACATGTTTGTCCGACAGATTCGCAAGGCCCACCTCAAAACGACAGAATGTCTGGAAGATGTGTGCGAGTGCTTCGGCCCACAAGTGTCTTCGGTTCTGTTCAACATGTGCGCACTAGTGGTTGGTCTTCTCGCAGTCTCCATGACCATTGCAGAAAGAATGGCCACATACGTCAATACCTCCAACAGGCCTTTCCTCATCTATGCCTTTTTTGCGCTCACCGCGGGACAGGTCCCGATTTACATCTTTTCGATCATTAGATCCTTGAATACTGCTGACAACGTGACCGCAGAGGTAAAGACAACAGGAATAGTTAGCAATCTCAGTCTCGTATTGACTTTTCATCTTTTGCTTTAATTTTTAGGCACGAAGTGGCCTTATAGTATACCCAGGATTCAGCCGGCCCGAGATTCAATTTGTGTGGCCCTTTATGCATTTCGGAAATTTTCTATACGATTTTAATGAGACTTTGCAGACTTGTAGATCTTTGAACGCTGATTCTCATGCTGAAATCTGGTTAAAAAGTTGGTGGCCAATTTTGAGAAATTTGCTGTCAAAATCGCCGTTTCCATGGCAAAACTCGACTCGTCAAAGGAAAAAAAAGGGAGTGGGGGGAGCCGAGCCGGGGCGGACCAATAGCCGAGCTTCTTTTTGGGTCTGTACAGCTTACTCCAAAAGCTGAAATCAGCACTTTCGAAATGAAAAATTTCTTTGACTGCAGGTAGACAAGATGCAACAATAGAATTGGTGTCGGTTCGAACGCAGTTTTTCGGGTAGAACTATCCAATAATACTTCTTGATTGGAGTGTTTTTGGACATGCGCAGTAGGTTTGCAACCTGTTCAACAGTTTAACCAAGTGTAGCATTTGAAATCTGTATTAATTTTGCTCTCTTTCTTGTTTTTTCTTTGTTTCCTGCTTATGAAAATTCATATAAAACAAATTTTCAATTTTTGTGTGATGACTTTCTAAAAAAATATTCACAGAAAATTAGCAAAACAAAAGTTCTTTTTTTCTGACATATAGTTTCTCAAATATTCCTTTTTTTTCTGTCAATAAAACAATTTTGTTGTTGTTGTGATTCAGTTAGCACTAGGACCACTTCGCTCCACCTCGCGACTTGCAGTGCTCATGTTCCTCGAACAAGACTCACCCGCGTTTGGAAACCATCCCTCCCGAGTTTATGGAGTTTGTCAAACCAACCGTCGTGGTGTTGATACGTTGTAAGGGAGAACTATTACACAGAATTGAAGAAAACATGACTAGAGAACCATAGCCTTTTGAAACAAGCCAAACAATTCAACGTCAGCAACAGTGGATGGCCAGTTTTAATGCGCGACTGCTGGTGCTTTCAGCTTCGCGATTTTCGCAAGGGCGCAGACGCCGAGAAACTAGTTGCCAACCCGTGAAAATTAATTTACTGCCTTCTTTCTGCCAAGAACATTTTAATAATGATGGACTTTAAAGATGTTCCATTGTTAGAACACTGCGGAATACATTAGCATTGGAATTTTTTGAATTTACCAGCATTTTGATTTCTATTTATTGTCAAGTTTAAATTTCGACGGGTATGGCACATCGACCACATTGGTACCACTGCTATTGGTAGTCCCCTGAGCCACAACTTCACAACTTCACAACACCACTTCTTTTCTTTCTCCACACTCTTACACAATAATCAAATTGACTTCGTGACTCCTAGGATTTCTTGAAATCGTATTTTTTTTTGTTGAAATGTAATATGTACTATTTTCTTTTTAGCTGTGCACTATTTTGTTCTTTGTATAATGTATTTACTACATTAAACCTGACTTTTTGTCATTTGCAATGTACTTTTCAATTTCTACATGATCTATTGACAATTTTATCTTTAAAACGGTCAAAATTGTGCATAGTTACGAAGAAAATAGTCCATTTTATGTTTGCTTATTAAACGTCATGAGCAACCGAGAAAAGGTTCCATATAGGTCTGAGAGTGTAGGAGTTGGATGACTCAGTGCACGTCGTGAGAACAAGGTGTGAATACAACCATCAATGAGCACAGCGTGCTTTGCTGCTGGTGCCATGCGCAGTTTAGTGTACATATTTCAGGATCTGCACTTTGTCACTTTACTGCGAACAATTTGACTTTCTCAGCTGCGAGGAGCTTGGTTCATAGGATTGTGAAATAAATTGGTAATTTCCAGATTCCACTGTGACGCGTCTCTTTGTTGGCAGGGAAACAGAGCCATGACCGTCGCTCACTCACTGGCAAGTGTGTGTCGTTTAACTTCAAAGGAAACAGAACAGGCAAGCATCCATCAGGCGCCCCAATCCTTCGACCCACGTCAGTGGTGGACCCAGAGAGTAGACGGAGTGGAAGAGGGATGTCGCCTTGTCAAGGGCCATCCCCTTGAGTTTTGCAGTCAGATGGATAGTCGTGTGTTCGTTATGCACACTCTCATCCCAGGAACGTGACGTCGCGTTGAAATGAATGCGGCAAAATGTCACGTTCCTTTCAGCATTGTGTCATGTCATGTTCGTGTGGACGCGAATCACTGAATCAGCTTTTATTAGCTTATTCACGTAGGAACGAACGTGGAACAATGCAACGTGATGTCTCGTTCATGGAATGAGAGTGCAGTTAGTTGCATACTCAAAGTGTACCTCAGCGTATATTAGTAGAAATCTGCGAAAAGTTGATGACTGAGGGTAAGGGTAAGGGTGAGGGTAACATGAATCACTTTATAGAAATGTCCTATATTTCGGCTAAAACAACCGATGACCTAAATTTTCTTCGATACATTTCAAGATTACCACAAAGACAATCTCCTCCCAAGAACTGAACATTTAATAACAAATACTGTGAACGCGGGTAATTTGGACCACAGTGGGTAATGTGGACCAGCCCCGACATTCTTCTCTGCAATCGGTGCTGCCGCGGAGGCCTCGAAAACAATTTCTGGCAATAACAACCGAACTTGCATGTGCCGTGGCTCAAATAATGCCAATGAAACGGTGCTCCAAGACTCAAATTGGGATATCAGCTCGATTTACAGCAAATTCGAACTCATATTTTGGCGTTTTTGGACTTTCAATGATAAACTTCAGTTGTGGAGCATCAACTACAAATAATGCTGCCGTTTCTGGTATTTATTCTTGTATCCTCACGTTTCGAGACTACGTCCTGTCGAAACTTGCCTCTCTCAATCGAGATATTGATGACTTATGAGGTAAAAAGTGAAAAATTGTAACTTTACAGGGTAATTTGGACCATGTTAAATGGCAGATACTGAGAAAAGTTTTAGGTGTTTTGTCTTCGAAATCGAAATTTAAACAAACTAGTATAGATTGATTGCGTTTCACGGTTTTTAATTCATACGGCGCAGGAGTGGTTTTAATGTCAAATTCCACAATGTTTCACTTTTATCAAAAATCCCTATTTTGATGGCGCAGGAGCCCTTATCGCGAGATTCAAGTAAGGCACCCAAGACCAACACACTCCGAAAAGCTTTTCTTAGTCTCTGAAGGCAATGGGAAACCCCAATCACCCTCCATAGCTGAAAAATTCTAGGGGTGGTCCATATTACTCCACACTAGGGTGTAATACGGACCACTCTTTGTACAGCTGTTACTCTGCAAAGAAGCAGGCTAATAACATGCCGTTTGGGCCAAAACACACGGGAAGGATGGTAGATAATATATTTAAATTGGCAAGATCGCAGCACCTTTCAGTTTTCAGTAATTCCAAAATAACCTCGAAAAGTAGTCCCTATTACCCACAACTACACTGTTAGAAAAGATTGTTGAATTACGACAAAAGTTGCAACAACTTAGTCGTACCCAAACAACAAATTCATTCAAAATTAAAACGACTAAAACATCGTTCCAAAACAATTTCTACCGTTTCAGAAAATAACAGCTATTTAGTCGTTCAAAAACGAGATCCCTGTTTTAAAATGACAAACTCATTCACTAACGACAGAACTGAGCAGATCAAAAATTACATGAAAACACATTTTAGTTCACTCAAAAAACAAAAAATTATTCCTTTAAAAAAGAATCTGAAATCTGCTTAAACATGTTCCCGGTACTCCACTGTCCATGCCCAGTTGCTTTGACCCGAGTTAAATTGTTTGCCTACCGCTGACTGCGCACTGCTTGAAGCCACCTGACCTGCTATGTCGCTGATGAAGAGCTTGCTGCTGCACTATGGAAGAGTGCATCCTGCCTTAGCTGAGCATGTTCTGTTTTGCTTTCTGCATGATGTCTCCACAAGATGCCTTCACTCTGCACTGCTTTGATTGTAAGAGCTCTCCTTAATAAAAATAGAACTTAAAAGCACTCAGTGGCTTGGTCAAGTGTGAGAACTAAATCTTTAACCTATTCTTGCACGTTTGTCTCTTGTCACGTTCAGAAAACAACGAAATACACTCCACTTCGAAGCGAGGGGTCGGCAACTCATATATTACTTCGTACGCGGTGGCTATATTACCCGTATATTACCATATATTACTTGCATATTACCACAATTTCGCCTCTATAATACCCCTATATTACTATATTACTTGGTATTACTTTATTACACATATATTACCTATATTACGGTAATATACGTATACTCCCTCGTACACGGCCAAGGGAAGTTGCCGACCCCTCGCTTCGAAGTTTGTGTTGATGGCTAGGCCACTGGGAAACTTCACAACATTCCATCAAGTTCTTTGTGGCAACACCAAAACAAACGTCCCGCGGGCGTGGAAACGCATGATAGGGCCAAAGGTAATCCATGGGGAGTGAAACAGTCCTATATCCCCTCACAATTTAGCAAAACTTGGGGTGAAAACATTAAATTTGAGACGACAACGGTCACCAAAACAAACACACGCACACCGACCACCGTATATGAAAAATTCGACATGAGAGTAAATATGAGAAACAACAAGTTGACAAATGAAAGTGAAAGTAGAAGAGGGGAGCACCCTAATTTCTCATATTTACTCTCATGTCGAATTTTTCATATACGGTGGTCGGTGTGCGTGTGTTTGTTTTGGTGACCGTTGTCGTCTCAAATTTAATGTTTTCACCCCAAGTTTTGCTAAATTGTGATGGGATATTGGACTGTTTCACTCCCCATGGATTACCTTTGGCCCTATCATGCGTTTCCACGCCCGCGGGACGTTTGTTTTGGTGTTGCCACAAAGAACTTGATGGAATGTTGTGAAGTTTCCCAGTGGCCTAGCCATCAACACAAACTTCGAAGTGGAGTGTATTTCGTTGTCTCCTGAACGTGACAAGAGACAAACGTGCAAGAATAGGTTAAAGATTTAGTTCTCACACTTGACCAAGCCACTGAGAGTAACTCCACCCCAAGGTGGACCGAGATCTGGGATTGGGTCACGGATTCGGTTCAAACTTTGTGGGTTCAATAGGTACCACTAGGACCTATCAACCCTAAAAGGAAAGTTGGCTAGCTCAATTAGATCTTGAGATATTTGCATTTTTCTAAATTTGACTAATTTAGCGGAAAAATGTCGCTTTCTGATTTTTTATTGGTAAAAGTTGTTCGCTTAGTTCTGGCTTATGTTTCTTCTTTCTAGTCATAAAAAAAGAAGAAAAATGGTGGCAGGCCAAGATTTGTACGTTGCTTGGTTTGTCCTATTCGAGCAATTTTGTCGAATTCATCGAAACTCTCATACCCAAAATACTCCACCTTGGATTTGACCCTGGTACGTCTCATTTCACTTCTTTTACTCTAATAAACAATTGCTATATAGTCCCTAGCACCAACAATTCCATATAAGCCAGAAAAATCAAACACACATTTTTCAATTTTCTTCTTTTACCTATTTTTGGCGCTTTTGTCAAGATTGGGGCTTCTACATGAGCTTGGGTGATAAAAAAGATCGTTCCTGCCCTCAATTAAGACAGTATCGACACAAACAAAGAGACCCAAACACAAGGTGCACTAAAAATTTATAATGAAATTGTTTCGAGCAAATTTTAAAAGTTTACGAGGGGTGTTAGGAGTTTAAATCGGAGGAAAATGTAATGCTTCAGCCAAAAGTGGATTTGTAGTGCATTTGTTAGCTTTCTTCAGTAGGTGTGGCGCCCTTTTAACCATGTGAGTGTTCCTACTTGATAATCAGTGTTAAAACCCTGATTTGGAATGGGGTTGTTGGACTTGCAATTTCAACGCATAAGCAAAGTAATGATCCATTTATTTAGGTTTGCAACATATAACTTCAACCGCTTAGTCTCAATAACTGAGCCTGGTTCCATTTGGTTTGTAAATTTGAGACCAACCGGATGACTTAAGACTAAGGGGGCTCAGCTTACACGTTGCAAACAACCTAAATAAATAGATCATTACTTTGTTAATACGTTGAAATCGTAAGTCCAACAACCCCATACCATATCAGGGTTTTAACGCTGGTTATCAAGGAGGAACATTCTCATGGTTAAAAGGGAACCATACCTACTCGAGAAAGCTAACAAATGCACCACGAATCCACTTTTGGCTGAAGCATTACATTTTCCTCCGATTTAAATTCCTCACACCCCTCGTAAACTTTAAAAATTTGCTCGAAACAATTTCATTATAAATTTTTAGTGCACCTTGTGTTTGGGTCTCTTTGTTTGTGTCGATACTATCTTAATTGAGGGCAGGCAGGATCTTTCTTATCACCCTAGCTCATGTAGAAGCCCCAATCTTGACAAAAGCGCCAAAAATAGGTAAAAGAAGAAAATTGAAAAATGTGTGTTTGATTTTTCTGGCTTATATGGAATTGTTGGTGCTAGGGACTATATAGCAATTGTTTATTAGAGTAAAAGAAGTGAAATGAGACGTACCAGGGTCAAATCCAAGGTGGAGTATTTTGGGTATGAGAGTTTCGATGAATTCGACAAAATTGCTCGAATAGGACAAACCAAGCAACGTACAAATCTTGGCCTACCACCATTTTTCTTCTATTTTTATGACTAGAAAGAAGAAACATAAGCCAGAACTAAGCGAACAACTTTTACCAATAAAAAATCAGAAAGCGACATTTTTCCGCTAAATTAGTCAAATTTAGAAAAATGCAAATATCTCAGGTTCTATTTGAGCTAGCCAACTTTCCTTTTAGGGTTGATAGGTCCTAGTGGTACCTATTGAACCCACAAAGTTTGAACCGAATCCGTGACCCAATCCCAGATCTCGGTCCACCTTGGGGTGGAGTTACTCCTGAGTGCTTTTAAGTTCTATTTTTATTAAGCAGAGCTCTTACAATCAAAGCAGTGCGGAGTGAAGGCATCTTGTGGAGACTAGAGACCTAGAGACTGACGGAGAAGCGCGGGCGCCGTCGCGCGCTGGCGGCCATTTTGTCTGGGCCGGCCCAGAAGGGAGCGGGGAGGGGACAGGGAGCGGAGCGGAGAGCGGTGCGGTAAGGTGGGGCGAGGCGGAGCGCAGCAGTCAGCCGGAACAGTTTTTCGGGCACAGCTCGAAAACCGTTCCAGTTAGAGTGGTACAGTAAGCGAGCCGATTGTAGCTTGTACAGAGACCTACAATCGGCTCGCTTACTATACCCCTCTATCTAGAACGGTTTGGAAGCTGTGACCGAAAAACCTTCTCCAGCCGTTAAGTGCGTGCGCTGCCATTTTGTCCGGAATATGAGAGAGCTCTCCGGCCGCGCGCGAGGAGTATGAGAAACTGTTGGTGCGCTTATCGGCGCCCGCGCTTCTCCGTCAGTCTCTAGGTCTCTAGTGGAGACATCATGCAGAAAGCAAAACAGAACGTGCTCAGCTAAGGCAGGATGCACTCTTCCATAGTGCAGCAGCAAGCTCTTCATCAGCGACATAGCAGGTCAGTTGGCTTCAAGCAGTGCGCAGTCAGCGGTAGGCAAACAATTTAACTCGGGTCAAAGCAACTGGGCATGGACAGTGGAGTACCGGGAACATGTTTAAGCAGATTTCAGATTCTTTTTTAAAGGAATAATTTTTTGTTTTTTTGAGTGAACTAAAATTTTTTTTCATGTAATTTTTGATCTGCTCAGTTCTGTCGTCAGTGAACGAGTTTGTCATTTTAAAACAGGGATCTGGTTTTTAAACGAGCTTTTTTATTCATGATAAAGTTGTTAATCATTTAATGGTCCCAAACAAATTTGTTGTTCACAAACAACTTTTTGGTTACGACTAGTTGTTTTTAAACAAATCATGTCGTTTATAAACAACTCGTGTTAGAAAAAAAATTAGCGACAAATTTGTCGTTAAATTACGACAAAATTTCTAACAGTGTACGGTACTTTGAAATTTACAGGGCTTTGAAAATTCACTGACGTGATCCATGTTTGAGGCCCCCCCCCTCTCGCGTTTTTATAGGGGTGTTCCGATAACTTCCGGTCGCCTAAATTTTAAAAGGGTACACACTGAAGGTGCCACGAAAAATTTTTGAGACATTTCTGATAAATGGATTCTTTTGGATTCTCAACGGTTTGAAGTTGGATCCTAACCTAACCTGAAGGCAGGCTGTTTTCGGACCCCTTTTCAGAGGCACATTTTTACTTGCATACTGTAAGGGTAACGGTTAGATTGATCAGGCCCCCGCGCGTGATTCTGCAAGTTAAACGTCATGACTTCATGATAAACTTTGAAAAAAAATAAATTGGTCGATTGGTTTGACAGTAAGGGCTCGCTAACAAAAATGATCCATGATTGTACCCCGATCCATGTTCGGCACTTTACCCCTTTACCCTAGGTTTCAGGACACGTCCTTCTTTCTTTACCCCCCTTTCTTTCCTCTCTGTATCCACGTCTGACCCACACAATCGCGTCTTTAGCTTATTCATATTTTTCAGGTGGAAATTTTCACCACACAACTCTCCCAGCGCGCTGCTGCCGTCCGCCTCTGTCGCGTTGTAACGTTGGACCTCAGTTTGGCATTGTCGGTAAGTCTGGGAACTGTAAAAGAAATAGGAGAAACGTGCTACACTTTTTTGTGACTCACGAAGGAGTTTTCACTCTTGATTTAATTTCGAATTTTTTGATTTCATGCTCAAGGGATTGGGATCGGTGGCCAACTTTTTCGTCCTCATCTTGCAGATGCGGGAAGTTAAACTCGAATCAAAATCTCACGAGACTGAAGTGTTCTCCAATTCGTCTCGATCACCATGAAACACACGGCGAAAACGATGTCTGGAAATTTCCAGACATTTTTGCCGCTTTCCAGATATTTATCTGGGATGCACCTTTTGATCCCAAACCGGCCCCACAGCGTCTGCCAGAAGAATCACGAGCTGGTTTATCAAGAAGTCTGGCCTCTCACCTCTGCCCTGGGAGCCCGCCGAGCCGTAGACCTTGGCGATGGTCTTGCCGGCGACGAGGGCGCTGAGGCCGCGGCCGCTGCCTTGACGGTCTCGGCCTTGGGGCGGACGAGCATGGCGGTCACTGTTATTCAAACTGCGATAACCACTGTATATATTTTGCAATAAAAATCTTATCACATTTTTTTGCTTTGATGACAACTAAATATCTGCAATAAAAAATTTATAGCTAAATTTTGCAATAAAGTATCACATTTTTGCGATAATGACTACAAAGATAATGCAATAAAAAGTTATGGCAGAAAAAAATGTGATAAAAGTTACTACAAAACGCTCTATTACCGCAAGAATTATGGGGTGGTTATTGCAAAAAAAGTGCAATAACAAAATTATCGCACTCCAGGATGCGATAAATCGTGGGAATCGCAAACTCGGTTTTATCGCAAAAATTTGTAGTAAAAGTATCGCAAAATGAATGGCAGTGGTGCCACGGGCATCGGCGCCTCGTAGCCGGGGACGCCGAGGACGGGGGCGCGCACCTCCTGCAGCAGCACCACGTTCGGGGACACCGCCAATCATCTCCGTCGGCGTCCATGGTCTCCAGACTTGGAAGTGCAGTTTGCAGCCTCCACAGTTCAAATGTGGAGTTGTCCACGTCTAGTTTCACAGTGGGTGCTGCCCGTCCTGCTCCATAAACATACCAGTGAAAAATTAAATTACAATTCAAGTGAAAAGTTTGTGGTACGGTTCTTGCAATAAGGGATAAGTGTGTACCAGGGGCCAATTAGAAACACGGTGTGATTACGATTCCACTTGTGAAGTGAACTAACATTGACTGGGCTCTTCGAAACAGGATCCTGACAGGCATAAAACACTCAAAACACAAGTAAGGAAGTATAAGATACTCACCAGACCACTATTTCTATCTTGGAATCATTGTTTATCTCATTCTGATAGAACCAGGCTACAAATGAGTGATTTCACCGCTAAAGTCTTCCAGAGAAAACGGAATGAAATTTACTCTTTCTTCCATAGCACCCAAACCAAGTCTGTGCCCAGGCTGAAATTTTATAGAGTTACTAGGACCCAGGAAAGGTACTTTCTCATTTTTTTTCAATTTTTTTTTTCAAAAATATGTTTCTAAGATCTAGAAAAAAAATTAAGTTCAAGTTTTTTTCGAAAAGTAAAAGTTTTTCAGAATTCTTGAAAAAATTCTAAAATGTTGTCCGCATGCCCCTTAAGACCTGGTAAAATTTTCAAGTCCCTAGGTCAAGCCCTTCCCATCGATTTGTACGTTAAGTTGACTTTTACTAAAAAGTCGCAGAACACACTATGGCCCACTGCTCCGGACTGGGTCGACCTAGGACCTTCAAAATTTGTGGGACATCTTCCTCTACCGAACGGGTGCACGTGGTAAAATTTTGGTCCAGATCAGCTAATTTAGAGTTCAAGCTGCACACTTTTCACTAGTCCTTCGGTATTACTTCGGAAATAGTTGAGGACGGTCCTTTAGATCATGGCAGCCGATTATAAGTTGGTGGTGGTAGTTCTGGTGTGCCCGGCCCTCAGCCTGACGACAGGAAAACAAGGAAAGTTCGTCTCCTGCAGCGAACTAGTCTGTCCTTTTGTTTGTTTTCCGTCGGAAGTGTCGGGCATCCGCCCCTGTGTGGAGGCATCTATCGGCCTTTCGCCACCGCACCGGGAAAGCGGTGCCACGCGCTCGCCTTCCCCCGCCAGCAACCCCTTGAGCGGCCTGGGCCACCGCTATGACAGGTACAGTAGTGCACAGACGCAATAATGGGAGTAAGTTTGACTTCGACGCGAGTGTACCCGGCGCGGCCCGAGCTCGGGCCCGAGGCCGGTGGCGCGTCATACGCTCTGAAGCGTAAGACACGAGTGTCAATGCACTTTCAACGCGTAACATAGCGAAACACGAGGGGACAACCACTCGCAAAGTCCTGTGTACACTTGATTGGCCGAAATCTTGCGCAAAATCAGTAGAAATCTCGTGAAATCCCTTCGAATTCTGGTGAAATCTCACGAAATCCCATCAAAATCTGGTGAAGTCTCACGAAACCCCACAAAAATCTCACGAAATCTGCCATAATTTTGACGTGAAATCTAGCAGAATCTCGACGAAATCCCTACCTTTGAAGAATCCTGGGTACAAAAAAATTTGGAGTGGTTCCCTCCTCGGTGAAACACAATATCGTCGTTTGGTCCCACACTTAGTTTGCCGTTATGTTCAAAATCGAGGTATATGATAACCAGTAAAAAAATGAGGTTTGGAACTCGCGATCAGGTTCCAACTTAGCAGGAACCAGGAAGGTCACCTTCACTTCATTACATATTATACCTTGGTTGCTTCTGATCGAGCAAACTCATACGACTTAGAATGACACTCGTGGGGAAAGAGGAGCCCGATTTCGAAACTGCAAGAAGGGGAGGGGGCTGACAGGTAGGGGTATGCCAGACCGCGTCTAGCTATCGACTTCGCTATGCACACTAACTCTCGTAGACACTGGTACGTAAGCTGAGTATGATATTGCGCATCACTGTACAACTATTACACTCATTTCAGGAACGTGACATCACGTTGGAACGAATAATGTGGCGCACGTTTCTTTGAGCAGTGTGTCACAATCGTTTCAACGTGATGTTACGCTCCTAGAATAAGATTGTATGCAGGAAGATGCATAAAATACTTACAGTGATGCAAATCCGTTCCTATGCATGCATTATTATGCATAAAAATAGTCCACAAGAGTTAAGTGTGTGCTGCACCAGTTTCGACAATCCACGCAGGTCTGTTGTGTATTTGTGCTCACTACACTCGTGTAAATCTTGTCAGAATGTTGGGAACCTGTCTGAAAACCTGATCAAAATTTGCGCACCTCTGCAAGGTGGAAACATCTCCCGACAGTCTGTAGAACCTAAACCGTCAATATCGGAGTAAGTTTTCAGAATTTCACCTCTCAGAGGTGTGTGAATTTTGATCAGGTTTTCAGACATATTTCTGACATTCTGACAAAATTTATACGAGTGTAATGCGGTCTCCGGCGCATCTTGGATGGTCTTCCTCAGTCGATGGTCGAGCGCCACGACTCAGCAGTCGCGGGCAAACAGTTGCCAGTGGCGCCACCAGCACGGCCACAGGAAGTGGATTGAGCCGGTACCTCCGTTGGCAGCACCAGCAACATTCGTCAATGCTGTAGGTATTGCTACTGGCACCTGTCGACGCTGCACTTTTTTTGATAGTTTATTCGTGCATTTCACAGCCTTGCGGCAAACTTGTTACATTCAATTTGCGAAATATGCGTTTTTATTGTGAGCGCACTTTTGCAAAAATTACTTTTACTGGGATTCGAAACGAGGACTAAAATTAATCCATGAAGCGGAAGAGGGAGATTACTCAACTTTCTCCATTTTTTGGGAGAAATGAAAAGCTGTTTTTAGGGAAAACTAACTGTAAATAAATGAGGGATGCAAATTGATATTTGTCGAGAAATCACGAGTAATAACTGTGAAATTTTTCAAAAAGTGCGAGATTACTCTGTAATTGTGTGACTTAAATCTTAAAGTTATCGAACCATGTTCACTAAATTCTCCCAACCAAGGTGGAATTTAGAGAAAAACGAAGTGGAGCTGAGGTCTTTATTCTCGAGTCGAGTCTTTATTTCTCTGGTACATTTTTGGATTTACCTCTTTTTCTAAATAGTGTTCCAAGAAAAAGGGGTAGTGAAGTTTAGTTGGCTTCATACAGTACATCCATAAAAATACAAGTTGACTTATCTCCCTTTGCCATTTTGTGCGACGAAGTCATGTCGACAACAGAGGAATTCTTATCCATTTTCAATTTGCTAGTGATTGAGTCAAAGAATTTGGTGTGCTCACTGGTAGCCAACGAATGTGACATCACATTCGTTTGAACGTGAAAACGGCGGTGTCAGTTTGAACGTGACAAACAGAGAAAATTCATACTCAAACGAATGTGACACACCGCACCGCTCTGTCACATTACTTCGGGTGTGACACGAAATCAGCAGGCAAACTGTCACATTAAAACGAATGTGACACATGGTACCCATTGACATACATCGTGTCACATCCAAACGAATGTGACACCCATATGCTGTCTTCGTTTGAATGTGACATGCCCGAATTGTCACATTCAATTGAACGTGACACGCCATAACCTGACACTTATGGCGTGTCCGGGGCGTGTCACGTTCGTTTGAATGTGACAATTAGGGCATGTCACATTCAAACGAACGTGACAGCATATGGGTGTTACATTCGTATGATGTATGTCAATGGGTACCATGTGTCACATTCGTTTTAATGTGACAGTTTGTCTGCTGATTTCGTGTCACACCCGAAGTAATGTGACAAAGCGGTGCGGCGTGTCACATTCGTTTGAGTATGAATTTTCCCTGTTTGTCACGTTTAATCTGACATCGTAGTTTTCACGTTCAAACGAATGTGCTAAGGTTCTACATTGTCCAAATTTGGGTGAGGATAATTTGATCACCGCCTGATGACAGAAATTTCTTCGCCCAATTTTGATCCAGGAAGCGGAAGAAGTGGATAACTCTATTTTGTCCATTTTTCAGGAGAAACAATAAACTGAACGAGAGAAAAGTAAAACTAAAGAAACGAATGTCGTAAATGATACGGAGTTCAAAAAGTTTTAGTTCAATTTTGACTGGGCTAGGTTAGTAGCAGTACGGCAGGCCCCCACACACATTCCAGGAACGTGACGTATTCGTTTCGACTTGAATAAGCTGATTTCACGGCTGACTCACGTCCAAACAAACATGACACCATGCTCAAAGGAACGTGAAATAATTTGGTCACATTCAATGAATGTGAATTGTGTCACGTTAGTTTGAGGGCAATGTCGCACTCGTTTCAATGTTGACCCACGTTCCAACAAAATTTGTGTCCAAACACCATTTAATGTGAAATCCTATTTAAACGAACGTGACAAAATCCACTTACAAACGACGTTACCCAATATGACGTCACAGTGGTTGAGTAGTAACAGTAAGTATAAAGGGTCCGAAAGCACGAACGACACCATTTTGAATGTCGAACAGTCTTGTTCGGTTCGGAGTGCTGACACTGGCATGCGGTGCGGAGGCTGTGCTGCTGCCGCCCAGTCTGGACCTGCCTCCGGAAGCCATGTGCGCGCTGTCCGTGGTGCCGGGGCTGCTCGGCCACAGCGAGCGCCCCCGTCTGTTCGTTGTCGGGTCCGTCGCGTGGCTGGACGCGTTTCTGAGCCGCCTGCCCGCCACACTCGCAGAGGTCACTCTCCTGACCGTCTTCGATCACCACATGGCGCCACGCATGACGGTGGAGGACGCTCTCGTCATGGTGAGTTGCCGCACTCTTATGGTGAAGATTCTCCATTTTATGGTGAAAATGTTCCATATAATGATGAAAATGTTCTATATTTTGGTGAAAATGTTCTTTATAATGGTAAAATCGACGTTTCCTAATAGAATAATCCTTACTGTAAGAGCACATCCAAGACAATCCTAACTGCCAGGGCAGATCCAAGACAATCCTGTCAGTGCAGATTTAGAACTATCCTAACTGCAGAAGTGCCAAAAAGTGTCCATGAACCATCTTCACTGCAAATCAGTGAATCTCGATCTAAAATACAATGTCCAAGTATTAACAAGCCCGCTCCAGCGAGTAATTTTATGAATATGTCGGCGTCTCGGACTTTGAGAAAAGACCGCTTTTCACGTCATGTGCAGTTAGGATAATTCTGAATTGACGCTAACAGTTAGGATTGTCTCGGATCTGTTCTGACAGCTAGGATTTTCTTGGATCTACTCTCTGGCGGTTAGGATTTTTCTATGAGAACGCATCAACATGTTCTATATTATGGTGAAAATGATCTATATTGTGGTGGTGCAGCTGGCTTTATAACATACCATTCATTAAACTTCGGCTCCTGGTGCCCAAAATCGTAACGAGCAATCTGCACTTTAATAATGAAAGAACTTGATCGTGAAATAGCAGCTTACTTGTTCGAATATCAGCCCCCAGTGAAGGGTCTAAAAAGTCATATTTGGAATCTCACAGTCTAGTCCTTGGTCGTCGCCCTGCGTGTTGCAGGTGGTCGCCGACACCCCCGCCGCGCTGGCGGAGTCCATTCCCAAACTGTCCGTGCCGTACACGACGCGCACCGTCCTGTGGGCGGGCTTCTCGGCCGGCCCCGTGCGCTCGGCCACCCTCGCCGTGCGCCACCTGTGCCTGCACAACGCGGTGCTGGCCCTGACGGCGCCCAACGGCACCACCGTGCTGTACCGCGAGCCGAGCAACTGCGCCAACGGGCCGCCGCGCACGGTTGAGGCCAACCGCTGGGACCCTGGGCCTGGGGGCGGGTGGCGGCACGAGGGCAGTCCGCTGGCGCCGCCGTGCCGCCACTGGCTGCCGCCCGCCGGCGGCGTCTTCGAGGCTCGCATCAGCCCATTCATCTTCTCCATCGGCATGGACTTCTGGGCCGAGAGCATCGAACGCGAGCTGCGGCACTTCTCCAAGTACCACGGCGTGGCCCTGGACGTCCGGCGGCTGCGCCGGAGCGAGCTGTACGACAAGTGGACGTCCGCGATGGCGTGCCGGCTGGACATCCTGGCGTCCAGCTTGCTGGTGAGGCCCGCGCTGCACTTCGTCACCTTCCCGTGGGACGCCATGCACAGCTACGCCGTGGTGCCGGCGCCCCTGCGGCAGCGCCGCGCCGCGCTGTCGGCGGACTGGTCCTTCTCGGGGTGGTGCTCCACGCACGCCGCCGTGCTGGCCGTCACGCTGGGCATGCACCTGTTGCGGCGCGGCGGCCCGCTGTCCGCCTCGGCCGACGCCCTCGCCCTGCCCGGCGGGCTGTCCGCTCTGCGGCGGCCCGCGCTGGGGTGCTGGCTGGCCGTAGGCATCGGCCTGTCCGCCTCGTACCAAGGGCAGCTCCTCAGCGACGCCAACGAACGCGACACCGTCGGGGAGATCAGCGACCTGCGGCAGCTCGCCGCCAGCAACCTCACCATCCTCCTGGACAACCCGGTGCTGGCCTCCATCTTCCCGCTGCAGCAGTGGGGGCTGGCGCGCCGCGTGCAGTACACTGCGCCCCAGGGCTTGCACGACGCCCTGCGCCGCATCGCGGACGCGCGGGACGCGGCCGCCGTCGTGCTGCAGGGCTCGTTCGAAGGCCTGCCGCCGAGCCTGACTGACGGCGAGCGAGTCCGCATGTTCCCGCTGCCGCAGCAGTGGTACACCACGAACTACATCGCCATGCGGGGGTCGCCACTGGCTGTCACGTTCCGGAGGTTCCTCAGCCGCTGGCGAGCCGCGGGGCTGCACGACAGGTTTGCCACACGGCACGCGACCGGCTCCGGCAGTGCCTCCGACAGGGCGCCCACCGTCTTGTCGTCCACCTTCAGCCCACTCAAGCTCAAGCATGTGCGACCCATGCTGCGAATTCTCGCAGAGGGGTGCGTCAGCGCCGGACTGATTCTTGTCACGGAGATTCTCTGCTTCCGAATGAGATTCGTCAAACGGAGGTATCTCGCATAGGAGTGATTCCATGTGCAGAGAACACAGATTTATTTCCGGAGTGGACTGTCGAGTCCTACACCGAGAGATCTTGTTCCACATTAGGAACGAAAACTTTGGTCTCAGGGATCAAATTGTGTTTCACACAGTAAATGTCTTACGGTGAAAGGCTGCACCAACATAATATGGTGGTGATTTTCTCCATAATACCAAAGAAATCCGTCAAAATCTCTACAAGGTACAGTGAATTCTCAATGGTATGTTACGAAAAGTCAGCTGCACCACCATAATATGGAACAATTTCACCATAATATGGAGAATCTTCACTGTACAACATTTAGAGTGCATCCGCCCAACCTTACAGTTACTTAAGTTTGGCTTAGAGGCATCAAAATTTTAAACGCCGAAACGGAAACTTTTGATGCCTGAAACCCAAATTTTAGTGGGTTGGACGGATGAAACACAGTTTGATCCCGGAGACCAAAGTTTTCGTCAACCGATCTCTCAGTAACGGACAAGAAATTAAAAGAGTCCCTACTTTTTGAGTTAATGCCAAATTTCTCTAAGATAAGGGAGGGTGGGGCACCTAGTGACAGGGGCACCTAGTGACACAGGGGTGCCCTGGCCACCCTATGGCACTTTCAGACACCTTGAGGTGGCTTATCTAAAGGTCTTGTGCTGTGGAATCATGTTCAAGTGAAAGTGAGACTTTGAACAAAATATATTAGCCCCTAGAATAAAAGCAATAAAATAGTTACCCAAAATCACAGATTTTACGACTTTTTTACAAAATGTTTTCTCGCCATTCTTCCAGTACACGGCACTGCCGATCGTTCTGGCACTTTTAATCAATAATAAGGACCTTTAGTAAGTTGTTTTGGCTGAACCAGCTCAAACATGTGATTTCATTTCTTTAATATCAAATTTTGAACGGAAATGAGCCCCCGGGGCAGGTAGTGACAGACACACTCTATTTACCGTATTTCAACGATTTAAACGTTTCAAAACATCGATGTGGCAAACCACGAAGTAAATTGTCACCGATTGTCACACAACGAAACATAAATGAGACTAATTTGTACGACAATTTCGTAGATCATTCAATTTGATTGGCAATGTAGTAAAATGCAGTTTCTTGCGAAAAAATGGCGCCGTTCAGAATGGTTTGATATTTAAAAAGCTGAAAGAGTCTAAAACAGATAATTTTCAATTAGCTGGAGCGTCGCTCTATGCTGGTAATGTGAGTGATATGACCTGTCACTAGGTGCCCCGGGCTGGGGCACCAAGTGACAAGTGCAGAGGTCTGCGGGAAGCTATGTAAATAATAGAAATAGGTGTTGCCAAAACGCCACAACGCGTTTTTGCGATCAAGGAAGGATCGAAGAAGCAACCTTCTGAGGTGTAAGCAGATTCATTTCTCGCACAGTATCGGAGTGAGTGCCAAAATCCAAAAAGTGTCACTAGGTGCCCCACCCTCCCTTAATTCCTGGCATTGATAGTTTCACCATTGATGACACAGAATAAAGAATTTCATACAGGAGACTTCATACTTAATACAATTTTATACAATTTTGTTTTAATTTCAAAGCTACTTTGGCCTTGTTATAATTTTTACTTTAAAAAAGCTAAGCATTTTACAAAACAAGTGACCTACAATTGATATTTTACCTTATGATACAAAAAGAAACCTTCGTAACACGAAGAAAAACTACCCAAGTATTGTGCTTGCGCTATTTTCTTCGTGTTGAGGGGAAATTCTTCGTTAGGCATTTGGAGTGTACGTGGCAGTGAATGAAACAGATTGAGCAAAGGGGACGCGACAGTGCGTCACGTAATCTGAGATTCTGTCAGTATTGAGGCCGTCCAATCCAATCTCACCATCGCCTGGTCCTGGATTATTTACACTGGAGATGGGGACCAAATTTCTATTGTCACCTTAATGTGTATTTACTTAGTGACCAAATTGAGCTTGTGGATCAAGTTGTGACAACTGCTATTCGTTGAGAAAAACATTCTGCCCCATCCTGGTTGGAATAGAGACAACTTGGCATCTTAAACTTACATTCGACAGGTAAGTAATGCTTACTCCAACAAATCGACGGCACCTATTCAAAAGATCTTATCTGGGCGTTCCCCCAGAAGAATCTTATCTACAATGCAGGCGAATTTCACTCAGTTTGGTCAGTTGATACAGCTACAAATCAATACAAGGTAGGTTTACGCCAGACCGCGTCTTGTCGTAACAGGCTTCGCGATGTCTCGCGGCCTGTTCCTGCAATCCGCGCCTGGCGTACCTACCTTGGCCTGCGGCGCTAGCCTGCCTTATGCAGGCATTGGCTTAGCGCGGGGGCTGGTGCGGGCGGTCTTGGGGGGTGAAGGGGGCAATTTTAACGGTCTCAAGATCCGAGAACTGGGCTCGGTCGACTGTGTCTTCTGATTCGTCGTTTGCTACTCTCGCAGTTCTTCTTCGGCAAGTCCACCTGCGAACACGGATACCCGCTTGACCCGCGGCCCCTGTGCACCTCCGTGAGGACGTCTCCATCTTATTTGACTGGGGTACTGTCTGTTAGCTACTCCCAACGCAATGGACGAATCGGTGAGTCATTTTCAAGAACACCTCGAGGTATCTACGTATTCATAATATGTTGACTATTAGGCCATTCCAGTCGTGACCAAGTGAAGAACAAGAAGAAACTCAAAAGACTAGGCCATTTAGAGTTGCATATATTCACTGAAAATATGTTGTATAGAATATTCTCACCAACTTCTACCAAGCAAAGGGTCTTAAATATCCGAATGCTAATAAGTTTCACTGCAAAAAAATTCCCTGGTTTGGTACGGAAAATGGGGTGCTGAAAAGGTACGGACCTTTCGTACTGGTTCTCTGTGGTCTCCGTCAGGATCTCATGTAAACTAGTACAGTGAACATGTACAGAACTTCCGTGGATGGCAAGGTACGGGCGGTCCAGGTATAACATTCACTGTCAGAAAAAAGTACGTAACATGTCTGGTCAATAATTTGCCTGGACCGTCCGTACTTGCCAACTACGAAACGTTCCGTACCTTTTTAAGCGGTCTTGCTACCGCTTCTCGCTCTGCATCCGATCCCACTCATCCCATCCCATCCCATCCATCCATTCAGCGCGCTTGGAGGGGACCAAGGGGAAATAACTCTGAATTTCGGTGTACAAATGAATGAATTTCGTGAATTTCATTGAATTTCTTGAAATTCAGTGAATTTTTTGAATTTTTTTGAATTTCAGTGAATTTTTACGAATTTTGGTGAATTTTATTGAATTTCTATGAATTACTTTGAATTTTTTGAATGAATTTTTGCGAATTTTGCTGAATTTAAATGAATTTCTAAGAAAAACTTTGAATTTTTTAAATTTTAAAGAATTTTCAAATTTTGGTGAATTTTAAGAATTTTCGTGAATTTCAATGAATTTTTGTGAACTTTAATGAATTTTGGTGAATTTTAAAGAAATTTGGTGAAGTTTTTGCAATATTTCAGTGAAATTTTAATGAATTTTTTTGAACTTTAATGAATTTTTTTGAATTTTTTTGAATTTTAATTCAAGTGTACATTTTTTTCTGAAGTTATTTCCCCTTGGAGGGGACTGCGTGGTCGTGTTGGTTCCGTCGTCCGTCGTCGTCCTGCGCCGCCACGCCGCGCCGCCGCGCCGCCGCGCCAGTCCCCACTCCTCACAGCCACCCCCTCCCTCCTTGCCCCCTCTCTGCCCGGCCTCCCCTGCCGGGCCACGGCAAGACCGCTTTGCTGAGCTTGCCTTGGCGGAACTTTTTTTCCGTACCCATTTACATGGGTTCATATGGAGCAAGTACGGAACGTTCCGTACTTTTCTCCGTACCTCCGTACTATATTTTTCTGTACCATTTCCGTACAAAAGTACGGAATTTTTTACAGTGTTGAGGTGACACGCTCCTTTCTCCGTACTTTTTTCTACCAGTGCTGTCTGTTGTGATTATTCTTGTTCTTCACTCGGCCACGACTAGAATGGTCTAGTGTCGTCGTCTACTGGAGAACAAAAAGAAGCTTGAAACCGGAAGTGCAGTGGATCGGATCGGGACTAATCAGCAAGCGCGGTGTCAAAAGGTTGAATGACAGATCAACGCTCCCAATAGAAAAATCCTGATTGCCAGAGCCCATCCTTACTATCAGTGCCGATTCCCATAACTATCTTAAGTGCACATGGTCTCTGCGAAATCGGTGTAAGTCCGTGACGCTTACACTGAGAATTCAAACGCTATGAGTATAACGTCAATTGGTGCGATGCAAAAGCATTGCACATGAAGTGCAATGCCTCCCCATTCCCATGCATTAGCATATTAGGGCACTTTCGGGAGGCATTGTACGTAAGGTGCAATATGGCTATGGCATCGCACGTAATGGTGCGATATCTTAGCTGCATTGCACCATACGTGCTATACTCATAGCGTTTGGAATCTCGGTGTACACGAGGCGGGGAAATACGTTTCTTTCCTTTGCCAAAAGGCATTTGTAAGAAGCTTGCTATTTTAAAATTCCACTTTAAGAAAAAGTGCGCATAGTACACTGTACTGCACTCGTCATGCTGGTTCGAATAATTGTTGTGCTTAGAAAATATTAACTTTTTCCCCCAAAGAAATTGGTTCGGAATTCTTGTAGGTTTGCTGTGTTTTTTTTCTAGCCCGTATGCTCAATTCCGTACAGAGCCATGCGTAACCAAAAACTACGTAGTAATTTAGCGTGAAGAGTGCACATACCTAGCATGCCTGTCAAGCGTCAACCCTCAGGCACTGCACCCTTAAAACCTTACGAAGCATTTTGAGCATACATGGTTCAAACTAAATTAACTTTGTTACACAAAGAAATGTTTCGTAAATTACGAAGTATTTTCTTTGCAAGCTTATGTATGCTCTAAATACTGTGTTCTAACAAGCTGCTTTTCTTTGGAAGGCCTGAAATAGTTTGTAAGGTTTTCTCAGTGTGTGGCAAAAAGGTACGGAAAATTCCGTTTTTTTATTTGGCAGGATTCTCCGTAGCCCTCGTATCGAAATTCTCCCCTGGATGTTACAGTATTCAGCACAGTGTTCTCCTTGTCTGGAACACTGTAGGGTCCTACAGAGAATACTGACAAGGGGGCTAAGGAGAATTACCAGAAGCTGTTGAGATAATTTTCCGTACCTTTATGCCAGTAGGTTGACTCTTTGAAAGAGTCAACCACGTATATACATTCGGTAGTTGTAAGAGTAGTACACTGTGAAACCGGTTATGACTTTTTATAACGACTTTTTTTATGAAATTTTATAACATTGATGTGAAAAGTCACAACATTGACCGATTCATAACTTTTTCATAACCCTGTCATAACAAGTCGCTTGTAATAACACACTCGCCCGCCGCGGCGTGGTGTCATATACCTGCGCCATCCTTCTCCCTCCAACGCACTTGGTGTAGCTCAGTGGTTCACCCTCCGACTCAAAACCACAAGAGATGAGGTTCGAATCCCGGTAGTAGAGCATCGACAAAAGTCAGTTTCGGAATGATTCCGTCCAACCAATGGCATCAAATGGCTACTTGTGACGAAATCATTTGTGATGTTCATTTCACGTTTTTTTCATAACAGCGTTATAAGTTTGCATAACATATGTGTTATGACTTTTTCGTAACAATTTCACAACAATGTTATGAAAATAGTTTCATAACATGTTATGAAAATGTTATGACTTTTTTCTTACAGTGTAATGCTACACAGTTCAACACCGACACTGAGATTCCAAACGCTATAAATACAGCACGTGTGGTACAATGCCGTGAGATATCGCACCATACGTGCCATGCATTAGCCATATTGCATCTTACGTGCAATGCTTTCCGAAATGCTAATGCATGAAAGTGGGAAGGCATAGCACTTCATGTGCAATGCAGATGCATTGCACCAAGACGCTGGCGTTTGGATTCTCAGTGGAACCGTGTATGCTCACAAAGAGTGTCATCGTGCCCGCAGCTGCTGCTGGCTCTGCCTGAGGATGTGCTGCTGGCCGTGCTGGCACACCTGTCCGCGAGGGAGCTCTTCGGGTGCCGCGTGCTCTGCCGCCGCCTCCGGGACGTCTGCCTGCACCCGGCCCTGTGGCGCCGCCTCAGCCTGCCGGCGGCGTGCCACAAGGGAGTGGTGCGGGCCGCTCTTCGGCTGGCGCCATGCCTCCTCCGAGTACAGTGGACTGGCGCGGACCTCGACACCTTTGCCTCCATGGTGTCCGAAACCTCGTGTGTCGTCGAGAAGCTCTTCGCGATAGTGCATTCTCCGAACGATGTCCCCCTGGCAACGTCAATCGTTCAGAAGTTGTCCGGCCTGGGAGGCCTGAAGACGCTACGACTAGTTCTGAATGGCATTGCCGCCGATACTCTGTTACCACTGTTGGGCACTGTTTACACTGTGAACGATCTTCGAGTTCTGCATATCTGGATTGATAGCGATCCGCCAGTGACCCTTTCATCTTCATGGTGCGATACGGGCCGCAATCCCACCCTTAGGGAGCTCATGTACTCCGCACCCACAGTGGACTCATTTCTCGAAGTGTTACTCGTGACCCACGCTGCCACCCTGGAGAAAGTGATCCTCAGCAAGGTGGGGAGCGTTCCCGTGCATTTGTTGAACGTGATGCCGAGGCTGCGATCCTTGTCCTGTCCCCCGAACGAAGCCCTTGTGCAGTTAGCGGTCCCCACGCTTCGCGAGGTGACCTTCAGGGCCATGCACATGAAGGCCTACCCCGCAGGTGCATTGGCCTTTCTGGAAGCGTCGCAACTCGGAGACGTGACTCTCTTCTTGTCCAAGGAGAGCCCTGCAGCCCCTGTCCAGGCCCTAGCCAGGTCGCGCTCAGCTCACCTCGTGAGGAAGCTCAATCTCCGTTGGACACCGCATGTCTTGGACTTGGTGGCTCCTTCCCTGCCCTGCTTCGTCGCCCTGCAAGACCTCACCGTGGACTCGGAGCCGACCAACGGCTTCCTGCAGGCGGTGACCCCCGCATCGCTGCCCTGCCTCACCAAGCTAGTCGTAAACTGCTTCGGGCCCTGCACCCACGCGTGGCTCCATGATCCGGCCACGCAGGATGTCCTCATCAGGAATCCCCGACTCCACCTGCGCCTGTCGGACGTCGCTGTCGTCCCCACCCTGGACGTCTGCACATGCCCTTGGTGCCGCTGGGGTTGCCACTCCCAGCTGTGGACGACGCGCCACGGCCTGGGGTCAGCGTTCTCTTCGCACAGCAGGGAACCTGGATGCCCGGCTGACTGCTACCAGGTGGCTGTGGCACCTTGCCAAGGATGTGGCACCCTGCCCGAGCAGTGACCGCCCGCCCGCTCAGGCCCATCTGAACCAATTTCTATCCAACATATTGTTGGTCGCTGAACAGACGGTTTTCAGGCTCTTGTTCGTTTATTACACTGGACCGCTTGCTTTCCGACGATGTTTGTGTTTCATTCGAGAGCATTGAAGTGTCTTAGAAATTTTTGATATTTTATTTCTTTCTGACGATTTTGATTTATAGCCATGACGCTGACATGTGTCGTTTTCTTTCAAGTTTTTTTTTATTGTGGCAAAGATTAGTTACATTGAAATAGGTTCCTCTGAACTGCTTACGCAGATTAGAGTTCAGGAGCTGAAATTCTGCTCTTAACAGCGTGTGTTTTGCTTAAATTTTACGTGACTTTGTAAATGTTCAAAACAATAAAACAATCAAGGATTTTATTTTGCAAGCTTACTTTTTTTTATTTAGCCTAGTCCTCGTGCCTTACAATTTCTGATGTTTACATCAGCCACGTCCACTGGACTGGGACCCTTTCACGTACCTCAGAAAGGCATCATAACGTTATCCTAAGCGTTGAAGTTACCTCTCCTGAAAAAAGAAAGAAGCACAAACAAGCTGATGGAACACCTATATAAAATCATACAAAATACTTCTAAACCTAACCACCACCACTTGCGTTCCCCTAAAATAAAATTAATGCAACCATTTCGGAATATGGAGATCCGTTTGAAGGCCAAACCTACAGAGATGAAGTGAAATGATGTGAAAAACAATTTCATTAAGAACGGTCGATTATTGAGAAGTCAGGGTCTTCTAGAGGATTTCCATTCCTTAGGGTAAGGTGCCCAATGATGAGCACAAATTTGAAGTCACAATTTTGATTCCGACCACTAGTAATTTGAAAGACCTGACACTTGCATGCCCCGAACAAATTTCACTCTTGGAAAGGCGTTTATTAGTCTTTCAAACAACATACGTACAACTTCATATCCCAACCTGATCCTTAACTTACCTCGGAAGGGCGTCAAAACGTTATCGTAAACGTTGAACTTACAACACGTAACTTATGACTTCTTTGAATAACAGGAAAAGTAGCGATATACATCGGCAACTTTGGCCCGTCCCGTACATTAAGAAACGTACGAATTTCTCCTATGTTTGACCCTGACGGGAATTAAATCTGAGTCTGGGGTTAAAATAAATGTCGTTTTCGTCATCAGCACCCTCAAAAACATCAGAAACAATGCAAAAACTCGAATAAAAAGAATGTTCCAAAAATACCCCGCTGGGATTTGAACCCGGGTCCGAACTTCTCCGATTTGCTCGAAACTGGCACCATTGGTTTTTTCTCGTCGCCCCGATTCCAAAAATACCCCTACATGCCCTCCTAGCTGCATCCGTTGCCGAGATCCTCCTGGACCCCATGTAGACCATGATGCACCTGCAGCAGCGCCCCCGGGGCTCGGATCGGATTTGCTGCCACCGGGCGGTTCTTAGGGTCACCCAAGGAGGCTGCATACCAAATTTGGTCAAGATCGGACCACGGGAAGTCCTCGGACGAACGAACGAACGAACGAACGAACGAACGGACGCACAGCATGCATCATACTATATGCCCGTCCCTCCGTCATTTTTTTACAAATAACAGGAAAAGTAGCGATATACATCGGCAACTTTGGCCCGTCCCGTACAATAACAAATGTGTGAATTTCGCCTTTGTTTAACCCTGACGAATTTAAACCAGGGTCTAGGGTCAAAATAAATGTCGTTTTCGTCATCAGCACCCTCAAAAACATCAGAAACAATGCAAAAACTCGAATAAAAAGAATGTTCCGAAAATACCCCACTGGGATTTGAACCCCGGTCCGAACTTCTCCGATTCGTTCGAAAGTGGCACCATTGGTTTTTTCTCGTCGCACCGATTCCAAAAATACCCCTACATGCCCTGCTAGCTGCATCCGTTGCCGAGATCCTCCTCGACCCCATGTAGACCATGATGCACCTGCAGCAGCGCCCCCGGGGCTCGGATCGGATTTGCTGCCACCGGGCGGTTCTTAGGGTCACCCAAGGAGGCTGCATACCAAATTTGGTCAAGATCGGACCACGGGAAGTCCTCGGACGAACGAACGAACGAACGGACGAACGAACGAACGAACGGACGCACAGCATGCATCATACTATATGCCCGTCCCTCCGTCATTTTTTTACAAAAAATAAACGGGACGGGCCAAAAAGGATAAGTTTTTTTTCAGGCTTCAATTACCTGTATTTTGAAAGTACACTGGTAAAACAAAGGCATAAAAATTACGCCCTTTAGGGCATAAATACTCTCTTACGCCCTTCCCAATGCATAAATCGTTTTATGCCCTTGGGAGGGGCGTAAATGGTATAGGAATTTCAAGCAAAATTTTAATGCTCTTCCCAAAGGCATTAACGATTTATGCCCTTTACGCCCTTAGGGGCATAATTTTTATGCCTTTGTTTCACCAGTGTACTCGCAACAGTACATACGATATGTAACATACCTTTAACCTTCAGTGAACATTGTCTCATGTTACACTGTAAGAGCCGTGCTAGTTACATGTTACGTTAAGCAATCTCTGGAACTGTTCTGTTAAAATTTTATTGCGCAGGTAAAGGAACGGTCTTAACATTCGTCACTTCCTCACTGCGTTCTTAAAAGATACCGGCTTAGCCAATCTGTTGCCAATCAGAGAAGTTTGTTCTTCATAATCATTAGTTCATTGCACCTTATTACGATTGTCATGGTTTCTGATCATTTTACTAGTACTACCCACGCTAGCAGTGACAAATTCTTCAACAGCTTCGCTAATCAAATAAGAAGGCAACGGCAGCTGTTCCGCGAGCTTGGTTCAAAATGAATTTTTCAGGCACCTGGATATAACATTCTCTTTTAAGTTCGGTTTTAAGTTACTCCGAGTATATTTCAGATTGGCGCACCGGTTGGCTTTTATCTCGTCCTGAAACGTGAAGTGTAGAATTAAACATATCTTCAGACTGCAGTGGCGCTGAAGAAGAAGAAAGAAAAGGTGATGACATATGCACACTGAAAGGCCCCTGAAGAACTTGAAACTTAAAGACTTTGCGTTCGCAACCTTGAAAACTTAACTGCATTGGCATCCATGGATGCACATGCAGTTTGAAGTTTTTAAGTTTCAAGTTCTTCAGGGGCATTTCAGTGGTGGCATAAAGCCGAAGTTACCACAGGCATGAGTCGAGCAGATCGCAGTTAAGTGACATCAAGGGTTTGGACGTCTGGTAGCTAAGCGTGGTTTGAAAAGTTTTCAAACTACTTCCGAACACCGATGCACTCGGCCGGTGGGTGCTATCCGACTTCCTTTTGTCAGCCCGTGCTTCGTTCGTCCGCCTCACATCTAGGGAGACACATGCCCCGGAGTCCTTTCGCACAGGCTCAGCGTAACATACCATTTCACACGGTGAGAAAAAAGTACTGAAAAAGTACGGAACATGTCTGGTTAATGATATGCCTGGACCGTCCGTACTTGCCAACTACGGAACGTTCCGTACTCTTTTTCCGTACCCATTTACATGGGTTCATATAGAGCAAGTACGGAACGTTCCGTACTTTTCTCCGTACCCCCGCACTATATTTTTCTGAACCATTTCAGTACAAAAGTACGGAATTTTTTACAGTGCAGTTCTGTTCTTCGACAGCAGACGCTTCTTCCTACGCTGCAGCAATGGACAGTTCTCCCCACTCTACTTCATCGTCCAGTAAGGATGGGGGTGACTTCTGCGATGTCCACGACCCCGCCAAGGACTTGCCGTCCAGTTCGCGAGATGGAGGACAGAGCGCAGCGGAGCCGAACACTTCCGAGGACGGAGAACGGTAAGTGTGTGTTGCTTCGTAGCGCTGCAGCCGAGCGATTCAGAGATGGGTTTGTCGCTGTGTCTCTCTCACCCTTACGGACAGCCCCGTGAGTGCGACAGAGGCAAAGCGACGAAACGACTCTTCTGAAGGGCTCGGCAGGTCAGCAGAGGGCCGGTGTAAACTGCGGGCTTCGATTGGCCTGGCGTAGCCTGTTACGCTAAGACGTCGTGTGTGCGGTTTATTCACACGCATTGCGAAACCGTGTACCGTAGACCGGGGTAATGTGAGACAATTTCGGGGTAATATGAGACGCATGATTTTTTATCGTTAGAATTATGATGCTCGTGGCATTTGACGACTTATCCCTGTTAAACTTCACGGCGAAAAATGGTACCAACAAAGAATTATTAATTTTTTAGAGCAGTGGCTCTCTTTGTGGCCGAATAGCGAGCTCAGAGCGAATCTTACGCAAACCAAACTCCGTCTCATATTACCCCGAAATTGTCTCATAAAACCCCGGCTTACGGTACTGTTATCGAAAAATAGCCATGGCTTCAATGTATATTTTGAATGAGTGAAAATACTGAAATAATTCGACAGACATCTTGACGCGCATGTCCCTTTGTAACTAAATCGTCGATTATATTTTCATCGCTCTCAAACGATGACAATCTGATGCCGTTTTTGTTAAAGCTCCCATTCTTATTGCATGTCATCAATTGTTTTGATGACATCCTTGTTATGGAAAATGAGCCTTGATATTGTCATCAAGTGGCAATTCAAAAAAATCAGTTTATTATATGTTCAAATTCAAACTTTACCGTGCATTCAGTGGCCTTCCCTTCGATATGTTGCTTCAGGTGTCAAAAGTGAAACATCACTCTGTAGACGGTTTCTGTGTTTTAGATCTTTACGTTAGAATGAACTAAGGAACCATGTTTACTTAGCTCTCCCAGACGATATGGAATATGGAGACAACTCAAGTGGAGCTGAGGTCTGTGAAGAGTCTATATGGTGTGGAACATTTTTTGAGTTACCTCCTTTTTCCATTAGTTTTTTAAATGAATTCAGAGTTGAGTTGACTCTTTTTACATTAGATTCATGAAGGCCTAAGTTGAGTTGACTCTTTTTACATTAGATTCATAAAGACACAAGTTAAGTCATCACTTTTTGCCATTTTGTGAAACTGAGTCTTAAAACAGGGTGTCAGATTTCTGCCCACCCCAGCGGTGTTCGGTTCTTCCCCGGCCCTCACCCCGAACTCTGGAGTTTTCTGGTTGCCGAGAACCTTTTCCACAGAAACGACCTTTTTTACAGTGTTGCTCATGTCTGCACAGGTGGTGGTGTGACGATTGCGCCGCGGTGGCCACTGCCCCTTGCCTGGAGAGCCACTCCGTGCTGACCACTGCCGCCGCGCGGTCCACGCTGCTCGCCCGGATGGCCCCCGCCGTGAAGGCAGCCAGGGCGGCCAACAGGAGACTCGCCAACCTGCAGCGCCTGCAGGATTCGTTTGAGGTACGCTCTCTGAGAATGAAAAGAGTCCAATCAGGACTAAAAATTTGGGGAAAGTGCACTGAAAACTTAAGAGTGCACTTAGTACACACTTATTTGCCTTATGAGTGCACTCAGTACTTCTAGTGTATCCATACCACCCAAATAAGGGTGAGAATGATTTTATCACCCAAATTTTGGGTGAGAATACTATCTTGTTAGGAAGCTGATACGCCCTTCATCGCCCAAATGTGAGTGAGGACATCTTCCTCGCCCAAATTTGGTGGATGGAACTATGCTCAATCAAATTTGGGTCAGAAAATAAGGTATCAATCAAACTCTTGCATTCCGTGGAAGCCAAAAAGTCTAGCGATACGAAGCAGCACTAATCCGTTCAAGCCATAAAATATTAGCATTTTCTTGGGTATTGAAAGCTTTTACAACGGAGTAGAATTGTCATCTTGTGCTCTTCGTAAAACTGGCGTCTCAGTTTCACACTATCAGCACGTTACTGACTGTTCTCATTAATCACGGATTTGTTTAAGGGGGGGGGTAAAGTGAAGAAAATCGATTTTCGGTTTTTGCTTTTTTTCGACTCTTTGGGCCTTGGTACAACCAAACCTGACCATATTTCGACCCACAGCACCGTCAAATCGGCATAGGGAGCTTCTAATTCGTACAATCACTGTGAGGTTAGGTTAGGCCCTTTAACTTTAAACCGGTTTTCCTCGGTATCTTTTTTTTTGACCTTGCGCGCAGGATATCTCGGAGACCGTAAGAGGTAGAATGTTGTGCGACAGCTTAAAATGATCAGTGTTCAAATAGCTAGAAGACAAGGGAGAGTTTTTTTCACAATTTTGTCCCAATCTTTAGTTACAGGTCAATGAATGTCCAAAAGCGGCATAAAAACAGTCATGATTCTAGTTTTTAAGATTCATAGCGAAAGAAAACATGTTTTTGAAATCCGGCTCCCTTGTCTTCTTCATTTTGACCTTAAAAAGATGTGGCAACTTCGTCAGATTTTTGGGACAACATTTGGAATTGAAATCCTGCGCGCAAGGATTAAAACCCAAATATGGACCAAATGTAAAATGTTTGCGAAAATTCAAAAAGTGCCACCAGACCCCCAACCAAAGATGGTAAAATGGTATAAAGGCATGGAGAATCCAATGGTGATGTCCATTTTCATGTCAGGGTGACCAATATCTAAGAATAGAAGGCTGAAAAACATGAAAAAATTCGAAATTTCGCTTTACCCCCCCCCTTAAGCGACGATAGTATTTCCTAAGTAAGAATGATGAATTTCCTTCGTTAAATTATGTTCAAAACCGAATTGTCAGTAAATTATTTAATATTTCGTTAGAAGTTCTTCTAAAAAGAGAAAGTACGTATTATTGTTCCACAAATTATGGTGCATTCAGTGAACCCTGTCCTCGCCGCGCTCAAAGGGAAGTTAAACAGCCACAGCCCCACTAGGGGCCTCATTGTCCGAGTGCTGTTCCGGTGCGTTATAAGGGTTCGATCTTTTGTTTTGCTCGTTGTTTCGAGGCTGTTTGCCACACTCATGATGGCACCAAGAAAAGGCCTGCATAGCAAAGGGTCGCCGCGAGGACAGGATTCACTGAATGGACCATACTTGCATAAGTCGTGATAAAAGGAGTAAAAAGTCAGTTACGTGCTGAGAGTGCACTGTCTTCAGAATTGTGACATTCGGTCCGGATCCCTGCCACGTTTTTGTTCTCTTCCCCAAAGGAGTCCTTGGCAGATCGCGGTCCTCGCTTGGTGGTGTCGTTCGAAGGCTGGTACGACAAATGGGAGTGTGGCATTCTAGACGGCACCGCACCCATCGGCCTGCTGACCACAGAGGCAGCGCTCTCCGCTCACGATTACGACCAGGTGGGTCTAGTTTATTTTCAGTGGCGTGTGTGCGCAACCACGTTGATTCTAGTGTCACTTAAAATTCGTTTTCTTGCAATTTTCCATTTTTTTAAATCAATTCTACAAGTTTACTTTGTCATCATACGGAAGTCGTTTTCTTTCAATTTTCCATTTTTATATCAGTTCTACAAGTTTACTTTGTCATCGTACAGGAGTGACAAGAGTGGAAAAGAAGTGACATACATTAGGTGTTGCTGTTTCCGAACCTGTTTTCTGCCTGTTGTTTGATTTCAAAGGATCTTTGAGGCTCGTAACCTAAGCTGGCCTGCGTCCGTATTTTGACCTTGAGTGACCTTTAAACCGGCAGCATTTAGGAATCTCAGCACATCCGCCATAGTTTACTGTTATTCCTAATGTAATGATGAACTCATTTCGAGTGCCATACGTTTTGTTTTGCCTCTTTGGCGTACTGCAAAAGTCATTGCATCACAAGTGCCTTCACTCTCAGCGTTTTACTCCCTATTTCTCATTAGCAGACGCATTTCTGTAAGCAACCGTATAGTATTTTTTGTCAGCATTATTTAGCAATTACTAATCACTGAACTGATGTTACCGTTTTCTTAGTAAATTGCAAAGAAATTTTTCAGTATTTAAGAACTTAATACTAAGTAGTATGGTTGCTTACAGAAATACGTCTGCTAATGAGAAATGGTCAGTAAACGGCTGAGAGTGTTAAATGTTGTATTGCATTGACTTATGCTATCACTTTATCACACCGAAATGTGATAATCCGGGCCAAAACCGGTCAAAACGTAGAAAAACTCTTTTTTTGCACATCTAATGCGATTTTTTTTATTGCTCCACCTGTTTGCTCCATCCATTTTGTGTTTCTCTTTTCGCCTGTGTGCGGCACAGGAGCTCTGCCGGGTGCTTGCTGACGTGGAGCTGACCCTCGACCTGGAGAAAGAGGAGCTGGGCGGCTGGTGCAGCCTGCCCCGAGACCTGCTGGACCACTGCTTCCCCTTACGCCCTCCTGGACAGGATCTCCGCCCGGGAGCTGTCCTGTGTGACTACGAGCAAATCACCATCTTCATGCGCAGGTAGGCTGTGGTGTGACATAATGCTTAACGTCAACTATTCTATTACTCGACAGTTGTCCTCATTTCGGACACGTCTCAACAACTAGTGCAGAGGTCATTTCATTTCGTGACAGCGTTTCTTCGTCAAGTCTGCACCGTTAAATCAAATGCTTAGAAAACTGCGGCCTTAAAGGCAAACATTCTTTCTCGCCCCTCGAGGGCGTAAATTGGTGTAGGGCGTAAATTGGTGTAGGACTTCAGGCAAAATTTTAATGCAGGGGCGTAAATTGCTTAAGTCCCTTCAGGGCATAGTTTTCATGCCTTTGTTTTACCATTGTACTTACGACTTGTTTTGTGGTGGCTGCTCTGTAATGAAATGAGGAGGCCAAAGTTCGGACCACTGACTGAATGTAATGCACTTGACTACCCACTCTAAACGCCTTGCAGTGAAATTTGAGCTGCCAGTCAGAATAAAGGACAAGCTTAATACACTCAAGGAGGAACCCTGGTGCAGAAATGGCCAAAATTGCCAAAAGCAGGATTTCCAAAGTTGTTAGCTAAAAGATGCAAAGAATGTTTCATATTCAGGGGGTTCAACCTTTCAGGTAATTGGGTCCTTTTTTATCATTTGGAAAGAAATAACGGAAAGATTAGGTTACTCAATTGACAAAAATTTTTGTCGCGGAAAGACTTAATACGTTCCTGGATGACGGATACACGAGGCGTCTTCCATGGAATTTGTTCTTGATGACATGTTGACAAATTTTAGTAAGAATTTCTCAATATGTGCCCAACTTAGTCTACCGTCCCATAAATGTGGGGGAAGAAGGCAAAATATTCCCCACTAGAAATTATCAAAACTTTGATATTGTTAAACTTAAAAGCTGAATCTTAAAATTTCCCCAGTAAAATCTGTCAAAGATTACAGAAAAGAAATTTTCAAGGAAGATTTTTTTCCCAACTTGCAAGTTTTACCAGCAAAGTCCCTCCTTTATGAGTGTACGCTCGTAATTTCTTTATGAGAAATCCCGTGCAGTCATAATACTGAGCTAATTCTCGGTACTGTGTTATTGCAATCTATCATAATACAGCTAAATTCGTTCGTATCTCGGAGAAACTGGTCATAAGCAACTGAGAACTCGTCACTATAGATTACTATCTTCGCTAGTTCGCTGGTTCCTATTCAATTAGACTGTCTGGTAATTGGCACCAAAATCCTAGTTGCTGTAACTAGACTTTTTTTTCAGTGATCTGCTGTGACGATAATACTAAGCTTTTTGTTCCTGTCACGAGGACAAAGCCCAGTAGGATCTTGGGAGCCCGGGTGGAAGGAAGTCTAGTTTTAACTGAGTACCGACTACAGTGAAAAACTGCAGTGCACAAACTGCGGTCTTCAGTGCAGTCAAAGTATGAAAAAACTCTGTAATTATTTACAAGTTTGTGTACTGTTCAGGTGGTACTCGTAATAGTAGTCTGACTGCAGTTTTTTTCCAGTTAAGAGTTCAGTTCTTAAATAGTGTCGAAACTTCATCTTGATCTATAGCTATGTTACACTCACCATTGCTCAGTTAAACAATACTTCAAAAGTGTGTTAAAATACTACTTTTGACTCAAGTATATCAACGCTTTATCTGTAATTTTATCTGCATGATTGTTGTCTAGACACCATTACGCTTCAATTTACACTTATAGTATACCTTTTCAATGCAGTCAGGAATGAGGAAGCGATTGAAGAACAAAAGTAATCACATGCAGGGACTACTAGCGCGCCACCTAGCGGCCGATGCTGTGAACTTCGTTCGGACCTACGCTTGACCAATCAGGGTTCAGCTTTTGACAGTTCGCTATAACGGCCGCTTGGTGGCGCGCTACTGGTCCGGGCTTTTAGAGTATTTTGTTCTTCACTCGGCGACGAGCGAAAGGGGCTATTGAAAACCGACAGGGCTGGAAGCAAGGATCAGTACGTCGATCAATATGGTTTTTCTTCTCTGAGATTAAGCATGGCGGGGTGAAGCCAAATTTAACGTTGAGCATAAAATTATTGCGATATTCTTAGACGTCGGGGTAGTGCGCAAACTGTGGAAAAATCCCCATCCCACCACACCGTGTGGTCTACTGTCAGCCGCCGAGCTGCAAGGCCAGGTTTCAAGGACCTGCCGCTAGGTGGCGCTTGGATCGCTGTGAGTGTTTGTCAAACGGGATTTTTATTAGGCTAGTGAATTAAGTTATTTTTGCAAGTTACACCATCTGCCACTTCAGTAAATATTGCTTTAGACGTTAGAGAAAAATTTGAATCAGAATATTGCACTGAAGTGGAGAAAAACGGAATTCCGTGTTAGCACTCGATGGCGTCTACGGGCGACAATTAGGTTGGGTCCACGCATGATTCGCTCGGTTCTCCCGACTCTCCTACCCACTGGGGAGTCTGCGGTGACAAGAGTGGTGACGTATGAGGCGATGTTAGTCAATACTAGCTCCCTTTCCCAATTTTTTTCAATACCCACAGCATTTTCGTGTGGCATGGATGGTCCACCCGACTTGCCGCCCGGCCTTCAACCCGGGGTTTCCCCTCTCAAGCGGAGATGGCACAGCATTAAACAACCACGTAAAGGACATGGAAGGAGTAGGCAGGGTCGGCATTTGGGGGGTTGCAGAACTAAATTTGAACGTGATTCCAAATCCACACTTGTGACTAAAATTCAGAAAATACTTCTCGAAAATAATTTTAACTTCAATATAAAAATCGAGTTAAAGCTTCTTAAAACTGGCGAGATGAAACATGATTTAAAAATGCAGACAAAACTGCTCTGTCCGAAAAAACTACCAGTTTTCCTGTAAACAGACTGCAGTTCAACTATAGTTTAAATATAGTTAGACTGCAGTTTCACCAGTTTAAAATTTCAGTTGAACTACAGTCAAACTGCATCGGTCAGTCTGCAGTCTGACTGCGTTCGTCTGCAAATAGGCTACACTTATTGAATATAGTAAAACTTAAGTTATTTTATAAACAGAAAGTATGTGGCGTACAGTCTAACAAATAGTTAAGTTGCAATTCCCAGATATAATTAGAACTTCAGTTCCTTCCACCCGGGAGTGCAGCTCGGTGTAGCTTCAGTTGGACTTACAAAACTGAATCGACCTCCACGCTGATTGCAGGTGCCCGGCCAAGACGGGGGCCGGCAAGCGGCTGCTGGGGTACGTGGAGAAGGCCGGCCTGCGCGCCCTGACGGCGGACCGAGGCCCCTGCGTGGGCCAGTGCGCCAAGCCGTGCGTCTTCTGCGACGACGACATCGTCATCGTGCTCAAGCGCGCCCGCCTGGACAAGGGCGGCAAGCGGCCGGGAGGGCGGGGCAGTGGCGACGTGGAAGCGGACGTGTAGGGGGAAGTCCCTCCGTCGCCGCACCGCTGTCATTTTCTATTTATTCACTCGTTAAATTTCCTGCAACGTCAGCTTGTTGCAGTGATTCAGGTCATTTTGTCGCGTACTATCAATTCAACCGCCCACATGTATTATCCTATTAATTTCGATTCTTGAAAACATCTCGTTCTTCCCTTTCGAGAAGTTTCAGAGGCATTTTTTTTAAGAAGTCCGATCGTGGAACACGACCGATGCCGATTTCCTCCATTTTTTGGTCAAAGGTAGTCCTTGTGGGTCTAAGAAAGGCCACAAATTTTTGGGGCCGAAATATGCACCGTTCAGATTCTATGGGCAATTTTCGTTTTCTCTGACAACTTTTCACATAATATGGCCAAAATTGAAAAATCACCTTTCTGAGGCCTCTATGCACTCGATTGAGCTCAAAATGTGGTATCTTATGTAAAATCACGCGAGGAACACGAATCCGGTGCCCGTTTGTTGATAGGACAACCCAAACAGAAGTTATGACTGTTTTTCAGGTTTTGTAGTGGTTTTTACTTTTCTTGGGGTTTTGGTGTTCGGCATCGATTTTCGCCAATCCGATGAGTGGATTTTATAGATAAAGGACCAATCTATCATACTACGAGATAAAAAGTTTGTGTACGCCGCGTGAAAAGCAGTGGCGCTGCAAAAATTGAAAAACCGTCATTTCTGGGTAGTTTTAGATCAGATAAGCCACCTTTCGCGTGACCGTCTCCGCCCCATATTCAGTCTAAATATTGTCCCAAGTGATGTCAGAGTTGGTGTGAAATTTCACCGCTGTAGCTCAAGTAGTTTGGAAATGGCAGTTTTCTAAAGTTTTGCAATCACGTAAGGCATTTACTTTAAGTAGAATTGCGGTAAATGTGAAGACTTGTCACAGATCGGGTAATGAATGAGATAGATAAGTGCGTCAAAGTTCTCTAAGCGTAATTTTGGACAAGGAATTCGATTTTGCCGGTACGAAGACCCCAGGTGTACTCTAAAACTACGTTTTCGTGCAAACCACACAAAAATGGCCTTTTTTCCAACTTCAGAGTTCGCCTAGGGTCTTCGTACCAGCAAAATCGGATTCCTTGTCCAAAATTACGCTTAGAGAACTTTGACGCACTCATCTATCTCATTTATTACCCGAACTGTGACAAGTCTTCACATTTACCGCAATTCTACTTAAAGTAAATGCCTTACGTGATTGCAAAACTTTAGAAAGCTGCCATTTCCAAACTACTTGAGCTACAGCGGTGAAATTTCACACCAACTCTGACATCACTTGGGACAATATTTAGACTGAATATGGGGCGGAGACGGTCACGCGAAAGGTGGCTTATCTGATCTAAAACTACCCAGAAATGACGGTTTTTCAATTTTTGCAGCGCCACTGCTTTTCACGCGGCGTACACAAACTTTTTATCTCGTAGTATGATAGATTGGTCCTTTATCTATAAAATCCACTCATCGGATTGGCGAAAATCGATGCCGAACACCAAAACCCCAAGAAAAGTAAAAACCACTACAAAACCTGAAAAACAGTCATTACATCTGTTTGGGTTGTCCTATCAACAAACGGGCACCGGATTCGTGTTCCTCGCGTGATTTTACATAAGATACCACATTTTGAGCTCAATCGAGTGCATAGAGGCCTCAGAAAGGTGATTTTTCAATTTTGGCCATATTATGTGAAAAGTTGTCAGAGAAAACGAAAATTGCCCATAGAATCTGAACGGTGCATATTTCGGCCCCAAAAATTTGTGGCCTTACTTAGACCCACAAGGACCACCTTTGACCAAAAAATGGAGGAAATCGGCATCGGTCGTGTTCCACGATCGGACTTCTTAAAAAAAATGCCTCTCAATGTTTGAAGGCAACCATTGATGAAGCCACGCAGTTTTTGAGTCGCTCCGCCCCTTCTGCATTGCGGTATGCAATACGGCTGTTTGTGAACGCGACTTTTGCCTTGCTTTGCAGAACTAATATCTTATTGTGATCATCCTCAACTGTGTGCGTATGGCGGAACGTCGAAATGTCAAAGACACATTATAAAAGATAAACTTTGTATATTAATAAAATTTGTTGATTGAGCAAAGAATCTGTTTCGTACATTTAGTATTAATGTTGTACATAAACACACTGGCGAAACAAAGGCATTAAAATTATGCCCTTTAAGGTGGAGCGGCGTGAATCGTTAATGTCTTTTGGAAGGGCATTAAAATTTTGCTTAAGATTCCTATATCATCACCAAGGGCATAAAACGATGTACGCCCTTTAAGGGCGTAAAAGAGTATTTATGCCCTAAAGGGCGTAATTTTTATGCCCTGAAGGGCGTTATGTTTATGACTTTGTTTTAACAGTGCAGATAGAATCAAAAGGGGATAGTATTCAGTCTTTTTCAATTCGTCACCATGGGTTGTGAAGGCTCTGGAAAGATGGGAGCTTCAGACGGCCTCTGCCTGTTGGCCTGGTACTATTCCAGACTGGTGACTTCGCGACCTACGCGAAAGGTTTCACCACTTCGTTGAGCCACGACCGGTACTCGTGCACGTCGGTGAAGGCCGAGTAGGAGAGCTTGCGAGGGACGCCCACCGAAACGATCCCCATCAAGAACCAGCGGTCTCCGTGCTGAAACGCGAGCCCTCCGCCGCTGTCTCCCGGGGCGACGGTGGCACCTGGACAGGAACATGGCGATGTCAAACCATAGACAGACATGCAGAGGGAAAGATAATGCTCTCACTGCAAAACCGGTGGCAAGTTTGCCTGTCACAAAATTGCCCGCACTGGTAGCCAACGAATGTGACATCACATTCGTTTGAACGTGAAAACAGCGATGTCAGTTTGAACGTGACAAACAGAGAAAATTCATACTCATACGAATGTGACACACCGCACCGCTCTGTCACATTACTTCGGGCGCTACACGAAATCAGCAGGCAAACTGTCACATTAAAACGAATGTGACACATGGTACCCATTGACATACATCGTGTCACATCCAAACGAATGTGACATCCATATGCTGTCACGTTCGTCTGAATGTGACATGCCCGAATTGTCACATAAAATTGAACGTGACACGCCATAACCTGACACTTATGGCGTGTCCGGGGCGTGTCACGTTCGTTTGAATGTGACAATTAGGGCATGTCACATTCAAACGAACGTGACAGCATATGGGTGCCACATTCGTTTGGATGTGACACGATGTATGTCAATGGGTACCATGTGTCACATTCGTTTTAATGTGACAGTTTGCCTGCTGATTTCGTGTCACACCCGAAGTAATGTGACAGAGCGGTGCGGTGTGCCACATTCGTTTGAGTATGAATTTTCTCTGTTTGTCACGTTTAAACTGACATCGCCGTTTTCACGTTCAAACGAATGTGATGTCACATTCGTTGGCTACCAGTGCGCGTACTGATCTGAACACACTCTCGTTGGAGTGTACTCAGCTGAGCACACTCTGAGCACACTCAGAACCTTGCAAAGAATAGAGTGTTCTGAGCACACTGCTGAGTTTCCAGAGTGGTTTGCAGTGGACTCACCGTCGACATGGCCCGCACAGAACTTGTCGTTGGTGAGGAAGGGCAGGAAGGTGGAGGGCACCGCCGCGGCGCACTTGTCGAACGGGATGAAGGGCAGCTCCGCGGACTGCAGCACGGGGCTCGGCGACCGGTCCTCCGTGCGGCCCCACCCAACCACCTGCACATCCGTTCCCAGTTCAAACGGGAGAACCAAGCAATCTCATTGCCGGAACGTGACGTCACCTTCTAACGAATGTCACGTTCCTTTGAGCATTGTGTCACGTTCGTTACAACGTGAATAAGCTAATTTATGGCTGACTCACGTCCAAACAACTTCCTTGATGGCCGCCTGCACTGCAAAGCCAGTGGTAAGTTTGCTTGCCGCAAATTTGGCAAGCCGTCTTGAATGCCAAAATATGGCAAGCTTTGGTCGGAAATCTTCATAGGCTTGCGAAATTTTGGCAAGCTGGGTGTTTTTTTTCTTGCCAAGCTTGCCAATTTTTGGCATTCAAAATGCTTTGCCAAATTTGTGGCAAGCAAACTTACCACTGGCTTTGCAGCGTGAAAGGTAGGTAAAAAGAGATACTGAGCCCCTGCAAGTAGGCAAAAAGTGCTGCCCGTCTCCAAACACAGACACACACACCAACAAACAAACCGCCTTTGGATCCGCCCCTGACTGAACGCACCTTGCCGACGCTGTTTTCCGACGGCCTCGGCACGGCACTGCCGACCCAGTCCACGCAGATGGGCACCACGTACGCGTTGAAGTCGACGGGCGACTGCAGCACCACGAGGCCTATGTCGTCGGCGTAGTTGCGCGGGAAGCCGCGGTAGCGGGGATGCGGCACCAGCCGGGACACCTGGGCGTAGGTGCAACAACACTGTTAAGATTTGATGTCTCTTGGTGAGAAAAAATTGGATGATATTTTCATCACTTGAAGAGATGACAGCTTCATCACGAATTAGTGACATTTTATTAATGCTCCTACAATCACTGCATTGGGCGTGACAAACAATGTCTTCAACAAGATTTGGGACATTCTTTTACAGAAAATTAGCTTTGAAATTGTCCTTACGTGAAGAGCAAAAATTTTACAGAGAAGGAACCGACTTAGGAGTGTTGAACCTTTGCATCAAAGACAGCGAACACACCCACAATTCAAGAGTCTTGATCAATATAGTTTGGGTGAGGGGAACTACTTTTATCACTTAAATTTGGGTGATCAAGGATCAAATGGAAAGACTCAGAGCCAAAATACGGCCAGACAAAGAGTCTTGCCCAGGTTTGGTCAGGTGATAAAGTAACACCCAAAATTTTGGTGGTAAAGTCACTCTTGCCCATCCAAAATTTTAGTTTTGGCTATGGTTGTTTTCTTCTCTACGCATACTGACGTTTCGGCGCTGTGCTTCGGGAGTGCTTCGGTCCCAATCTCGGAAAGGACTGCCGACTGAAACTTGAAGGTCGTTCGCGTCCAACTGGCTGCCATACTGGCCATTCGTGAAGAGGCAATGCGCCGCTGAAAAACAGAAAGCAAAAACAACTGAATCGAGGAAGACTCGGAACCGTGCGTGAAGATCCATGAAATAAGTGTGGAAATAAGCCATGGTGGTCGCCTGAACTAAGTAGATCTCGTAAACCTACGTCACAGTGTTCTAGGTTTTGGATGCACAAATGAATTCCTTGCAATGTGATTTGAGCATCGTTAACTAGAAAGTCGGTGCAAACATGATACGAAGAAAAATTTCTCCATGATACAAATCCTTGTAGAAATTTTCATTGCAGGAGACAAATACACTGGCAAAACGCAACGAAAAATTCTATCAACAGCTTGTGGTTATTCTCCGCAGCCGAGGGGTCCATCACTCCCTCCAATCACTGTACACCCAAAAAAACAATCGTGATTAGAATCATCTACAATCATCTCCAATCATCACCAATCATTCCAATCACCTCCAATCATTCCAATCGCTAAAATCGTTTCCAATCCATTTCCAATCACGTTAAATCAGCAACAATCACGTTCGCAATCATTTAAATCAAGATTAAAATCGTTACAGTTTAAGTAAATAACCTGACATTGGAGCTGCTTTAGGTAGACAGTACAACATAAGCCGTTGTCAATGAAGTTTTCTTGCCAGTACTACTGATTTTAAAAAATCTTCTTTGGAAAAGAGGGCATCAGCATTCGTTGTTGGTAGTGTAATTTGATCCAGGAAGCGGAAGAAGGGAATAATTCTACTTATCTCCAAATTGGGTTTTATCTATTATGTTTGTACCTTAGATGGTTTGCATCATTACCAAATTACTTGCTATTTCCAGAAGTTGGAAAAACCAGTTCCCGAACAAATAATTCGTAGACCTACGTCACAGTGTTCTAGGTTTTGGATGCACAACTGAATTCCTTGCAATGTGATTTGAGCATCGTTAACTGTGAAGTCGGTGCAAGCATGATACGAAGAAAACTTTCTCCATGATACAAATCCTTTTAGAAATTTTCATTGCAGGAGACAAATACCGGCAAAACGCAACGAAAAATTCTATCAACAGCTTGTGAATATTCTCCGCAGCCTTCTAGTCGGTATTCTCCGTACACTGTTAAAAATCCACTGTAATATTACAAGACAATCACCTACAGTAATGCTGTTAAAAAACAGCAGTATTGTTTTGTGTCTGAACAGGAAACCCATCCAGAAACAGCACTTTCGTTTCATAACAATTTCCTTGTCAAGTAACAACAATGAAATCGTGATTCAAAATAGTTGAGTTGTCGTTGAACAGGTTTCATGTTTAAAACAGCCTTTTGCAATCTTAAAAATATATTGTTGTAGGTTACAAGGGTCCTTGTTTAATAACAGCCGATGAAATTCAACAAAGTGTTGGGAAGACATCGTCCGAAGATTTTCTAAAGAAGTCTTGTTTTATTACAATCGAACTGTCAAAAACAACCGAGGTACAACACTTGTAATAAAACAAGTCTGCTGCTATCAAACTTAACAGCAAAAGTGCTGTTAATTTACAGCACTTTTTTTAACACTGTAGGACCTTACAGTATTAACCTGCTAAGCTTGCGCCATTTCCTTCGTAGCGAGGTAAATTTTTCATCGTAAGACATTATTTTGAGTCTTGAATGTTAGAATCAGGGTGCTTGAGATTTCTGTTCATTCCAAACCCGGGGATAAAAAAATCTTACCAGTGACAATGACACGGGGGAGGACCAAGGAGCCCCCGCACACCTGAACGGACGCCACGTACAGACCGGCGTGCCAGGGGAACTCGCTCAGGGACGCGTTCTTGCCTTTCACGATGAACGCTTGGCCGCTCGCGGACGCGAATCCGCATTCTGCAACACAATTTGCTAAGTGCCATCCTCACAATTGATTTTCGAGACGGATCCGATGCCTCCCACTTCAAAATCCACTGAGTACTTAGTACACATCAGTGGGAGTGTGAAATGAGACAATTATTCCTGTGTAGGAGTGTTAGAGACAGTAAACATACACGGCAAAATCGGTTCCTGATTTTCCCCACAGCCTCCATTGAAATCGCATTGTCTTAGGTTACCGGGGAAAACTAGGAACGGTTTTTGCCGTGGGAGTGTTATATAGACACGTATACATCTAATCCAGTTGATGAAGACGAAGTGTGCTTTCTTGAGTAACACTTCTGTAGGAGTGTAATAGGCAAGGACACACCAATGAGAGTGTACTTGGGCTAGTGTAGATGTGCACTTGCCTAAAACTCCTGAACTTGTCAACGAGTACACTCTCATGTGAGCTAAGTACACATTGGATCTTGTAGGGTAGGTGCCCTCTGGACTCTCCTAACCACCACCTCCGTCTTTCAGACACGGTGTGCATAGTACACACTGCCTGGAGGATAAGACCGAAGGTTAGAAGAACAATAAGAGTAAAAGTTCCGAAGCAGCGACCCGTCCTTCAACAAACCAACATCTGCCGCAGAGCAGATGCTGTCTTGAGACAGTTGTAGTTACGGTTATTCTCTGGACAGATGTGACTTACGTGCAACACCTTCAAAGGGAACGATAACAGCGCCCGCTGGTCTTCGCGACACAGTGGAAACATCTGAAACAGAGAAATGAAAAAATTGCTGTACTGTGTTCGTACTCAATACCGTAAGCCGGGGGTAATATGAGACAATTTCGGAGTAATATGAGACGGAGTTTGGTTTGCGTAAGATTCACTATGAGCCCGCTATTCGGCCACAAAGAGGGCCACCACTATAACAAATTCATTACTCTTGATGATACCATTTTTCGCCGTGAAGTTTGACAGGGATGAGTCATCAAATGCCACGAGCATTATAATTCTAACGATAAAAGTCATGCGTCTCTTATGACCCCGAAATTGTCTCATATTACTCCAGCTTATGGTAATCACACAACGTTTTTGTATCTGACACGTATAGCTTAGACAAATCTAAGATACGATGGATTCCTCGCGAAATTTTACATGTAGATAGCCGAGCGTAAAAACCTGAAACCTCTTGGCTTTTAACTGACGCTTTGATTGCATTTTCCTGCATTTTTGGGACCACCATCGCAACTATTCACTCATAAACACAACCCCCGCATGCCCTGAAACTGGTCGCTTTTGTCACCTGATCCACTTTTCAGGGCGCCCAATGTCGTCCAGTTTCTGAGCACCTTTGTTACCTTTGTCGCCTGGTCTCAGGGCAGCAAAAGTCATGAAGAAGCTTGCATTCTCTCATGGTTCGGCAGCGCCGATTGTGCCCAGAATTTGGCCACCTTGGTCGCCCAGAGACTAGGCACCTGTGCAATGCTCTGCCATAGGAGAGGGCCAGTTGCAGGACCACTTTTGAGGACCCCGAAGCTAGACAAAAAAAAAATTGCCCAGTTTCAAGGCATGCCAAATTTAGAGTGTAGGTGTGTAAACAACTTCCACTCTACTTTTTTGGTGAGGCCATTGGTGATGCAAATAATCCGAAATTCGCTCCTATGCCTCTTTCAAAAAATAGAAAAGAAACATTTTAAATACTCGTTTATGGAGAAGGAAACGGGGGGTGAAGTGGCCTACACCCCTTGGCAGCACACAGCACACCCACCACCAACGTTGCAGTTTAGTCCACCGTAATTACCCATTATTAAAAAATTAAGAGGTTTCAATTGCGTTTGCGTCTGAGAGCACGAAGGAACTCGCATACCTCCGAAGGTGACGGGCATGTCGCTGTTCCAGTGGTCCGGCCGCACGTTGAGCGTGTCGCTGCTGGCCGAGGGCGCGGGCAGCGTGGCCACCTTGTCGGGGTGGCCCTGCAGCCACACTGCGAGCTGGCCCGCGCGCCGCTCCGCCTCGAACACCAGGTAGCCGCTGCGGAAGTGCTCCGCCGGCCGTGCCTGCGCCGAAGGATCCAGTCAGACGACCAAGCGCGCGGTGCCAAACGCTCAAGGACGGGATACACTGTTGAGGATTTCTTAGCAGATGATACGTTTACGTATCATCATGCTTGTAGTCTCAAGCGCAGAGTACCGAGTTAATTGGTGCAAGAACGAAAAAAGTTTCTGCTAAATTTGTACCACGATGTAATTTCAAAATTCTAGAACTTCAAATTCGATCTCATCATCAATTGCGAATTCACAAAATACTCTCAAACTTTAAAAAAATCCTTAAATTTTGGCCGACTTTTTCTTCCTATTTACAAAGGAAACAAGGGACGAAACCGCAAATTTTCTTACTTACTTTCTTTCTTTCTTTCTTTCTTTCTCGATTTTACCTGTTAATTAACGATATGACCATTAAATTTTGGAAGCTTTTTGGAAAATGATGAATTACTTGTATGTAATCCTACCATTTCGAAGCACGTCGTCATACAGATTCAACAGGCAAAGATTCGAAAAAATAAGCTTGATTCGAGCTAGAGATTTCGCTGTAAAATTACTTTTCGATTCGTTTCGATTTCTAAAATTTTGAGTTAAGTTCGAAAGATTGACGTTTGTCAAATTTACGATTCTTGTCGTTACTTTACTTATTTTTATTTGTAAAATTACGATAGTATTTGCGGGGATTCCTAAAGCAAAATAACGACTTCACCTTACAGTGAAGTCAAAACGTCAAAACGCCTGCAGTCGCGAATGAGGAAAGTGAACGTGATGTTTCTCGCGCGGCACAATTGCGATGCCTTCCTGAAGAGGCGCTTCGAGGTCGAAATGGACCGTATTTCGAGCTAACCCCCTCAAAGTGGCATTATTTTGACCGTTTTGAGTCTCCTTGCCTGAGCTTACCGCCCACTCACCCCGCTGTTGTAGTTGCCGCCGGTGCAGTAGCGGCCTCGCGCGTTGCAGCCCGTCAAGGCGCTGTACGTGAGCTGGCCGCTCGGCACGGCGCCAGGCACCCACAGCCTGCTGCATTGGCCGCCGTCGCACAGGTGGAACTCGACGGGGCCGAACTCCTCCTTGTAGTGCACGCGCACGGTCACCCTCTGGCCGACGGACAGGGTTTTCGTCGGCACTGGGAAAGGAAATGAATGCACCCGGTGAAAACACTTGTGTGCGTCTCAGCTGAAATTCCAAACGCTACACTGTCAGAAATTTCCAAAGAAAATAATATGGAAAAATCATGGAGTTTTTCTGAAGCTTCTGCATAGAGCTCTCCATAAAAGCAAACTCTGGGCTTTCTCTGAAAATTTTCGGAATTTGGAACAAAAATGCATGCTTTACTATCAGGAAATCACGAAAAACCTGTTTGCAACCAGGCAAAGTATGAGGGGAAAAGGTGGCCCCTCCTTGTTTAGCTCAGTTTTTAGGCACGAAGTAGCCTTATAGTATACCCAGGATTCAGCTGGCCCGAGATTCAATTTGTGTGGCCCTTTATGCATTTCGGAAATTTTCTATACGATTTTAATGAGACTTTGCAGAGTTGTAGAACTTCGAACGCTGATCCTCATGCTGAAATCTGGTTAAAAAGTTGGTGGCCAATTTTGAGAAATTTGCTGTCAAAATCGCCGTTTCCATGGCAAAACTCGACTCGTCAAAGGAAAAAAAAAGGAGTGGGGGGAGCCGAGCCGGGGCGGGCTTCTTTTTGGGTCTGTACAGCTTACTCCAAAAGCTGAAATAGCACGTTCGAAATGAAAAAAAAATTTTTGACTGCAGGTAGAGAAGATGCAACAATAGAATTGATCCAGGAAGCGGAAGAAGGGGATAACTCAATTTTAGCCATTTTTCAGGAGAAACCAAAAACTGATAGCAGGGAATACTAAAACAAATCAAATGAATGTTGCAGATGTTAATAATTTCAAAAAGCATTAGTAAAATTTTGGAAAAAAATCAAAAGTGTAAGGAAATCACTTTTCGTTGAAATGGAAAACAGAGTCAGCTCACCTTATAAGCCAAAGGCAGGCTAGCGCCGCAGGCCAAGTTAGGTACGCCAGGCGCGGATTGGAGGAACAGGCAGCGAGACATCGCGAAGCCTGTTACGACAAGACGCGGTCTGGCGTAAACCTACCTTGTTATCATCTGGTTTGGCTCATGTAAGGTCTTAAAATATTCCCTAATGCCCGTATTAAGTCACTGTCCTTTGAGAATTTTCGTTAAGTCCAAGGCCGATTTGTCCTGGAGTCATGAACTTTGTATTGGCAATGTCTCAGAATGGCTGGAATCGAGTTCGGACGCTTTCCGCACGCACTTTTGACATCGGACGTTTTCCGCGCGGACCCGCCAGATCGGATCTTTTCCACACGGACCTGGCAGATCGGATCTTTTCCGCACGGACCTGCCCGATCGGATCTTGTTCTTAGGGCCCATCGAGAAGATGGTCCCTTCTTGGGCCATTTCAGACGAAAGAATGCTTCGGCGAAGCCCTCTTGAACATATCTGAGAAAAGACTTGCCTTTTTCCTGTCATCAGGATCCAAGTAATGCTCCAAAGAAGATTTGTTTAAGCCCTGAGAAAATCTCTCCGAAAAAAGTTGGAAACAAAACGGAGTCTCCATGAACGTGATTACAGACTTTTTCACCATAAAATTTCGGAGCTAATTCCTAACAGAGTGGCATCAGCGGCTCATGCCACGATAGTTGTTTAGCCTGTGCATACGGCGTTTGAATTACAATGTGAAGTGTTCAGTTCTTACCCTGTCCAGTTTTTCCCCGCACTGGCCCTAGCGTGTAATGGTGAAATGCCAAAAAATGCCCTAGGCTAACGCATGGGAAGGCCTAGCACTTTACGTGCGATGCAAAAGCATAGCACAAATTTGTGGGATGAAAACATATTTTTAGAATGCTGTTTACTGAAAATTTGACTCGTCACTTGATGACAATTTCAAGGCTAATTTTCCTTACACTGCAAACCTAACTGTCTACTTAGCACGCACTTACTTACAAATGCATGCTTGCAAGTACACACTTACAAACGCATGCTTGGCCAAGCATGCACTTACAAATGCATGCTTGGCAAGTACACGCTTACAAACGCCTATGCTTAGCATGGAGTTATACGGCGCCAAGCATGCGTTTGTAAGTGTGTACTTGCCAAGCATGCATTTGTAAGTGCATGCTTGGCCAAGCATGCGTTTGTAAGTGTGTACTTGCAAGCATGCGTAAGTGTGTACTTGCAAGCATGCATTTGTAAGTGCGTGCTAAGTGGACAGTTAGATTTATAGTGTACAAGAGAGTCATCAAAAGAATCGATGACATTGTTGTCACGCCCATGCATGCAATAAATATAGGATCTTTGATGAAAATGTCATCAACTTGTGATGAGACCGTCATCATTTGAAAGTGATGAAAATATCATCCACGATTTTGTCATAAAGTGACAACAAATTTTCAGTGTTCTAGCACAACCTTTAAGCCCGTGTTTCACCAGCGAGGCCCAAGGCGAGCGTGCCCCCTACCTTTGTCGCACATGGCCGCAATCTCGTCGCTGCCATCACTGCAGCCGTCCACGTCGCCGTTGCACACCCAGGAGGCGGGGGTGCACTCGCCGCTGTTGCAGCGGTACTTCTTGAACCCGTCCTCGTAGTCGCAGGTGTCATCTGTCGACAGCATCCGTGCATCAGTTATCAGGTGTGCACAGTCACAGGCAATTACTTTGAAAGTTTTTTTAATGCGTAGCATTTGAAATAAATTTTTACAGAGTGTTACCATCCGAGTCCAGCAACTTACTGATGAAAGCGGCGGGCATGTCGTTGTTCCAGTGGTCCGGCCGCACGTTGAGCGTGTCGCTGCTGGCCGAGGGCGCGGGCAGCGTGGCCACCTTGTCGGGGTGGCCCTGCAGCCACACTGCGAGCTGGCCCGCGCGCCGCTCCGCCTCGAACACCAGGTAGCCGCTGCGGAAGTGCTCCGCCGGCCGCGCCTGCACCAGAAACTCTGTTTAGATGACCTGTGTCATTTTATTTTGTGACCTTGACGTTCCTACATTGTGAGTGACATTGATTTTTCTACAACCTTGATCTTTCTCCAACCTTAATCTTCCTACAAGCTTGATCTTTCTACAAGCTTGATCTTTCTACAAGCTTGATCTTTATACAACCTCGATATTTCTACAACCTTGACCTACACACTAAATTCTTATGTACTTTTTGTCCGTGTACCTATGGCCATATTTGAACATACGAAAGATATGCAGTTATAATTAGGTATAATTTTACAAATATTGAAACAGAATATGGAAATTTGGTCCCTAATTTACTAATGAAATTGTACACAGCTTGCGTATGTGCAAACGGCCATAGTCATGGACAATAAAGGTACATAACATTTGGTGCGTACTTCTTGACCTTGGTCCGCCCACTCACCCCGCTGTTGTAGTTGCCGCCGGAGCAGTAGCGGCCTCGCGCGTTGCACCTTGTCAAGGCGCTGAACGTGAGCTGTCCGCCCGGCACGGCGCCAGGCACCCACAGCCTGCTGCATTGGCCGCCGTCGCACAGGTGGAACTCGACGGGGCCGAACTCCTCCTTGTAGTGCACGCGCACGGTCACCCTCTGGCCGACGGACAGTTTCGTCGACGGGACTGCACGAAAGGGCAACGGGGGTTCAATTCAAAGCAGGTACATACTGCGTTCTGTTAACTGTCGCGCATGAAAGTTTCAGATTTTTATCTCAATCGTTCCGCTTACTTTGATTCACTAATTCACCATGAAATTGACCCACCTTAGCCGTGAATTAGGCGCAAGCATCACGCTACGTATATTTTTGGCCCATAGCCTTTGCATAAAATTGGGCGTGCGCATGAAGCGCACAAATTCATGAATTTTTAAACGTATGCAGAATTTTATACAAAACTTATAGACAAAAATCTACATTGAAATTTTGTGACAGTAGCAAAATTTTTCCAGAATGTGAGTCTTTTCCTTCTTTATTTTATTTTTACTGTCATTAGCTGACCGCCATTTTTTGACAACCCAGCCAGGAGGAGCTGATGTCAAAAAACGGCCATGAAAACAAAACAAGCACCTTCGTAGGCTAATACTATGAAGAAACACCAAATTACAACGTGCAGCAGTCTTTTGGTGCATAGCATTTCCGCAAAATTGAGCACACGCGCGAAACGCTCGAATTCGTGCGCAACAATGCACACTGTCGTGCTTCGTTACTCACAAAATTCGTGCATTTCAAAACGCATGCATAATTTTACGCAGCTTACGCCCCAAAAAGCTACATAGCAACTTAGAGTGAAAGCTATCTTCGTATCACACTTGCGCCGTTTTCATCGCACATGGGACGTTTTCGACACACTGCAGGAAATAACCACAACAAAAGTACACAAATTTCTGGCAATTTTTTAATCAGGAATTTAGTGTACTTTTTAAGTACAACAATTGTTGTTCAAAGTACAATGGAACCGGCATGCCGAGTGCTGTGCAGTCCAGGGCTCGTTGTGGTTTGTACAATTCTCGTTAATCCCTGTTGTACTTTTGTTGTACAGTTTTTGTTGTACTTTTGTTGTACTATCCACACTTTTTCTTGCAGTGCATTGCGCTTGTTCTCACGCACCACTGTCACACTTGGACGCTTTCTCATCGCTGCCGTCCTTGCAGCCGTCGACCACCCCGTTGCACACCCACGACGCGGGGGTGCACTCGCCGTTGTCACAGCGGAACTTTTTGAATCCATCTTGATAGGGGCACCTGTTGCCTGCAAAAGAAACGTAACCGTTTGCATCCTTTGTGCTACCAACGCAATATCGCAGATGGCGTGTATTGGTCTCCTCTCCTTTTCTTTTATTGCCATAAAAACCGACGATTTTGATTGAAAATTTATCAAAACTGATCACTAATTTTGCAATACTACCGCCAAGGCTCTGCGTGCGTAGCCCCTCGTCTAGACTGCAAATCCAAGTGTGGGAAAGTCTCACAACATTTAGTGTCTCCTCACGCTTACAAGTGTGAGCCACGTTTTGTCGCACCGGCAGTGGGGTATTTTGTCCCCCCCCCTCAAATGTTCAGACTTAAAAGTGCCATTTTGAGTTCGAAAGGGAGAAAAATATGGCAAAGTCACCAATTCTTTAATTTGTGCGTTTCGGCCGCAGGTTTTCTCGATTTGCAGTGTACACTAACATCAAACGGTGCATTGTAAACACCGAGGCAATGGCCTTCGTTTCTGCGCTGCCGCGTTGAATTACGTGCGACGGAGACAGAAGATTCATGCTGAAAGTTCAAAGAGCAATAGTCGGCATGTGCGATAAAACTGAGATCGAACTTATCGTACCCACAGGCATGACGCTCAGAGCATAGGAATACAGAATCAAAACCTTACGAAGTATATTTTCAGCGTTACAAACTATCTAGTAACGAAATGGAATGCAATTTCCTGGGAGTTCCTTGGATAACCAGGACCCGCGGTTTTTTTTTGTCGCGTGAATAGTCCCCAACTTCCTACTGAGAAATGCCGTGCAGTCATAACACCAAGCTAATTCTCAGTACGTTACGAAACACATCCATCATAAAACAGAGAAATTTGTTCGTAATAGAAGAAACTCATCATAAGTTACTGAGAACCCTTCACCATGGGGTACTACCTTCACTGTGCTGTCATAATTACACGCTTATTGTTAGTACTACGAAGAAAAAGCTCGGTATAGGTTCCACTGCAATGCCCAGTGGTAAGTTTCCTTGCCACAAATTTGGCAAGCCGTTTTGAATGCCAAAAATTGGCAAGCTTGGCCCGGAAATACTCCCCAGCTTGCGAAAATTTGGCAAGCTTCTGAAGATTGCCGACCAAAGCTTGCCAAATTTTGGCATTCAAAACGGCTTGCCAAATTTGTGGCAATCAAACTTACCACTGGCTTTGCAGTGTCTCGGGAGTGAAGCGGCGAGCTTTCTGACCTGCGCTGAGCACTAGTCCACACAGGGCCAGGGCGAGGTACAGCCTCACGGCGATGGCCAGCTCCATGGCCGTGCCGGCGTGGCTGAGGCTCGCTGCGAGTGGCGAGGCGATGCGCGGAAAACTTTGCCACGGGACAAGCTCCTCCCAACCGGCCGGCGGCAAGACCGAGACTGAGGAATCCAGCGTGTGCAAGCACGACGGCCCCGCACCCTGACTCGGTCTGTCTCCCTCGCACTCACAGGGCGCCGCCCATGGGTGCGAGAGAGACAGAACGACGAAGACGACTCTCAGAGTGTCTCTCGGAGTCTGCCGCCTGGGACTCCCAGGCTCGCGCGTCACCGTATCGGAGCGAGAGGAGAGGGGGGGGGGCACAGCAGGCTGACCCCGAGCAGTCGCTCTGTCTCTTTTGCCCTCATGGCGCGTCCCGCACAAGTGTGAGAGAGCGACGAAGCGCTGTTTGGGATCTGCTACCTGCGCCGCGACTCGCACCAACAGCAGGGACCCGGCTGGAACCGGGAAGGCTGCCGACCGCTGGGATGATCCATCTGAGCGCCGTGAGGTAATCAGAGCCAAGACAGTGTAGGAGAAGTACACAACTGTGCGTTGACCAATGTCCTACGCACTTGGAAATGCTAATCAATGTTAGGCCAAGCGTAGGATGATGTCGAAAAATGTTCATTCGCGATGAAACATTCCTTACTTTTGTTCGGAAAATGGACAGACGAATAAAGTTCGGAACCTTCGTACACAAGTAAAACAAAGGCATAAAAATAACACTCTTTAGGGCATCCTCTTTTACGCCCTTCAAGGGCGTAAATCGTTTTATGACCTTGGGAAGGGTGTAAATGGTATAGGACTTAAGAAGGGACTACACTGAAAATGGTTTTTTTTTTAGGATTAATCCAGAAATTTTCTTTTTTTTTTGCCGTAAGCCGGGACAATACTATGAGACAATTTCGGGGTAATATGAGACGGAGTTTGGTCAACGTAAGATTCGCTCTAAGCGTTCCCGCCTATTTTTTCCAAAAATAAATTCCCAAATATTGGCTTTCCAAAATACATTTTCCCAAGGCACTCCTTCCCAAAATTAAAGTACCGTAGTTGTGGGTAATATAGACCACTTTTCGACGTCATTTTAGAATTACTGAAAACTGAAAGGTGCTGCAGTCTTGCCAATTATAATATATTATCTACCATCCTTCCCGCGTGTTTTGGCCCAAACGGCATGTTATTAGCCTGCTTATTTGCAGAGTAACAGCTGTGCAAAGAGTGGTCCGTATTACCGCCTAGTGTGGGGTAATATGGACCGCCCCTGGAATTTTTCAGCTACGAAGGGTGATTCGGGTTTCCAATTGGCTTCAAAAACTTAAAAACGTTTTTTTTTAGAGTGTTGGTAATGAGTGCCTCACTTGAATCTCGCGATAGGAGCTCCTGTGCCATCAAAATAGAGATTTTTGATAAAAGTGAAACATTGTGGAATCTGACATTAAAACGGCTCCTGTGCCGTATCTATTAAAAACCGTGAAACGCAATCAATCTAAACAAGTTTAAATTTCGATTTCGAAGACAATACACTTAAAACTTTTCACAGTATCTGCTATTCAACGTGGTCCAAATTACCCTGTAACGTTACAATTTTTTACTTTTTACCTCATAAGTCATCAACAAGTCGATTCTGAGATGCAAGTTTCGACAGACGTAGTCTCAAAACATGAGGGAACAAGAACAAATACCAGAAACGGCAGCATTATTCATAGTTGATGCTCCACAAACTGAAGTTTATCATTAAAAGTCCAAAAACGCCAAAAAATAAGTTTCTTAAAATTTGCTAAATCGAGCTGATATCTCACTGTAAGTCTTGAAGCACCGGCTCATTCACAGAAAATCTATCGGCGTGACTTCGTGCCGCTGCAGGGGCGTGAATTAAGTGCCACGCCATTAAACGGCGTGACAGAAAAGTTACGCCATAAATCGGCGTGACCCAAAAATTCACGCCAATTTTTGGCGTGAATTTCTTGTCATGCCGCTTTTTGGCGTGACTTGTCTCATAAAGCGCGTTGTCATTGACGCCAAATGAGGGCGTGACTCACATGTCACGCCGTTTTTCGGCGTGAATTTCGTGTCACGCCAATTTTTGGCGTGAATTTTTGTCATGCCATAATTTGGCCATGTGTCCGACCATTACGTTTTCAGTGTTGGCATTATTTGAGCCACGGTGCATGCAAGTTCGGTTGTTAGTGCCAGAAACGGTTTTCGAGTCCTCCGCTAGGCGGCAGCACCGATCGCAGAGAAGAATGTCGGGGCTGGTTCACATTCCCACTGTGGTCCAAATTTCCCGCTTTTACGGTCCCAATCCTATATTTTCCAATCCATTGTTACCAATTTTAGTTCCCCAAAAGTTACTCCCAAAAGTTTTCCCAAAATCTTTTCTTATGTGCCCATGAACTCCAGAAGGGAACAGGCGGAGGTCATAACATTTGACCGAAAAAGAGGTGGTGAGGAGCCTCCGGAAGAACAGTGTGAATGATGGTTTTGATGAGTACCAAATTCTGGGCGAGGTAATTCTCACTCAATCACCCAAATCTGGGAGAAGATTTTTTAATCATCTAACTTCGGTTATCAAAGGTTTATCCTTCTTTAAGCGACAAAGGCGTATCTGCTACCTAGAAGCTAATGTTTGGCGAGGAGACCTGCACGCGAATTCAGGCGATACAAAAATCCTCGCCATCATGGGAAACAAGTATCCTCATTCAAAGGTGTAGTCCTGATTATGACTTGCTTGTTTAAGACAAGCCTGACGTGCATGTAGCTGAGTACCTGCGCACTCCAGACGCCACTCAACACTGAAAGCTGCACCGATCACGCAGTTTAAAAAGACTATCTTGGAAAAATACATTTTTGGGAAAATCAATGATTTGGGAAAAATTTATTTGGGAATTCTACATTGGGAGAAAAAGTTTTAGGAACATTCTCCATTGGAAAATGCGTTTGGGAAAAATGACCGCTAACCGCTTTTTTGCAATTAAAAAAATGGTCAAAATTCGTCAAAATTGCTTAGAATTGAACAAACAATGACCAATATTGTAATATTAAAAAATCAAAATCCAAAGGCCCGGCTTAGACCCTGTGGGGAACAACCGATGGAACATTGGTAAAAATTTTAGCCACGTAGATAAAAAATTATGATGCAAGGAACTTTTTCAACGAAAACACGAGACAACGTAACACTTTGCGTGGGTCTACGCGACGCCGCATTCCTTCCATCGGCTCTTAAAGATTCTCAATAGTTTTTTTGAGGAGAAACCTTAGTTGTACCGGCTAGACAAATGTCTTAACAAGGTGTTTTCATGGAAACGTCCACCGAAAGCGGCCATTTTTAGGCACGAAGTAGCCTTATAGTATACCCAGGACTCAGCCGGCTCGAGATTTGATTTGTGTGGCCCTTTATGCATTTCGGAAGTTTTCTATACGATTTTAATGAGATTTTGCAGACTAGTAGAACTTTGAACGCTGATTCTAATGTTGAAATCTGGTCAAAAATTTGGTGGCCAATTTTGAGAAATTTGCTGTCAAAATCGCCGTTTCCATGGCAAAACTCGACTCGTCAAAGGAAAAAAAAGGGAGTGGGGGGAGCCGAGCCGGGGCGGACCAATAGCGGAGCTTCTTTTTGGGTCTGTACAGCTTACTCCAAAAGCTGAAAAAGCAACGTTCGAAATGAAAAATTTCTTTGACTGCAGGTAGACAAGATGCAACAATAGAATTGGTGCCGGTTCGAACGCAGTTTTTCGGGTAGAACTATCCAATAATACTTCTTGATTGGAGTGTTTTTGGACATGCGCAGTGTTGTTGTTGTGATTCAGTTAGCACTAGGACCACTTCGCTCCACCTCGCGACTTGCAGTGCTCATGTTCCTCGAACAAGACTCACCCGCGTTTCGAAACCATCCCTCCCGAGTTTATGAAGTTTGTCAAACCAACCGTCGTGGTGTTGATACGTTGTAAGGGAGAACTATTACACAGAATTGAAGAAAACATGACTAGAGAACCATAGCCTTTTGAAACAAGCCAAACAATTCAACGTCCACAACAATGGAGGGGCAGTTTTAATGCGTTACTGCTGGCGCTTTCAGCTTCGCGATTTTCGCAAGGGCGCAGACGCCGAGAAAATAGTTGCCAACCCGAGAAAATTAATTTACTGACTTCTTTCTGCTAAGAACATTTTAATCATGATGGACTTCAAAGATGTTCCATTGTCAGAACACTGCGGAATACATTAGCATTGGAATTTTTTGAATTTACCAGCATTTTGATTTCTATTTATTGTCAAGTTTAAATTTCGACGGATGGCACATCGACCACATTGGTACCACTGCCATTGGTAGTCCCCTGAGCCACAACTTCACAACACCACTTCTTTTCTTTCTCCACACTCTTACACAATAATCAAATTGACTTCGTGACTCCTAGGATTTCTTGAAATCGTATTTTTTCAGTATAGTATAGTGCCCGCTTAAAAGCAAAATTTTAATGTCCTGCCAAAGGCGGCGTGCAAATATTACGTCACCCGTTTAGGGGGGGGAGGGGATCTAACGGAAAGTGATGGTAGATGATGTGAGGAGGGGAGGGGGGTTGAGCAGAGATGACGTAGTTTTCTGCTGAGAGCCGCGTGGCGTCGGCTTCGCGTAGACGACGACGACGCTGCGGCCACCCGACCGGCCAAGCCAAGTTCTTATTCTGATTCAATTTTGACCTTTTTTTGCTTCGATTTTAGTGCCATAACTATGATTTTTTCTTACTAGTCTTTAGAAATGAAGACTTTTTGTATTAAACTTTGAGATATTGCTAATGTTTTTGCACCTACGGTGTGACTCGCTTGCGAAAACTCAAAAAATAAGAAAACTACGTCATCATAGGGGGAGGGGAGGGGGTTGCGTCAGGGATGACGCTGAGTGATGGTGGGGGGAGGGGGTCAAAAAGTGGCCTAAAACAGGTGACGTAATATTTGCACGCCGCCAAAGGCATTAACGATTCACGCCGCGTTCAGGGGCGTAAATCGTTTACGCCCTGAAAGGGCATAATTTTACCCTGAAAGGGCATAATTTTAAACGCAGCGTGGCAATAATACTTCTGTGCTACAAGACAAGCGGCGTGTCTCCTGCCTTATAAAAACTATTGGCACTCTGGAGAAGCTTATGTAGCGTGGAAAAGTTTTTCCGGCGTGTACATAGTAATAAAAATGACTCTTTGTTGCTCGCTGTGTCTTCAAGAGGCTAAATATTTTTTACACGCTGGAAAACCTTTTCCAGCGTGCATATCACTACAAATCCAAAGGTCAGACTTCTCGCCACTTTAGGGGCGACACTCTAAATGTTCTACAGGGAAGATTCTCCATATTATGGTGAACATGTTCCATATTATGGTAGTGCAGCTGACCTCGTAACACACCATTGAGAATTCACTGTACCTTATAGATATTTTGAAGAATTTTGTTGGAGAAAATCTCCACCAGAATATGTTGGTGCAGCCTTTCGCCGTAAGACATTTACAGTGGAGATGATATATAAACGCAGCGTATCAATAATGACTTCGTTTGGGTATAGGGAAAACTCGCGCTGCTCGCTGGGGGCTCCGCCCCCAGACCCCCGCATGTGTGGACCGCGTGCCGGAGTATTTACTAAGTCCGTGGTGACCAAAGGCAAATTTTCTAAGGAAGTAAATGTCCTGCTTCTTTGAAAGCTCTATTTAACCGCTTTTGACCATATAATAAGGCTAATTTTACTGCCCAAATACATAGCTTGTATTGCATTGGCTACTGTGGCAGTCAATGGGTGCATACAAGGTCCGGAAAATATTGAAGACTGCTTTGACAAGGATAGAGGTGAAAGGAAAAAAACCTTAGGTCTCTACGACCACTCCTTGACCCCAAACATTTCTTTGAGTGAGTAAGTGAGTGAGTCAGTCAGTCAGTCGGATTGGGGCTTTATAGATTCTTGATGATGATTGCCCAATTGCCGGTGGCGGGGTCCCGATTACGGCACAGTTTCGGAAATTCTCGACCAGACCAACCGATGGGGCGAATAAAAATTTTTAGTCATTCGGTCCCCTTTTTAGAAGATTGAGTAGGTTTGCTCGGAAACAGTGGGAAATTTTCAACTTTTGAGATGTTTCTCAAATAATCCATTAAATTTGGAATCGAATGAAAAAACCCGCAGGTCTCTACGACCACTCCTTGACCCCAAACATTTCTATGAGTGAGTGAGTGAGTCAGTGAGTCAGTCAGTCGGATTGGGGCTATAGGTTCTTGATATGAGTGAAGTCAGTCAGTCGATTTGGGGAGTGAGGGTTCGTCAATTGATGATTGCTTTTGAGGATGTTGCGGGTGACGGGGCCAATTGTGGCAACAGTACGAATTTTGCCACCGCCGAAAGGGCATTAAAATTTTAGTGGGCGGTCGGGCGTATTTTTGAAGCTTGGGATTTGTTGAATTTAGCCTATTTAATTTTTACGATGTTGGCAGTACGATACCTATTGCGGCAACAGCGGAAATGTCTCGACCATACAACCATGGGCAGAAAATTTAGTCGGTGGTCCCCTTTTTCGAGATGAGTGGACTTTGTTAAATTTAGGCCTATTTATCGTTTTGTGTTTAGCCGGTGAAATTCCCGATTGCGGCAAAGTTTCAGCATGTCTCGCCCAGACCTACCGAAATCAAAGGTTTTTGTCGCCCTTTTGGAAGATTGAGTAGGTTTGCTGGGAATCTCGAATTTGTGCACTTTCCTTTATAGATAAATTAGTTCCTCGAAAACGTGAGAATTTTCACTGTTGGATTTTAGCTAATTTTAAAATTTTTGGGAAAATGGAAAAAAGTTGGTCCAGACCCTCCTTCAGACCTAACAGTGATGATGTATAAACGCAGTGATAAAGTCAGTCGATTGGGTAATAGGTTCTTGATAAGGGCACGATACACTGCAAGAAATAACCACAACAAAAGTACATAAATTTCTGGAAAATTTATCAGGATTTTATTGTACTTTTCAACTACAACACTTGTTGTACAAAGTAAAATGGAACCGGCATGACGAGTGCTGAGGAGTCCAGACCTCGTTGTGGTTTGTACAATCCTCGTTGTACTTCATGCAATCCCTGTTGTACTCTTGTTGTACAGTTTTTGCTGTACTTTTGCTGTACTATCCACGCTTTTTCTAGCGGTGTAGATGAAGTAGGGCAGGCTTGTGCAAAAAGTAAAAGACATTAACCAAATTTCTTGTCTTGAGCAAAGCCTTAACCAATCAACACTCTTGAAATCCACGATCTTATAATATCCTGCCCGCCATTACATCAGCAGAAAGGAAAGTTAAATTTAGTGTACCCAGGGAAAAGCCCACGACTCATTCCTAACAATATATATTAACTGACCCACCTCAATTCAGAGGCTGCGGCCACGGCCTCTGCACCCACCTGTTGGTGCCACTCTGTGCCCGTCCCCTGATGGTCCTGGTGTCCTAAAGCATCAGTTGACGCAGCACAGTTCACGGTTCACGAGCTCGTCAATGTTTATATTAACTTTCTGAGAACGGGCATGAATCGGATTGATGGACAGATAGGCCATTCTACGGAGATGTGACTACGCAGTCGCGGGACCTAATCTTTGCAAACCACTTTGCGGGCTTCACAGGTGTTATTCAGCGGCATGTTGCAACAGAGGGCAGAACAATGGCGCAAATTTGACACCTCCGACATCTCCTGAGGGAACCATCTTACTTGCACTCTGACCCGCACCCCTGTGAAATGCTATGATGTCAGAGGATTCGCTGGTTAAATGCAGGACGTCTTCATGCTCAGCGCCCTGGAGAACTTAGCATAACGGTGACCCAGGGTAAAATATTCTGGCCGAGGGTCATCCTACTGGAAGTTAACCTGGGTCAGAAGTCAAAACGGTTTCCATTTTCGTCGTAAGCATCCCCGAAAAACTATGAAATATGGTGTTCAAAGCCAAACCATCGAAAAGTCCATTCTTTTTCTGGCGTATTTAAGTATTTTTTGTTAAATACTGTTGATAGAAGATAACTTGTAATTTTATGTATCTGGTGTGAAAAGAATTTTATGTATCTGGTGTAAAAAGAATTACTTCAACTTAACCTCCCCTTCATTTTAACAACTTAAATGAAAAAAAGAGTTAAGTCCAAACATTACACCAGCGTAACAAACACTTTATGCTGACTATAGTTCCGCTTGACATTTCTCAAAATTTCACTGTTTTCTATTTTGACGAAAAGTAACAGTAATCCTCTTCGGAGTGACCTGACACCACTGAAAATCTACCGGCGTGACTTCGTGCCGCTGCAGGGGCGTGAATTAAGTGTCACGCAGAAAAACGGCATGACAAAAAAGTCATGCCGAAAATCGGCGTGACTTAGAATTCACGCCAAGTTTTAGCGTGAATTTCCAGTCTCGCCGGTTTTTGGCATGACTATTCTCATAAAACGCGTTCTTGTGCACCATTCCTTACAGTGCATTCCTGCCAGATGACGGTGTGACGCACATGTCATGCCGTTTTACGGCGTGAATTTCCTGTCACGCCAATTTTTGGCGTGACTTTTTGTCGCGCCACAATTTGGCCACGTGTCCGACCATTCTATTTGCAGTGACTTCTGTTGTTTATCTCAAAATTAAACTTGCTTCTTGAACTTGTTATCATCTGTAACATTCATTTGTTTAGTTTCAGTGTCCCAAGTCAACAGTTTTTTGTTGCTCCTGTAAAATGGCCTTAATGGAGTAGAGTAACCCCCCTCTTCCACTTCCTGGATGATATTATTGAGCGCCTTGTTACTTCTTTCCTGCTTATAAGTCAAGTTACAGCAAAATATTTTGTGCATAAATGGCCTCCCCAATCAGAGCTTCATTGCGGCAGTAAAATCAACACGAGAGTTAACAGTCAGTCCATCAGGCGCGTAATAGAGTACTCCAAGGAAGCTCTGGCCCGGAAGAAGAAGAACAAAAACGGAAGTAAGAAATTGCAGTTTCTATGAGAAATATACGCTGCGCATGAGGGTCCGCAGCGTATATTTCTCATAGAAACTGCAATTTCTTACTTCCGTTTTTGTTCTTCTTCTTCCGGGCCAGAGCTTCTTTGGAGTACTCTATTAAAGGCGGTCCCCGAAGGGCACCAAAATTTCGGCTTTTACGCGGATTGTTTCTTAGTATTGATGCGTAGACGTTGTTAATTTAATTAGTGAAACTTTTAAAATATGAGTACTGTGTAATTGAGGTAATATTTACCGTATCGTAAGCCAGGGTAATACGAGACAATTTCGGGACAATATGAGACGGAGTTTGGTTCACGTAAGATTCACTCTTAGCCCGCTATTCGGCCACAAAGAGAGCCACTGCTGTAAAAAAATAATTACTCAAGATGATGCCATTTGTCGCCGTGAAGTTTGACAGGGATGAGTCATCAAATGCCACGAGCATTATAATTCTAACGATAAACATGATGCGTCTCATATTACCCCGGCTTACGGTATGCCAACCCCAGGCGACTCCAATGGCAGCACCCGGACCCTAGAGCGGTGCGGCTTCCCGTACTGCCACCTTCACAGAAGGCGCATAGCTACCTCTTTGGGACGTCCAGATTAAGCATTAAATCGTGTTTTTGAGCTCGCAAACAATTTTAACCATTCAAAAGAACAAGTCACTTGCAGGTCATGCCGGATTTAATGTCTTCATAGAAACACAACTTTTTTAATTTCGTCCCGTATTTTGATGCGCCGAGCCGGGAAGGTTGGTATCAACTGCAGGAAAACGACTCCATGAGACAGGTGAACTCTGCTGGGTATCCAGCAGCCACCGTGGCGAAGTGGTAGAGAGCTTGCCTCCCGAAGCGGAGGTCCCGGGTTCGATCCCGGGCGGAAAGTGGGGTGATAGAATCTGGATATAAAGTGTCCCCCAATGTTTATTTACCTTCTGATCGGGAGTGCGGGAAATTTGGTTTTCTGCTGAGGGAAATTTCTCGTGGTATGTTTCCTGTATCGGAAGCCGCGTCTGACGTCACAGAAATTTAAGGAACAGAGGCAAAGCATTGAGTCGCCTGGGGTTGCGGTATGCAACCCGTAACGCATCACCCATGTCTTTACGATAGGCTACCTGAGAAAATCAGGAACCGCTCATGTCATGCATAGTTTTCGTACCTTTACTTACTTCTACACAGCAAAAACTCTACGAAGAAAATGAAGGCATTGTAAAATCTACGAAGAAATGCTTCGTATTTTGAAGCAAAATCCTTCGTAATACGAAGCATTTCTCCATAATACGAAGCAATTCTACAACGCCTTCATTTTCTTTGTAGTTATGAAGTAAATGCTTCGTACACTGAGAATGAATTGGCCACCACAATCACCCTTTAAATGGGCGATGTAACTTCGTTGCCCAAATTTTGGTGACGAAAAATTCACCACCCGAAATTTGGTAACAGGCGTTTGGTCGCCCAAATTTGGGTAACGCCGTCGGCGACGCCGTGAGGTTCCCGATGACGTCCTTCCGGGGCCACCACGATGACCGGAGGCCTCAACGCCCCATTAGGTCATCGTGGTGGCCCCGGAAGTACGTCATCGGGGACCTCACGGCGTCGCCGACGACGTTACCCAAATTTTGGTGACGATTTTGTGACTGCCCAAAATTTGGTCACCGCGGGCTCGTCACCCAAATTTGGGCAACGGTGCGTGCGTTACCCAAAGAAAGGGCGATGGTGGTGATTCTTTCATTCTTAGTGTAGGCTTTTAAGAGTGTATTGCAAACTCAATTAAAACTCGTTCAGAGCAAATTGCGTCCGACTCCATCGCGGAAGCCCAGCGTCAGGGCTTTCGAGGAGCGGTGCAGATAAGGTGGAGAGCCAAGTCCAGAACACTCGACATCCCCTTAAAAGGCAGCTGCCAAAGGTCCGGGCCACAGTCTCACCTGCCGAGCCGCGTCAAAGTTCAGTCATGGCCGCCAAGTACACCGTGTTCGCCCTGGCCCTTGCTGCCTGTCTCGCCGTAAGTTTGGCACCGTGAAACCACACTGGAAATTGGATGGAAAGACTTCGTGCCAAAATACGGCGAGACTTTAAAGTCTCGCCAAGTTCTGGTCAGACCTGAAAGTCTCGCCAAAATTTGGTCAGACAAAAAAGTCTTATCACAAAATGGTCAGACACAAAAGTCTGACCGCAAAATGCCGAGACTTTAGTGTCTGTCCACGGCCTATAGGCCGTAATTGTCCGGCGCATTACGACCCTTGGGTGGCGGTCAGACACAAAAGTCTCGCCATTTTGTGGTCAGACTTTTGTGTCTGACCATTTTGTGGCAAGACTTTTTTGTCTGACCAAATTTTGGCGAGACTTTCAGGTCTGACCATAACTTGGCAAGACTTTATGTCTCGCCTCTGGAGTGGCGAGAAGTCTGACCTTTGGACTAGTGCAAGTTTAGGGAACTCTGCTCTTCCAAGTGAAAGAGTTGCTCCGCACCAAGAAGTCAGACTTCTAAAGTCAGAATTTAAAAGAAAAACGATATTTTTGGTAACATTTGAATTATGATCAGGTGCACGGTAGAATCGGTTCCTGGTTTTGGCCAGGAAGTCTATGGAAGAGACAGGCGATTTCCAGGGTGCTCCTGCCTGGGGTAACGAAGAACCGATTTTACCGTGTGGTGGATGCTTTCGAAGCAACGAGACGATTTGGTTAAACCGTGGCTTCCAATAATTGACATCTCTGATTTGATCCGCAGATGGCCGCTGCCCTCTGCGACGAAAGGGCTATGGACAACCTCGAAAAGCAGATCGAGATCTGCGCCAGGAACGTTCCAGCCCAGATGTACTCAGACCCAACTTGGCAATGTGCCCGGTATGTCTCTGGGAAGCTGAACAAGAAGGGCACCAGATGCAGCATCAGCGAGGCTCCCAAGTTCCTGGAGAACTGCTTGTACGGCTACGGCAGCGAGGAGGAAATCACGCCTGCTGTGGACTGCCTCAAGAACGCCATCAGTGCCAAAATCTGCTGTTAAGGGGCAGTGAATGCTTGCCCGCAGCGAACAAAATACCTGGGAGTATTTGAAAAATTCGATGCAATAAATCTGCACTTACCCGGTTCAGTATTCAGGAAATCCTTCGTCCTTTCAATGAGTCCCATTTTAAGAAACGTGTTATTGAGAATAAGATAAAATGTTTAGAGGAGCCGAGAGGAGCTCGGGGGAGGGAGTCACCCAAATTTGAGTGGGATAGACCTTAGTGAACATCGCAGCAGCTTCGATTTTCAAATAACCACTGTACCTTCGACCTGCTGACGCAGCGTCACTACACTGTTATTCAGAGGTGCTCTGAAAGTTGCCGTCTTTTGACGCTTGCCTTAGATTTTGTAGCGCCTTGAGGCGCCTAAGGCGGTAAGTTTCAAAACACTTTTGGCAGCCCACTGGATTAAACAACGCTCGAGCTGTTCCCCAGGTCAAAGGTGTTTGGGGTCCAAGCACAGGCAAGCGTCAAAAGACGCCAACTTTCAGAGGCCCCCTGACAGTGAATGACAGTGTAGGCATGTGTTAGAAAAGCGCTAATTCGATGAATAACTCATCTTTCTACGCTCTTTAAGTTGTAGCTGAAGTTCCAAATAATCAAGAAGTTTTGCAGCTGACGGATTGAAACGATTCCAAGTAAAGAGTATGTCAACACAGAAGCCGTAAGAAATTATGAGCTGAATGTCATTGTAGGCATTGTGAGAGAAATATCGTTCACCATAATATGCAGGGAGCCTTGCACACGGTATTAGGTTTGCACATCGGGAAGAAACGTGCGACCAGACAAATTTTAGAAGTACAAGTTGATCAATGGCACGCAAAATTTCACAGTACGGAACACCTTCGCAGGAGTCTCGCGTGCCTGCTTAACAGATGTGCTACCGCTTGGACAATTAATCCTGCAAGAATCATCCACGTTAGTTTATGATCTTTGTGTCAACGCGGAACATTCATAGATGAACACTAATACGAAGAAGTCCAAGAATCCATTCATACAAAACCAAAATGCGAGAACCTTTCGCAAGTCATAGAGTGCGATGAGGATTAACCGTAGATAATATCAAAAGCTTCTGGACTGGACTAGTCATGCTCCATTGTACTTTGAGCAATACATGATCCAGGAAGCGGAAGAAGGGGGTAACTCCATTTTGACAATTTATCAGGAGAAATAAAACACCGTTATTAGGGAAAACTAGAACTAAATAAAAGAAATATTATAGCTGATAACAAGTTCAAGAAGCATAAGTTAAATTTTCATATGAACATCACGAGTGTCAGGTCACTGCGTAAACGATTTGTGTGACTTATCACTTTCCCCTGAAATGGAAACCGCAGTAAGTCCTCGAATGTCGATGTGAGGACTGACTTTATCGTTAAGCCGCAACGCTGCTTACTGCTGTCACGACAGGAAGTTAGATCCCCGTTTTAAGTGACAAGAGATGAATGACACTGCTTGAAATAAAGTGGAGCGGTGAAAAAATTAGACCACTGTGTGACGAGCACGCCGATTTAATCTGGGAAAGCTATCTGTGCTTGTTGCCATTGTCACACAAGGACACGGCGACATTTTATCTCGGTCATCGCTTCTACTTTTTCATTGCGCCTCCATGCTCCTGTGTTAAAACTAAGCCTGTCTGCCTCATCCAGCCTGGCGAGTCCACACCGCCAGCGCGGCACCTGCGCCGCTCGGTAAAACCATCTCCTGCCACTCTCATTCCGGAAACGTGGCATCGCGTCGAAACGAATGTGTCAATATGCCACATTCTTTTGAGCATTGGGTCACATTCCTTTGAATGCGAAGAAGCTAATTTATGGCTGATTCACATCCAACGGAATGTGACGCAGTGCTCAAAGGAAAGGTGACATTTTGCCACATTCGTTTTAGTATGATATTACGTTCCTGGAATGAGTGCAGGCTATAGCCGTTTATCGTTTAGAGATAAATGCTTCGTTTCCTGAAAGTATCAACACTATACGTGACTGGCTCGGAAAAACGCACCGTAAACTGGGGTAACATGAGACACTCGATTCCACTCTAATTGTAGTTGCATTTGATTATTTATTCCTGTTTCATTACATGTTTAAGGGGGGACCCTGGTGAAAAAATGACCAAAATTGCCAAAAATAGTATTTTCAAAGTTCATAGATAAAAATGTGCATAGAAGGTTTCAGATTCAACAGGTTGAACACCTTTAAACTATGTGGGTAGTTCCTTCATCATTTGGAAAGAAATAACATTGAGATCAGTTGTCGTTGGCTTATACGCTCAACTTCACAGCTTTGCTCAGTCGACAAAAAATTTTGTCGTAGAAAGACTTCCTGCGTTCCTGGTTGACACCTACATGAATCGTCTTGCATGGACTCTATTCATTGATGACTTATCGACAAATTTTAGTGACGGAATCTTGATATCAGCCCTACTTTTTTTAACACACACCTAAAAGTTTCAAAAAAAGCAAAAAATGCACTTTTTTTAAATGTTTAAATTTGAAAGTTGATATCTCAGGACAGAAGATGAAATTGAAAATTCCGTCACTAAAATCTCTTCTATACATCTTAAGGATAACCCAAAAAAATTTTCAAGACTTTCCGTTCCAATGAAAGACGCAGGAAGATTTTTCCCCAACGCTCTAAAAAACACTAAAAAGCCACTTTTCTCAGAGACCGTTCAACATTTTTGGATTGAATTTTGTTTTATGAACTCACCATAATGAACCTAATAATCAAGCAAAGTTTCAACTTTCTGGGATTATTTTAAAGCCTACTTGAAAGTTTCACCAGGGTCCCCCCTTAAAAGTAATATCAACCAAAAAACATTGCTTTTTTGTGCACAGTAAATTGAAATGGCAGAATCTGTAGTGGTCTGAGAGCCCCAAATCGCAGAAACTGACAGGTAAATAGATCCGGGGCGGCTTTGCACCAAAACCGCCAACGGCAAACCCATTCTGCACACAGGCGACGGAATCCGTGCACTCGCCACGGAATCCGGAAAACACTGCACCGTAATCGTCAATTGCGATTCCCTCCACCTCGCGACTTTGAGATGTTATATTATTGGAAATAAAGAGTGTAGATGTACCGCGTAAGGAAAATATTAATTTATAGACTTGTCAAAGCAAGAAAAAGTATGCACACTCATCAAAATATGTAAATAATGTCCAAAACAACAAAAGCATTCAGAGACACAGTGAGGTTAGGTTGGCCAGCGAGACCGCAACCCCTTAGCAGTTTCTGTGAGCCCATCCCAGTTTCTGTGGAGCCTTTGTCAGTTTCTGTTAGCCCATGCCGGTTTCTGTGACTATCAATTTCAGAATCATTTACTGGCGGTTTCTGTGCCGAACCGTTACGGATTTTGCCATTTCAATTTACTTTGTGATAGCTTTCTTCGTGACCAAACACGTTGTTGTAAGTGTGTCTCAACTTACCCCAGTTTACGGCAATACGATAAAAACTCAATTTGGAGATAAGTCGATTTATTCCCTTCTTCCGCTTCAAGGGCGGATCCAGGGGGGGAGGGGGGAGGCGATGTCGCAAAGGTTGCCAACCTATAGGGGCAAAGTGCGACTAGTTGCTAATAGCGAACCTTTCAGTCCAAGACCAAAATTAAATTGTATAAGGAGAAAAATTTGATCTGAAGTGCCAACAGATTTAAATTTGAATGTTTCTGTCTGCTAAGACTTTCCATAAATCAATCCACTGCGGTTGAAGCCGGCCAACTAATGCTCCGCTTCCCGGCTGAGTCTAATGAACCGTGGTGGCCAAGACCGAGCGGGGAGCATCGGAAATGAATGGGAATAAAACAAGACGCCTCGGTTGACACTACTATTTCTTTGTACATTTATGAAGTGTTTTCATACGACGAACCATCGACTACTGACAAAGAATATTCGTGGACTTACGATTGTTGTGAATTACCGACAGTCCATGTGATAACTTCTTTAGGAATTTAAGAAGGTGCTCTCGGCAACATTTTTGCCAAATTTTTTGAAAATCCTAAAGTTATGTTTTTCCAGAGTGGCTCTCCTTCTGCGGTTCGAATGTCCTCACAAGTGAGAGTGAAACTGTGCCACAAGAGTGTGGTCTGATCTATTACGAACTTTTATGAATGCCGTTATGCAGAGCGTTCTGAAGCTCACGAGCCGTGCTGGAATATGGGGACTTCCTTCAAAATGTCTCAACTGCTCAGAAACAAGATCAGGCACCAGGTATAAATGGTATAGAATAATTCGAAAAACTCCGTTCTCTGTCTCTTTTAAATAAGGTAGAGAGGAGTGAGTGTCGCGACTTATTTCAGCTCATTCACTTGGTATTTAAATCCACACCCGTGGGCAAGAACCTTGGCAGGGGGCGACAAAGGCGTGGAGCGCGTGAAGCCATGCTCGAGCGAGGTGCAGGGGTTGCGGACTTTTCTTCGATTGTGAAATCTAGGCCGCTGTTTGCAAAGCGCTTTGCACAGATCAAAAGAGCACAAAATTTGGGGTGCATTAGGCCTAGTAGAACGCCCGATATCACTGTACAAAACATTGTCCGGTCAATGCTGTTAATTTATTACCAATGTTTGCTGTTATGCAATTCACGGCGTTTGCTGTGAAGTAGTTCACGGCGTTCACTGTGATCTCGGTCACAGTGCTCACTGTGATCTGGCCACAGTAAACGCCGTGAATTAGAGCCTGATTTGCAGTACTTCGGTGCTCAGCGGCGTCAAACTCACAGTGTTTACTGTGGACCAGATCACAGTAAACACCGCGAACAAGATCACAGTGAATCGCGTGAGCAGATCGCAGTAAACGCTGTGAATTGACCTACAGTGAAAACTGGTAATAAATTAACGGGACAGGGCATTTTTTTACAGTGCAGGGTGACTGCCTCAAACCAGACACTGCCTGCATTTGAGGTTTGCACGTGGAGTCCTGTGTTTGTTGTAGTGGCTTAGGGTAAAGTGCCGAACATGGATCGGGGTACCAAACATGGATCATTTCTGTTTGGGGGCCTATATCTAAAGACCAGGTGACCAGATTCTAAATTTCTGTCTTTCCTTGCTTAGACTGACCCTTTGACCTAAAACAGGCCCCCAAAAATCGATGGAAAAATGACGTTCAAAAAGGTGATTTTTGCACCCCCGATTCTGGGCCAAGCAATCACCGCAGTCACTTCAAAATTTTTCATCGTGCACTTGAGACGGACTATCCCTCGTAAAACGAACAAATTAAAACTTGTATATTTTTTATTAGTTTTTTAGTAAATTTGGTTAAATTTTAAAAATTGAATTAAATTTGATTAAACTTAAGTATTTTTAAAAAAAATTCATTTGCAAAACTAGAATTTGTTAATCTTTGTAAGCTGCATTTATTCAATTTAATTTAAGATTTAATCAAAGCAGCTTATAAAGATTAACCAATTTTAGTTTTGCAAATGAAAATTAATTAAAAATACTTAAGTTTAGTCAAATTTAATTCAATTTTTAAAATTTAACAAAATTTACTAAAAAACTAATAAAAACTATACAAGTTTTAATTTGTTCGTTTTACGAGGGTACTTTGATATTTTGGGACTACTGAATGCATACCTTGCTTTGTGTCCAAACGCTGGTGGGGTGATCCATGATTGGACCACCCTAACCTAACCTTAGCAAAAATAGCCATATTTTCTTGTCCTCACAACTTCCAAAGTATTCGAGTTAGAGGTACCATTTTTGGTAGCCATATGACCAGTGAGGTAAACATCAACATAGTAGTTAACCCATACTTAACTTCGATATAGAGAAGATTATTTTAAAAGTGATCCATGTTTGGTAACCTTACCCTACTCGAACGCGACAGGTCTGCTGAGGCCTGACAGCGCTGATGGTGATGCACCTTTGCCCGCTAGGTACGCGTAAGGCGCATCGGGCCGTCGCTGCTCCTCCCCATCGTCGTGTGGTCAGTCCTGTTGCTGCCATTGGACCATGTTCAGAGCAAAGCTATCAAAACGTTTGCAGTACGTATCGGCTTGGCTCGAGGGGGTGTGCACTCGCGTAATAGTCGGTTCACTCTGTAATAGCACGCGTAATAGTATGCGTAATAGCAGCGTAATAGCCGAAAATCTCAAATTTTTACACTGTTAAAAAAAAGGCGAAATTTTCAGACTTTCCAGGATGAAGTCAATTTTGAAAACCCGGGGTGTTTTGGTGTGATATTAGATAAATCCCAATTATTTTGAGGCGTAATTGAGCGTAATAGCATATTAGTCGGGTCACAGGTTTTGAGAGTGCATACCCCCTCGGCTTGGCCCTTTCCCCACTGGGTCATTCTATCCGACAACACCTGACACAGAAGCGAACCCAGAGGGATGGTCACGCAGCCCATCGGGAACCTTGTCCTATTGCCTAATAAAAATTCAATCAAAAAAGGGAAAAAATTCTTACAAAATGACACTAAAACCAGGATTCGCCGTCATCATATTTCGAAAGGAAAACAACATTCTTTGCCCCCTCTAACGCAACACTGAAAACACGCTTAATACCGCGTAATATCCGTTTACTCGTCAGACGCAATGCCTTGAGTCTCAATCCAGTTTATGACAAAATGTTTTTGAACTGCATAAAAGAATTTACGAGGAAACCTATGGCAATAAATAATGTTGACGATGGCACCTTCGTACATTGACGAATATTCTTGAAAACTTCAGAAGATTCTCGGTGGTTTACGAAGATTCTTCTGACACGAACGTACGTACGTTCACCGCAGATTCACGGAAATTTTTCGAAGTCGCCCGTGAGTTCTCTGTTTTTAACGAATAATTTTCGTGAATTATAAAAGGAATCATTGCCCACATTTTGCTTGTGGTGCCTCTTTCAGTTCCCAATTTTTCCCTAACAGTGTGAGAAAACAAATACCAAAGTGGCTCTGAGGGACCTTTTGAAAAAGGGAAATAAAATGCAGATTTACAACCGACGGTGCTGCCGGACTCCCGGTAGTTTTCAGGCACGAAGTGGCCTCATTGTATCCCCAGGATAGCCTGGCCGAAATTCAACTTGTGTGACCCTCAACTCGAAAATTTTCTGTTGTTGAGACTTTTCAAAGTGGTATAACTCTGAACGGTGACTTTAATGTTGAAATGTGGTTAAAAAGTCGGCGCGTCTGAGTAGAGTAATATTATTATATCATAACTGTGAGAGAAGATCCAAAACAATCCTAACAGTTAGTGCCAATTCAGAACTATCCAAGCTGCACATGACGTGCAAAGCGGTCTTTTCTCGAAGTCCGTGACACCAACATGTACTTCATAAAATTACTCGCTGAAGGGCTTGTTACAAAGTTTCATTCTTACATAGATACACACTAAATGTTTAGGTAGAATTTTGTACGTGCCACTTGCACGATTTTGTGCATGCGGGGAATTTGCATAATATTATGCGTGAAAATGCATAAATTAATGCAAATTTACGCACAATTTTATGCACGACGGCACACAAGTTTAAAATTGTGCATCACCACGTACAAAATTGTACATAAACGTTTAGTGTGTACGTGGACATTGTATTTCAGAGATATCGAGATTCACTGACTTGCAGTGAAGATAGTTCATGAACGCTTTTAGATGCCTCTGCAGTTAGGATAGTTCTAAATCTGCCCTGATAGGATGGTCTTGGATCTGCTCTGGCAGTTAGGATTGTCTTGGATCTCCTCTGAGAGTCAAGATTATCCCGGATTATCCTATTAGGACGCGTTGAAGTGTCTTGTGCGTTTTGAGAAATTTATGCCATCAAAATCACTGTTTCTATGGCAAAGCTCGTCTCGTCAACGAAAAATAGAGGGAGAGGGGAGCCGGCCGAGCCGAACCCGACCAATAGCAGAGCTCCTTTTCGCCTCTGTACAGTTTATCCCAAATACGCTGGCCCCCCTGAAAAAAACGCATTCAAATCGAAATTATCTTTCACTGCAGCTAGAGGAGATCCAGGAATAGCATTAACGTTGTTTTTGAACCTGGCCATTTGGATCGGCCGGCTGGCCAGTGATTGTTGATGATAGTGTCCCGCAACGCTGAGTTGTTTTTGCTGTTTTCTTTTCGGAAATGCCAACTTCAAATTTTCGTTACTCTTCAAATCGAAGCGAATTGAGACATTAAAATGCGGAACTGTACACATGCATCTACGAATTATCGTTCCTTAATGCAGTTTGAGAATCACTTTAAGTTTCTTTTCGAAAAAAACTGGTCATTTACCTGCTCCTCTTTGCGAGGTTTGAACACTAAATGTTATGTACAATTTTGTACGAGACATCACAAGTTTTTGTGCACACGAACTTTTTGTACACTTTTCGCACGAAAAACTGCACATTTTTCGCTAGTTTTGTACAGATATGTAAGAAAAGTTCGCGTGCACAAAAAACTGTGATGTCACTGTAAATACAAAGGCAATACTTTTAGTACCTTTTTTGGTGATACAATTGAGTATCGCCATCGCCAACCAACGGCCTTACGGAAAAGTATTGCCTTTAGAACGGCGATACACAAAAGTATCGCAATAATTTGGCGATACTTTGGAGTACTGCCACGACTTGGCAATAAACGTTGAACAAACCAAGGGGACGAGTTCTTAGTTTAATGCCGTGGTTTTGGCAGTACCCAAAAGTATCGCCAAATTTTGGCGATACTTCTGTGTATGGCCGTTCTGGAGGCAATACTTTTCCATACGGCCGTTTATTGGCGATACTCAATTTCACCAAAAAATGTACTTGAGTATCGCCTTAGCATTTTGAGTGGTCTCGTACAAAATTTGTACAATTAGGGACTTAATATATTTTAAGATTGTCTTTAATGTGTTATAGAAAAAAAAAAGGATACGCAGCTGGTCCTCTTTTTAAGTTTTAGCTTTACGGATTGTTGGACACGGCACCAAACTCGAAATAAACGCCACTTAGCGCAGTTCTAGCCTCAGGATTTGTGTTGAACGAGAACATAAATGAAATTATCCTGGTGACTACTAGGATTTCGTGAAATCGTGTTGGTTTTTTAACTGGATGGATGGACTGGATGGAGCCTGTAACAAATTCTAGGACGAACCATGTTGCGAATGGTTTTAATACTGATGAGTTGTAGCAGTGAAGCGATTTTTTGTCCTTCAGGGCCCCTACATCGCGTTTGGACACACATTCGACGTATGTCCATCTGAGAACCTCCATGTGCTGAACATTCGTGCCTCACACTTCAATCCCTTCAGGCCATTTGAGCTGCAGGTTTTAGTAGGAAATGCTACATTTAGAGAGGACATGATGGACAACTTTTGGGTAAAATATCAATCGCTCTACAAACTGAAGAGTGTGCTAAGCATGTTTCTTGAAGCATGCCTGCAAGTACTGCACCTGGAGCCAACCAGACATTTATACTCCACCTGGTCCTTCGCTTACAGTAGCTGCTTACTCGAACGCTAGAGGTCTGCTGAGGCAACAGCGCTGATGATGATGATGATGATGATGATGATGATGATGATGATGATGATGATGATGATGGAGTCAACTTGGCATGTAAACTCCACGCTGGAGCATGCTTGCCAAGTGCACGCCAGATGGCGCACCTGCAAGTACGCTGTTGCTCTGTGTTGAATGCACATGGGACTTCAGCAGCTGTGTACTTGCCAGGTATGCGACCCCCGGGCGTGTATGGCAAGCACGCTCCAAAGTGGATTGTACATGCGAGGTTGACTCCGGGTGGAGTGTACTTGTAGGCATGCTTCAATCTGACAGTGCTAATAGAATGGAAGATTTCGCGCCAAAATGAGCTTGCAAAATCTCAGTCGGATCGGCTGAACTGATCGGGCACACGAACACAGAGAAAGTTTTTAGCCCCTTTTGTGTACCGTAAAAGCAATGGATCACCAGCACTCTACAAATCAAAGAGTGTACATGGTACGCTCTAACTGGAGCATGCCTGCAAGCACGCTCTAACTAGCGCATGCCTGCCAAGCATGCACTAAAGTGCATACATGCCATGTACACGCTAACTGAAGCATACATTTACTTCATAAGCACTGTTAAAAAAATCCATCTTAATTTTAAGAAACTTTTTTATGAAGCAGTTTACAAAGACTTTTTGGTAGTAAAAGTAATAAACTTTTTCTTCTTAAAAGTAAGAACCAAATATGAAAAGTAATAATCTGTTTCTTAAAAGTTGTTTTTGCATTTAAGAAGAATTTAACACAGAGTAGGGAAAAATTTAACGCCTTATGTACGTAATGAGATACTCATTGTATGGTAGTAGTCGATTTCACTGCCGAAGTTGCTTGGAAGCGTGGTTGAAACTCGGTCTCGAACCCGGAATTCCGGATTACCGCACCGCGACGCTACCAACTGCGCCACGAGTGAGCTCTGCGAGGCGGGCTCTAGGATGTGGATGACTCCAAGCCTCTCGGCGGAGACTCCACTAGGCAGCGGAAGCGCTCATCCCAGGGCCTCCAAACACGACTTCACATGACCAAGATCATCCAAATTTGTTCTTTACGTACACTGGTAGTGAAGCGTCCAATGATCACAATTTTAACTGGCAGGATGAGAATCAAATATGAAAAGTTATAGTAATTTTGAATTTTAAGAAACAAATAATGGCATTTGGCAAACAATCTTAAATTTTATGAACCTGTTTTTCAATTTTAATAAAGTTTCTGAAAGTTACCAATATTTTCATAACTTGTCAGAAATGTTTTGGTAAATGTAAGAAATTTTCTTAAACTTCACAAACCTTTATGAGTTTTCATATCCTTTCAAAAGGTTATTAAAATTAAGATGTCATTTTGTATTAAATTTAAGAATTTTTTTAACAGTGAGGGATAGGGAGCTTTCTGCATCAGGAAGCGTGTACATGGCATGTATGCACTAGTTAGTGCATGCTTGGTAGGCATGCGCTAGCTAGAGCGTGCTTGCAGGCATGCTCCAGTTAGAGCATACTATGTACACTCTTTGATTTGAAGAGCACCAGTGGGTATTGTCGACCTCCCCTGAAATTCTTCTCTGTGACCGGTTCGATCCAAAGTACATACAAGTTCGGATGCTAATGGTGGAAACAGTGAGGAATTTCGGGGGTGGTCCACATTACCCGCTTACAGTAACTGGCTGAAGGATAGCACATACTGCATGAGATAGTCAGTTTTAAAGTATTTTTATGCAGTATGTATTATTCTTGTTCACAAAGTTAAAACTCATGAAAGAGATAGGTTTCGATTCTTTTTTCTTCCGCTTCGTGAATCATCTGTTGTCACGTGTCCAACAGTCTGCTGTAAATGTTTCAGTCCCAAGTTCACATGGCCGTCCGATCAAACAACCAATGGAAAGAAAATGCTTTCGTTTTCAATTTCCCCAACGTGGGCTGCTCTGCGATTCGTGACCACGTGCCCGACCTGTACCGCATGCTGGCCAAGCAGAGCGGAGCCTCCATGGACAAGACAGTACCCTGTCGGCTCCCAGCGGTGCGTGCCAAGGGTCAAGTTTCCCTCAATTTGGACCAGGCCCCCAAACTGGAATGGCCAAAACCATTCTTTTTTTGGGAAAAGTGGGAGGGCGCGTTTTGTGTCATTTTCTAATGAGTAGTCTTCATCAGGTATAAGGTCCCATCAGGTAGAATCTCATCAAGCATAATTCTCATCAGACATAACGCATAAATAATTCTCCTCAGGTATAATTCTTAACAGATATAACCGATATTATATAATAAATACAGGCGTAGCATAAGATATAATTCTCTTCACATATAATTCCCATCAGGAATAATGTCACCAAATATAATTCCCGTCAAATATAATTCCCATCAGGCATAATACACAATTTTACCAGCTGCAGTATGGATCTTCATCGACGGTACATTTTAAAGTCTACAAGGCTTTCTTGTGTGCTTTGCGGTGATTACGGTATCACTGGTAGCCAACGAATGTGACGTCATATTCGTTCGAATGCGAATTTTGTCACGTTCGTTTGAATATGATGTCACATTCGTTTGAATGTTGATCCACGTTCAAACGAATGTGACAACCTACTTCGAGGGGTCCTATTCAAAGAATCTTATCTGGGGGTTCCCCCCAAGACAATCTTATCTTAAACGCAGGCGAATTTCACTCATTTTGACCACTTGTGACGGATACGAGAGGAAGCGGAATATACTTCTACACGCACTTTCGGTTTCTTTGATCATTCATCTTCACATTTCAGTGAATCAAATCAGAAATTATTTTGATTTGTAGCTGTATTAAGGGGGCTCATACATGTTAAACACACTTTATAAAAAAATTTTTTTTGATGTAGATGGATTAAGATTTTACAATTTCTGTGTTAAAACCCTTTTAGATAATTGAGTAAGCTTCATTTTAGCTTAAAGGAAAGTGACTTTGGACATTTTTTGGAGATTTAGTCGAAACGTTTAAAATTTTGGTTCTCGTAAGATTTTGTTCGCATACTTGCTCAGATCTGTGGGGGAAAAATCAGGGAGACTCATCCCTAGTAGTGTCATAGAATTGACTACAATGGGCTTTATATCTGCAATAGTTTTCAAGAAAAAAAATAAAAACAATTTTTTGTTAAAAAATTTGTTCAAAAAATTGTTAAAAAAATTGTTTTTATTTTTTTTCTTGAAAACTATTGTAGATATAAAGCCCATTGTAGTCAATTCTATGACACTACTAGGGATGAGTCTCCCTGATTTTTTCCCCACAGATCTGAGCAAGTATGCGAACAAAATCTTACGAGAACCAAAATTTTAAACGTTTCGACTAAATCTCCAAAAAATGTCCAAAGTCACTTTCCTTTAAGCCAAAATGAAGCTTACTCAATTATCTAAAAGGGTTTTAACACAGAAATTGTAAAATCTTGATCCGTCTACATCAAAAGAAAATTTTTACTAAGTGCTTTTAACATGTATGAGCCCCCTTAAATGGTCAAACTGAGTGAAATTTGCCTGCGTTTAAGATAAGATTCTCTTGGGGGGAACGCGCAGATAAGATCTTTTGAATAGGACCCCTCGACTTGTGAGGATTCGGCCTTCACACTCAACATCTTATGATCGTTTCTTATACGTATTACGATGGTTTTTCATCGTAAGGTACGCATAAATTTGCACATACGTAATATGCTTAATTTTTCATCGTATTACGCATGAATTTCATCGTATTACGCATGAATTTCATCGTATTACGCATGAATTTCATTGTAGTACGTATGTTCTCATTTCAACGTATGTTACGATGGCCCTTTCATCATAAGAATCTGAGGGTGTTGTACGTTATAATTGTTGATTGGCTTGCCCTTTCGCTCTAAGATCTAGGGGGGAAACAACTCATATTCCAAGGTTCCTTTCTCGTTCTTATACTCGTTTTTTCCCTCGGCAGGGCGTCTGGCCTTTCAAGAATGAACCAGTGAACTGGTCGTTTCCCAACTTTCCTATCATGCCGTACGGACGCTACAAGTTTCGAGTGTCAGCCCGAAGCAACAGCAATAAAGACCTTCGTAGTCTGAGCGCCTGCTTGGAAGTTGACTGTGAGGTCATCCCGAGGCCGTCGTAAAACAGTGGTTCAAAAATGCCCTTCCATTCTCATTTTTCCTTTCGAAAAAAAATAATGTAACATTTACCGTTTTGACGTACAGTAAAAACGGTTCCTGGTTACCCAGAAACTCCTTGAAAATCGCCTATGTCTCTTCAGAGGCTTCCTGGAAAATCCAGGTACCGTTTTTACCGTGCGGTGGGTTTAAGTTGAACAGTATTTTGTAAAAGGCTTCACCTTCAGAGTTTCTTCTTCAAAAAACATAGATGATTTTGAGCATTAATAAGCGAATCAACAAATTTACTTGTTTTCAAATCATGTTTATCAATTTCGTCTTGATAAATCGGTTTAACTTCTTAACGGAATTCTATTATTGCGCATTAACGCCAATGAACATGCACAAAATACCGATTGAAGGATGAGAGAGTTCGAGGTGTGTGCGCAAATTCCGCAAAACCATGTGTGGCATTTACTCTCCAACTTGCGAGTAGAAATTATTTGCCCTTGAACGGCGAACTGTACTAATAAAAGTATCCACAAATGGAACTGCATTTGACTTCTTGTTGGCGCTAAGAAGCTCCGCCACCTGACGAACATTGTTAATCATTGTTAGTCCTGTATGTCGCCATGTCGGTGAAACTATAAAAGAGTTTAAGTTAACCTGTGTACAGATCCGCAGTGATCACAAATTGGTTACGTATACAAAGTACACGCTTAGGGGTTTAGTTCTACGTCGGCGAATGTTGGACCCTCCCCTGCGCTACAACCACGCGTCTGGTAGTGGCGAGGCCAGAGCAGATCGCGAGGAACCGACTTCATCGCTGATGCCAAGAACGTTACCCGTTTTCTACGACGTTCAGTTATTCATTCATTGCAGCCCTCGGAAGACAGACATTGTCAAGTAAGTATCACCGGTGATGAACTATCGGGTGCGAAAAGGCATCGCTAGGGGAACGACGATACCTGCCTGCGCCTCAGATTTGCACTGAGAAAACCTTACAAAATATTTTGGGCCTTACGAAGAAAAGTAGTTTGTATAACAAAGTATTTTGAGCATACGTATAAGCTTACAAAGAAAATACTTCGTAATTTACGAACTATTTCTTCGTATAACAAAGTATTTTAGTTTGTTATACGTATGCTCAAAATACTTCGTAAGGTTTTAAGAGTGTGGGTGATAAAATTATTCTCCAAAATTAGCACTCTCCGAGTCTCACAGACGTTAAGTAACGGTACTGACATTTTGTCGATATTATCTTTGGTAAATTTGTGCGTCGGTATTTAGAACTTTTCACTTTTCTACCTATTGTCTGCATTTTGGGTTAGTACTTGTTGGCGAAAAAGTTCCTACATAAGTTTATGCAGTAAATTGTTCGTGAACTGAATAAGAAACAATACTACCCGTGCTACATGACTACGAAGTTTTTAGTGCGTAAGCGCAAAGAGAGTATGCTAATTCGTGCGTTTCACGTACATGCTCAATTCTGTGCAAAACGTATTCAGTAAAAACGCAGCAATTTACTGTGAGCGTAACGTTGCGCTCACGCTTAAAACCCTGCAAAGTATTTTGAACATACATGATACAAACTAATTTACTTTGTCATACGAAGTAATAGCTCGTAAATTACAAAGTATTTTCTTTGAAAACTTATGTACGCTCAAAATACTTTGTTATAAAATTCTCCGTTTGCTTAGTAAGGTCTAAAATAGTTTGTAAGGTTTTCTCAGTGCTGACTCGGACCCAGGTCTCCCGCAGTGTTACGAAAGAAGGATACCCCCTCTCCCCTGTAAGTTTAACGCAACAGAGTACTTCGGAGAAATCCAGACCGGTGTCAACAACAGAACCCTACCCGGGTAGGAGCGGGTAGGAGCGACGTGTGTTTGGACTCAGGACGAGGTGTGTCTGGTCTGCGCAACGCTGTGGTATGTGGGGGTGCTGAGTCCGAGCCAGCGTAACATTCCGCTCGTTTCGCATCAACAACCCATCTGCGAACGAATTATTCGATATAGTGTCTTGATGTGTCAGGTCACGGCCTGCTTCCGCCCTCAAAGCAGCATCGGGTCTAAGATTCCGACAGGTCCTTTCGTGGGTAGCCATCGAGTCAACTGACTCAAAGCCCCTCAGTACAGCTCTACCAAGATCTCGGCGTAGTAGTAAGCAGTACGTACTAAAATTTGGCTTGCGTAATTCGCTAACCTGTGTCAAACGACTATTATATCAGCGCTTCGACAAAAGTCTTGATTCCGTACCTGTTCCTTCTACTTTCCTTCCCAAACGTGGCGTGTACTGACGTCCTGTCTAGTATTCTCGTAAATTCTCTGGTAGTGCTGCTGACAATAGTGCTGCTGGAGGGACAAGTATGTAAACAACTTACCCCCAAGTACGTTTCAACGCTGTAAGGGAACTTCTTACGTTTTGGGATTTACGTCTCATTTGACCGACGTTCTTTCTTGAGGGTGAACCATGATTTTTATGGTTCCTGACACTAGGTAGCACATGCAATAAGAGATCGAAAATTGATCATTCTGGTCGTATCATTCTCAGCCTTCGACACTGACTGTTTCTCATCAACAGACGCACTTCTTTAAATAGCCATAATTCTTAGAAATTTTTCCAAGGGTAACGTAGTAACTGCTTATTACAGCACTAATATTTTCTGTTTTTAAAGTAATCCCAAAGACATTTCTTAGTAGCTTAGTAGGAACTGCGAAGTATTATGATTGCTTTCAGAAATGTGTCTGCTACTGAAAAGTTGTCAGTTCCATCGCAGCCAAAACCCATTCCGGCAAATGAGCAAAGAGCAAAAGAAAGAACATCATCGACAGCCGGGAGGAAGGGGAATATGGAGTAATCCCTATGTAATAGGGAAATAAACTGAAAATGGCCGCGGAAAAAGACTCCGCAATGCTAGTATCCGAGTAGTTACACGTTTCCCAAACGTTACACGTGTGTTATTAAAGAAGCATTTGGAGCCAAGAAAAGAAGCCACTTGATGTGCCTAGCTCGAACTACAGCCATAAATGTAGGTCAACTTCAAGATCGAAATTTCACCCAAAGACATATTTTTAGGACCTTGTCAAACTCTTGGAAACGTGTATTCTGATAATCTTTGGTCGGTCGATGTTCATAGTTGTAATACGTTCCAAAGCGACAAATCATTTGCCTCATTTTGGCGCAAACAGGGTAGCAATTATCATTTCAGCAGACTAAGCTACTTCCACCACTTCGGTTTCTGATGCAACTTTGCTGTGCAACTGCTCCACTCCACGACGACCGACAAACTGGTTTTCTGAGAATAATGCTGAGCTTATTTGAAAAGCAATAACATTTTTATTGCGTTAGTAGCGCCATGAAAAAGGTTATTACAAGTGCAATAAATCGACGCGTCATTATAGAAAAATCCTAACTGCCAAAGTAGATCAAGACAATCCTAACTTTCAGTGCCAATTATTCAGAACTATCCTAACTGCACATGACGTGAAAAGCGGTCTTTTCTTTAAGTCCGTGACGCCAACAGACTTCATAAAATTACCCGTCGTGGAGCTTGTCAAGAAGTTCCATCCTTACAAAAGTACTTGGGTATTGCTTTACAGAGATATGGAGATTCACTGATTTGCATTGAAGATACTTCATAAACACTTTTAAGTACCTCTGCAATTAGGATTAGTTCTAAATCTGCACTGACAGTTAGGATTGTCTTGGATCTGCTCTGGCAATTAGGATTGTCTTGGATCTGCTCTGACAGTCAGTAGTATTGTTCTGTTAGGTCGCTTCGAAATGTTGTATTGCATTAGCGCATTTATCATTTTTAGCGTAGTTACCATTTTATCACATCAAAAATGTGATAATCTGGTCCCAGAGCGGCCAAGACCTACGGGACTTATTGCATTTCTAACGCAATAATTTTTTATTGCTGCTACAGATGCGATAATTTGAAGGAATCACATACGACTTTTTATCGCTGCAAATTGTATGAAACTTATCCTCGAACTTAACACATTAGAAAAATCAGTGGAGGACCGTTCTTTCTTGGCTTCGCTGATATCGTTCCACACTTGGGAATTCAAAGTTCAGAATAAACGTTAAAGTTGTAGGTAAACGAACGTCTCGATCTTCGCGGACCAGTGTCCTGGATGTCCGGATATAGCCAGTATTGACAGCCTTTTGTTCCGCAGCCTTCCCAGCCGTCTCGACATCGCCGCCCGCGCCATGCTGGCCGACCTGGAGGTGGACGCGGTGACAGTGCCGCTGTTCCAGCTGAGCCTCGCCACGCTGCCCGAGGACGAACTGCTGCGGGTGCTGGGCTTCCTCGGCACCAAGGAGCTGCTGCAGAGCCGCGCCGTGTGCCGCAGGCTGAGGGACTTGGCTCTGCACCCCAGCCTGTGGCGGAGCAGGAGCCTGGGGAGCCTGAACATGAACATGTGCGTATCAAGTGTTTAGTTCCAATATTTTAAAGTTCACTCTAAATGGGATTGCACTGATGTGTTTGTAAGATTATGCAAAGAATGTGACAGGTTGCAATCCCTTGTTCGCAACTTGGGAACAAGTGCTTCGTAATTTTGCTTACAACTTGTTTGATTGTGAATCCTAGCAAACTTATTGTCCGGAAAATTACGATAGTCACTCTTACACACTAAATCGTGCTACACTGGTGTTTTGAGTGTAATAATGAACTTATCTTGAGCAATAACATTTTAATTTCATTATTGGACCCATGAAAAAGATTTTGCATTATAAGTGCAATAAATATTGTATCGCAATTAGCGTAAGGTAAAAAATCAATTGTGGGTCACTTTTTTCAAAAATGCATATTTAAAATATTAATGTTGAACAAGTAGCCAAAGTAGCTTCGAGACGTTCAAATATGATCCCTTGACTACGTTTTGCAGCATAGAAGCCCCGTCTTTCGTCCTTGTTTACTGAGCTACAGCCGTTTTTAAAACTGGCTGTTTTGGCCCACAATTGATTTTTGGAACCAATTGTGGGTCAGCAATTTTTGAAGCTACCCGCGCGCCAAGCCTTGTACTGCATTTGCCAAACTAAGGTTGACTTTGAGTCCTTAACCTATTATATCCTTAAATCAGCAAGGGCGTCCCCCTCCGTTCCATAATTCGATTTCTTTTTAATGTTTGAAAAACATCCTTTTTTCCGTTTTTCTTGCCCTTGGATTGGCCCAATTTTCCGTTGAATTTTTAAGGTCTCTCTTTGCTGCCCGATGGGTTTCGTTGTGGTCGATGCTCAGACATCCGCACCTTTTCAGCTGACAAAGGAAGGTTGAGGGAAGACCCATACCGAATTTGAAGCCGGTGCGGTCATTCATGGATTTGTAGCGGCCCGTCAAACAAAATGGCCCACAATTGATTCGTGACCCACAATTGAATTTTGACCTTATTTATCACTTCATTGGTGTAGTTATCTCTTTATCACACCAAAACTGAGGTAATCTGGGCCCAGACCAGCCATAACCTAAGAGACTCATTACATTATTGACGCAATAATTTTTAGTGCTGGCACGGATGCGATAATTTGAACGAATCACGTTATCCTTTTTATCGCTACCAATTATGAAATTTATCACCAGTGTAGTAACAAGTAAAGAATTCTACCTGAACATTGTGTGTGTAGTGTGGTGTGCTCCTGACATTTCTGTCTGGCTGGTTTTGCTCCTGACACCTTATTCATTTCTATGTTAATTGCACTAAGTCAAGCCTTACATTTTCAGCCCTGTTCAACTGGTCGCCACGACACTGCGTCTGGCACCTTGCCTGGACAAGCTTTACCTTCGGATGAATAAGCGTGAGCACCCGCATCAGCTTGGGACTCTGCTTGTCTCGACAAACTGTGCTATCCGCTGCCTTGATGTTTACGCGTCACTTTCAAACGGACTCTACACAGCGATGGCCCTAGAGAGGTATACACAGTGAGCAGGCCGCTATAGCCCGATTGACACTTTGCGATTGACCGCTTTTGCGTGTTTGATAAGTATAACGTGTTAAACTTATCAAACACGCAGAGTACAATGGAAATGGAACAAAAAACAAAAACGAATGTTTTGCAGGCAAGCAGCCTTGGGACGTCTAAATGCCCTCACAGTCACTCTATGCGGAGATTATACTGGGGGCTCATATGAAGACTCATCTAAGTACTCATCAGAAGTCTGGCTGCTCCTCAACAAAATTCTTCACACTCAAGGTGAGTCGGAAGAGTGTGTCTAAAATGGGAATCAAGGATGATCCCCAAATTGAATCTGCTCAAAATTTTCGAGTCAAATCTGGTCAAAAATAAGGGCATTGAGACAAACTCCATCAAATTCGATTCGGCTCAAAATTGCCAGTTTTAAAGTAGGTGTGCAAGCGTGCGAAATATTGCCGCTGCCTGCAAGTTCAAGGGTGAGACAGTCTCAAGTGCAAACCACGATGTCTCACCCTTACAAGTGTGAGCCACGTTTGACTCAACCTTGCTGCCTATAGGTCTCTCTGATTCAATGCCACAGGACATTGCTTTACAAATCGAAGAGCGTACATGGTATGCTCTAACTGGAGCATGCCTGCAAGCACGCTCTAGCTAGCGCATGCCTGGCAAGCATGCACTTACTAGTGCATACATGCCAAGTACAAGCTAACTGAAGCATGCATCTAGTGCATAAGGGAAAGGGAGTTGCCTGCATCAGGAAGCGTGTAGGATGGCATTTATGCGCTAGTAAGTGCATGCTTGGCAGGCATGCGCTAGCTAGAGCGTGCTTGCGGGCATGCTCCAGTTAGAGGATACAATGAGCGCTCTTCGATTTGTAGAGTGGGTCCTGCCCCAGGACCCAAGCTTGCAAGTGTGAGACAAACCATGTCTCACACTTGAAAGCGTGGGACAAACGTTGCTCACACTGGTAAGCGTAAGACAGTGCTTCGCAACTAAATAGTGTGAGACTGCCACACACTTGGATTTGCAAAGGACGTCCTTTGTAGCTTCAAAAGAGAACGGCGGCTTCGCAGCTCACGAAGGAAATCGTTCTCTCTCAGACCTATATAGACTTTTTTCTCTCTTGCTTACGGCGTGTTTTGAGCAAACATAAAATGTACTATTTTCTCTCAAACTATACACAATTTTGATCGTTGTCAAGATAAAATCGTCAATAGATCATGTAGAAAATGAAAAGTACTCTGTAAATGACAAAAAGTCAGGTTTAATGGACTAAATACAAATACATTATAAAATGATCAAAACAGTGCATAGCTAAAGAGACAGTACATATTATGTTTACACAAAAATCTTTATGGCAAGAGATACAAGGTAGGTTCACGCCAGACCGCGTCTTGTCGTAACAGGATTCGCGATGTCTCGCTGCCTGTTCCTCCAATCCGCGCCTGGCGTACCTACCTTGGCCTGCGGCGCTCGCCTGCCTTCGGTAGGCAATGCTTGTCCATCAGTTACTTCTAATTCGTTCGTGCTGGGGGACTCCGCCCCCCAGACCCCCTTTATTCTAGATAGAGTTGCTTCATCTACAGATAACACGGTCTTTACCCTTGTAACTTTTTAACTTGTCCAGGCTGGGGGGGCTCCGCCCTCCAGACCTCCCTTTCATCAAGACAGGAGAGATCTACCTGCAGAAAACTCGATTTTTCGCCGTTTTTAGGTGTTTTTCGGCTATAAAAACACACACACACACACACACACACACGCAGAGAGACAAAACTTTTCAACCCTACTGGAGTAACGGGCTTCGCTATCGCTCAGCCAAAAAAGTCAATACGAGACTGAAAGTATTTGCAATAAAAACCATTTTGTTTGCAATACAAAGGAAATTTCTTCCGTACCGTAGGGTAAAGTGCCGAACATGGATCGGGGTACCAAACATGGATCATTTCTGTTTGGGGGTCTATCACTAAAGACCAGGTGAGCAGATTCTAAATTTCTGTCTTTCCTTGCTTAGACTGACCCTTTGACTGTTCGATGTGAATCTCACAAGTTTGCAACTGCGTCTCTCTACTCTGCAGGGTTGCGTTTAGAAAGGCACCTAAAACAGGCCCCCGAAAATCGATGGAAAAATGACGTTCAAAAAGGTGATTTTTGCACCCCTGATTCTGGGCCAAGCAATCACCGCAGTCACTTCAAAATTTTTCATCGTGCACTTTGGACAGACTACTTTGATATTTTTGGACTACTGAATGCATACCTTGCTTTGTGTCCGTACGCTGGTGGGGTGATCCATGATTGGACCACCCTAACCTAACCTTAGCTAAAATAGCCATATTTTCTTGTCCTCACAACTTCCAAAGTATTCGAGTTAGAGGTACCATTTTTGGTAGCCATATGACCAGTAAGGTAAACATCAACATTAGATTCAAAAATAGAAGTCAACCCATACTTAATTTCGATCTAGAGAAGATTATTTTAAAAGTGATCCATGTTTGGTAACCTTACCCTATACAGGCAATCTGGGAAGGATATTTTCTTTGTACACCGACAAAATTGTTTGTCTTAGTGACGATTTCCTTCGTAGGCTGCGAAGCCGCAGTTTTCTTTGTATTACAAAGATCGTTCTTTGTCGGGTTTTAAGTTTCCATGGCTGTAATTTTACTTATGCTTTTCCAAATTGAGCGTGGATTTAAGATTTGATGCAAGATTGGTGAGTTTTAGCTGGACGGACAGAAATCACTTTGCATTCCATCTTAAGGACCACTCTCATCTTTTAATCGACATGTTGTCCATATTCATTGACGTTTGTGCGCAAGAACAGAATTTCGCCAAGAAGCTTAACAAATTTGGCAAGGCAGAAGTGTCAGTAATTTCTAAAATGGTGATACGCTTCTTAATGCGCGCAAACGTTAAGACGTTCCTCATTTAAAAAAATCTGTAGTACGAGTCGAAAAAAGATATCGCCCGTTGGCAGTCGTATTTACCCGCTAGTTTCAGCCGATGTTTTGATTTTGCAGGATTGGCGTCGGTAGAAGTGAAGAATTTGTGGTTTCGTGAGACCGAAACCTTCCCCCAGGAAGGCGGCCTCATCAAGGCCGCCAAGTCGAACATCCCTGTGCCGCCGTCCTTGCTTAGACTAGTATATGAGCCCGGCCTGGACGACGCGGCCAATCTGACCTCATATCTTCACTGGCATGCGAGCACGCTGCAGGTAAGGGAACGAAGTAATTCGGCAAATGCCTCCATTTTCTTTCACTGTAGCAAACAGGTACGGAAAATTCTGTTAATTTTTTTGCCAGGATCCTCCGTAGCCCTCTTATCAATATTCTCCGTAGGCTCTTACAGTATTCTCCGTAGCGCCGTACAGTTTTCTCCGTAGGACCGCACAGTCTTCTCCGTAGGGTCTAGAAGACTGTATAGCCTTACGGAGAACACTGTGCGGTCCTACGGAAAATACTGTAAGAACCTACGGAAAATACTGTAAGAACCTACGGAAAATACTGACAAGGGGCCTACGGAGAATTACCACAACCTGTTTCCAGAATTTTTCGTAGCTTTTAGCCGCAGCTGTACACTCAAAAAAGTGACATCTTAGATTTAAAAAAAAATGTAACCTTTCTTGATTTTTGCAAGACAATTTTTCTTTATCTAATGTTTTTTTTTCTTGAATGAAGAAAATTTTTCTTGTGTCAAGATTTTTTTCTTGCAAAAGCGAAGTAAATCAAAAATCAAGAAACTATTTTTTAGGGTGTAGTAATGAAGCAAATGCCCCGTAGACCTTAATGTAGAGTGCGGTCCAAAGACCGCCCCGGAAAAATCTGGAAAAAATTCTGAGCTTGCATTCTCAGACCTATTCAGCACCAGATGGTTGAACAAAATACCGCCTTATAGGATCAACAACGTTTATTTTGCTTTGGTTCATGATGAACTCGAATGTTTGCACCATGTCTCAGGATGAGCGTGATAAGCTTACACTGTTAAGAATAGTTCTGCAGAAACAAGCAAATGAGTAAAAGTTTCGTGCACTAGTGATGCTGAGAGGACACAGACCACATGTGACCTCGTATAAACGACCTGCGTTTGGTGGTGCGGTCTAAGTCGTTGTCCGCACCATGCGTATGCGTTTTGGGTTTCCTGCTCCCTTGAGCTTGTAGAGTGACGGTCCCTTTGTCTCTTTCCCTCAGGTGGTGCATTTCAGTAGCGAGCACCCCCATGCGGCTGTGACGCCTTTCCTCTGCTCCCTGCCCCATCTGCGAGAACTGCAGTGCGCTTTTTTGGAGAACATGCCGGCGCTTCTGCAGTGCTCTGAACTCAAGTCTCTGCATCTGTTCGTGAACGTGGACGACTCGACGAGACCGCTTTTGCCTGGAGTGGAGCAGTACATCCGCACGGCAGTCACCCGCCTGCAGACCCTGACGCTGGAGTACCCAAACCCTGTAAACTCAGACCCCGTCTGCGTGGGCGCCGTGAACCTGCTGCTGAACCTAGCGGGCCCCAGTAAGAGTGCCGCACCGGCGCTGGTCAATCTCACACTAAAGTATACTTACGGTGACCTTGATGTTTTCGCACCACAACCGCAGCTGCCGCCTCTGGCTGCCGTCCTCCACCGCCTCAAGCACCTCGTCACTCTGGACCTGAACGGACCGCCCACGCCCAGCTTCTTCGCCGCCATGGATGGCGAAGTGTTGCCCAGCCTGAAACGGTTGTCGTTTCGGGCTGACGACCCCGATTGGGGCTGGGGTTGCCCGCACGAGTGGTGCCACGGCGAGGAGCCCCGAGCCATCCTGCGCAGGTATCCGCAGCTCCACCTGGTCGTGTGTCCGGGCCACGACATGGCGGACCCTTTCTGTGACGAGCATTATTGTCACGAGTTTGAATCCTTATATATTTACATCCTGTTCAGCCACGCAGTTCGCGAGCATTGCGACCAGGACCACAGTTTAGGTGATTTCTCCAGTAAAGAAGATGATCAGAAAGCAGTAGATTTCCACATAGTTTTGTAGACTAAATTAAATCTGAATTCATGTAAACGGTCAGACTTGATTTCAATTAGTATTCGTTATGTTATCTTGTGTTATTCATGTGCCAGGAATGTGTATACAAAGGAGCGCAGTTCTATGCATTGTATTTTTGAATCCTTTGTTCCTTTATTTTGTGGAATTAATAAATTTGTTCCCAAGCCACTGCTGAATATATTGTCTCTTATCACTTCTTCCCGAAATCAGCAGGATTTGTTTGTCACTTCAAAGCAGATGCCAAATTGAGGGATAAGTTACCTTAGCTTTTTTAATTCAAGGAAAAGCTGCGATTTTGTCTATTTTTTGTTTAATAGATTAAATTAACCGAAAGTGCACGGTATAAACACACTGCAAATCCAAGTGTAGGACAGGTCGACACTTTAAAGCGTAGACCAGTTTGTCCTACGCTTGCAAGTGTCGACCAGTTGTGTCCGACGCTTCGAAGTGTCGACCACACTGTGTCCGACGCCTGCATGTGTAGGACACTGTTTGTCCTACGGCAAATTACACTGAGTTTCCCATTGTGACCCCACACTTCAGCCGTCGGACATTCTGTGGTCGACACTTGCAGGTGTCGGACAGCGTGTGGTCGACACTTCAAAGCGTCGGACACTACTGGTCGACACTTGCAAGCGTAGGTCAAACTGGTCTACGCTTTAAAGTGTCGACCTGTCCCACACTTGGATTTGCAGTGCAATGCCTCTTGCAAAGAAACGGGTCAGCCCGAAATTTAATGTGGGTATTGCGTGAACGTGCATGCGCCTCGCTCAAAAGTATTAGTTGCTTCAAGCCGTTTTGAGATCGATCTTAATGGATTGAAACCTCCTCACCCGAGCAAAAGACTGTATAAATATTTCTTAGGGGTAGAACGAAACGACCTGGCACTCTCATCCCAGGAACGTGACATCACGTTAACACGAAAGTGACAAATTGTGACGTCCCTAAACTTTGAGCTATGTGTCATGTTCGCTTGAATGTGAACATACTAGTTTCTGGCAGATTCACCTCCAAAAGAATGTGACACAATGCTCAAAGGAACGTGACATTTTGTCCCATTTGTTTCAACGAGACGACACGTGCCTGGTGAGTGTGTCGTGGACCCCTACTTCCAGCACAAAATGGCGAGCGTCGCCCGTTCTACCGTACTAGCAAACCGTTTGTCCATTGGTAAATTTACACAGAGTGCATGATACACTGTCACAAAAAAAAATACCTTTTACGAAATACTTGGGAAAGACATTTTTTGTAGAATAACCAGTTTATCCTCATGTTTCTCAGGAAAGTTTCTTAAACATACAACCTGCTTCCCAAACTTATGAGTTTCTTCGTGAACCTGGTAAGTTATGAAGTAAACTGTGGGACTATTTCGTCACTTCAAGACAAAAAAAAAAAAAAACAACACAAGAAATATTTTGTAATGAACGTCTTTCGAAAGTTAAGTTACGGTGAAATCGCTGGAAGCGTTTAATAATGAAACGTTTGTGAAGCACTACAAAGTAAATCATCACTAATTTTTTTCTGAGATAACTGCATACTATTTAAAAATAAGAAACCTACGACAAAAACATGTTAACTTGATGTGTACCAAAATAATATGCGATGAATCGCGTCGTACCTTGTGCCGCTTGTGCTTCACAAACGTTTTCTTGAGAAAACTTTCCTGCGAATTCGTCGTAATATTACAATTGACTTCGTGAGACATTGATTGCAATCTGTTTCGTGTCGGCTTCTGCCTTGAAATGACGAGGTAATCCGCTGATTTACCACAAAATTTCATTGGTTCTAGACACACTTTGTAAGTTTCCGAAGCAGCTCATAACATTAGGAATTGTTCCTTCTTTTAACGAAGAGAACTTTGTGAATTCACGAAATGTTTCCACCCTAAATATTTCGTAAATGAAAAAAAACGTAAGACACAGTAAACTTCTTACGGATACATCCTATCTGTATTACGGACATTTTTGTGCAATTGCAATTACGGATAGATTTTGCTTGTAATACGGATGAAATCATCCGTATTACAAAGAGTTTTACGTCCGTAACATACAGACGAAAATATCCGTATGGTACGGGCGTAAAACTCTTTGTAATACGGATGATTTCATCCGTATTACAAGCAAAATCTATCCGTAATTGCAATTGCACAAAAATGTCCGTAATACAGATAGGATGTATCCGTAAGAAGTTTAGTGTGTACTAATGTATTACTAATACTTTGGTAATAGGACCTGTCCCATTCAATATCGATTGAAGTGGCAAGAGGGATTTGAAAGCCACTCCTGGGAGGGGGATTCTTTGTAATTGAGATTGGCCGTGCCTCTGTCTCCGGCATGTTGGTTTAAGTCTTGTCAGGGGTTTGTTTACGTCGGCAACTATTGGGCCCTGCGCTGCAACCACGCTACTAGTAGTGCAGTTATTTATTCATTGCAGCTCTTCGGAGACAGACATTGTCACGTGGGTCATTAAACTATCGGGTGCGAAGAGGCTTCGCCAGGGAAGCGGCGCACTCGGGACAGTGGCGTGCGCAGAAATTTAGAAAGGGGGGGGTCAGGCCACGCTTTTTGCCTACTTACAGGGGGAAAGTGACGCAATTTGCCTACCTTTCAGGCGGCTGTCTAGTGGCCAAAGGGGGGGGTCATGACCCCCCTGACCCCCCCCCCCCCCTTGCGCACGCCACTGACTCGGGACGATTTCACGTATTTGCGGTGCGAAGTTCGTCAATGCACTGTGGTAAATTCTACGAAGCACGTTGACTTGTGAGTGTCCGGCACAGAAGGCAGCTCATGGCTTCCGGTCGGGGCCTTCTCAGAAACAACCGGTTGTAATTCATGCATTCTTAACGCAGTTTTTAGTTTTACCCTCATTTGCTGTTTAAACTGCTCTTGTATGTAACGTGACTCCGAAGTACTTTGTTGTTCGTAGTGCTTACATTTGCACATAATTGTGCGTGCGTTTTTAAGTGCACGAATTTTTCCGTAACTAAGCACGAACGAATTGATGCATTAGCGCCGGACCCCGGTCTCCTCCATGTACTGTTACGGAGGACACATGCCCCCTCTCCAGTTATTGCGTAACTCAAAAGAGTATTAGGAGGAAATCCAGACCGGTAGTCAAGAACAGATCGGGAAGGGGTAAGGAACGCGTGCACTTAAGGGAGGGATATCTGGTCATTGGTCACTGGTCCGAGGCAGCGTAACGTCGCGCTGAATACACCAATAGGATACATTCGTAGATCCTGCACCGGAAGCATACAGACGCCATGTTGGCGGAAGTAGATCAAAACTTGACATGGGAAAGGGACGATAGTCAAACGTATCGGCCACACTTGAACATTTACAGTCGTTTGATACTTTGATACAGTACATATGTGTTTTGCGAGCAATATTTGTGCAGCTCTGCTCTAGTTTTAGATCCGAAGAGAGCTTCGGCCAATATGGCGTCTGCTTGCTTCTGGTTCAGGATCTACGAAAGTACCCTATCATGAGTACCCTATACGTTTCGGAACGACTGTTATGATAACGCATCGTTCAACGCTAAACGGTCCCCCAATGAATCTTGAAACGGAAGAAGAAAATCAAATATACACCACTTAAAACAGCTTCCGCGCAAGCGCACCGAGTGGTGTGGAAACGTGTGCGCATGCGCTGAAGCTGTTGTAAGAGCTCACCTTTGGTCTTCTTTGCATTTTAGGATTCATTGGAGTCACGATTGTAGAAATGTGATTAGAGTACCCTTAAGGCCTAATGTGTCGATAACGCCTAGTGTAGTCAACAAAGTAGCTTCCGGTTTAAGACGCCGACGCAGGTCATTTCGTGGGTACCTATTATCCGAAGTAAAGTGACTCACACGTTGGGCTCAGCTCTACCAAGATCTGGGTAGTGAGCAGCTCTCCCGTGCCCATAATTTGAACCGCTATATCTCCTAAACGGACTGAGATACAACTCTGTGCGTGGTCTCATTCGATTCAGCGCGTCTTTTTCTACAATGTAAGGTCACTTTCACACCGAAGTTAGAGAATGTCAAACAATGCCCAAAACGTGCATTTAAAAAAAAAAAATGACAAAATTTGCATGAACCGCTACTATATCTCCTAATCGGTTTGACGTAAAAATCTGCGCTTGGTCTCATTCGATTCATCGCGCCATTTTTTGCTATATAAGATCATCAGAAGTTTTTGTCCACATATTTTTCCCAGGAACCCCTGGAAGAAACTCTATTTTTTAAAGGTGTTTTTAGGGTGTTTTGGGGAGTTTACTCCACAGGTATTCGTCGGAGGTCAAATCTGAGGTCATATTCTTGTTCCTTGGCCAATTTTACGTACAGTGATCAAATTTTAGCCCTTTACTATGAAAAGTGTAAAATTAGTCCAAAATACTCAAATTCGTGTTTTTTCTCCAAAAAATAAACTAAAGTTGGCCATATCTCGGGCAAAATTTTTTTGCCGAACCTAATATTTTCACTTAAGACTCTCCTTTAGTTAGTTATAACGCCTACTAATAACAGGAAAAGTAGCGATATACATCGGCAACTTTGGCCCGTCCCGTACATTAAGAAACGTACGAATTTCGCCTATGTTTGACCCTGACGGGAATTAAACCTGAGTCTGGGGTCAAAATAAATGTCGTTTTCGTCATCAGCACCCTCGAAAACATCAAAAACAATGCAAAAACTCGAATAAAAAGAATGTTCAAAAAATACTCCGCTGGGATTTGAACCCGGGTCCGAAGTTCTCCGATTCGCTCGAAACTGGCACCATTGGTTTTCTCTCGTCGCCCCGATTCCAAAAATACCCCTACATGCCCTCCTAGCTGCATCCGTTGCCGAGATCCTCCTCGACCCCATGTAGACCATGATGCACCTGCAGCAGCGCCCCCGGGGCTCGGATCGGATTTGCTGCCACCGGGCGGTTCTTAGGGTCACCCAAGGAGGCTCCATACCAAATTTGGTCAAGATCGGACCACGGGAAGTCCTCGGACGGACGGACGGACGAACGAACGGACGCACAGCAGGGATCATACTATATGCCCGTCCCTCCGTCATTTTTTTACAAAAAATAAACGGGACGGGCCAAAAATCAGGCAAATCGGAGAGGGTCGCTGGAAGAAGTGGTCCGTCTTAGTTGATTTTGCTCCTTACTTTTTTGGCTTCAAATGCTGATATCGTCCCGCTCTTAGGCATTTGAAATTTAGAATAAACGTTAAAGTTTTAGGTAAACGAACGTCTCGATCTTCGCGGACCAGTGTCCTGGATGTCTGGACTTGGCCAGTATTGGCAGCCTTTTCTTCCGCAGCCTTCCCAGCCGTCTCGACATCGCCGCCCGCGCCATGCTGGCCGACCTGGAGGTGGACGCGGCGACAGTGCCGCCGTTCCAGCTGAGCCTCGCCACGCTGCCCGAGGACGAACTGCTGCGGGTGCTGGGCTTCCTCGGCACCAAGGAGCTGCTGCAGTGCCGCGCCGTGTGCCGCAGGCTGAGGGACTTGGCTCTGCACCCCAGCCTGTGGCGGAGCAGGAGCCTGGGGAGCCTGATCACGAGAATGTGCGTATCAAGTGTTTAGTTCCAATATTTTAAAGTTCATTGTTAATGGGATTGCACGACTGATGTGTTTGTAAGATGCAAAGAATGTGACAGGTGATGCAACTCCTAGTTCGCGATTTGGGAACACCTGCTTCGTAATTTTGCTTACAACTTGTTTGATTGTGAATCCTAGCAAACTCATTGTCCGGAAAATTACGATAGTCACTCTACAAATCGAAGAGTGTACATGGTATGCTCTAACTGGAGCATGCCTGCAAGCACGCTCTAGCTAGCGCATGCCTGCCAGGCATGCACTAACTAGTGCATACATGCCATGTACACGCTTCCTGATGCAGACAACTCCCTATCCCTTATGCACTAGATGCATGCTTCAGTTAGCGTGTACATGGCATGTATGCACTAGTTAGTGCATGCCTGGCAGGCATGCGCTAGTTAGAGCGTGCTTGCAGGCATGCTCCAGTTAGAGCATACCATGTACACTCTTCGATTTGTAGAGCACTCTTACGCTCTAAATCGTGCTACACTGGTTTTCTGAGTGTACTAATGAACTAATATTGAGCAATGACATTTTTATTTCATTATTAGACCCATGAAAAAGATTGCATTATGAGTGCAATAAATATTGTATCGCAATTAGCGTATTTATCACTTCATTGGTGTAGTTATCTCTTTATCACACCAAAACTGAGGTAATCTGGGCCCAGACCAGCCATAACCTAAGAGACTCATTACATTATTGACGCAATAATTTTTAGTGCTGGCACGAATGCGATAATTTGAACGAATCACGTTATCCTTTTTATCGCTACCAATTATGAAATTTATCACCAGAGTAGTAACAAGTACAAAATTCTACCTGAGCATTGTGTGTGTGTGAGGAGTGTGTGTGCTCCTGACATTTCTGTCGGGCTGGTTTTGCACCTGACGCCTCATTCATTTCTATGTAATTGCACTAAGTGAAGTGAAGCCTTACATTTTCAGCCATATTGAACTGGTGGCTACGACACTGCGTCTGGCACCTTGCCTGGACAAGCTTTATCTTCGGATGGATATGCGTGCTCACCCGCATGAGTTTGGGACTCTGCTTGTCTCGACAAACTGCGCTATCCGCTGCCTTGGTGTTTCAATGTCACTTTCAAACGGACTCTACACAGCGATGGCCCTTGAGAGGTATAAACAGTGAGCAGGTCGCTACAACCCAATTGCACTGCGAGAAAAAACTACAGGGAATCCTGTTAATTTTTTCACAGTGTCGCTCTGTACTTAAAACCACAGTGATCTCCTTCTTTTAAAAGACGGAGCTCACTGTTGTTTTTTTGTGTTCATCTCTCTGTTGTCCGAGCGGCCAATGCCACATCGGGACGACATGGTCGAAGCCTCACAGGTCACCTGGGTTTCCAAGGACGTCGACGGGCACCTCACAGGGTCCTCGATGACGATGTGAGCATTTTAGACCTAGGTTCCGACCATTCGTTGAAAAGGTCTCATCAAGGTTACTCGAATCAAGAATAAAAAAAAATTCTTGGTCAACCCCCTTTTTTAAGATCCTGTTCATCTTGGTCAACTCGATCTTGAAAAAAGGGGGTTGGCCAATACATTTTTTTTGTTCTTGATTTGAGTAGATCTTGATGAGACCTTTTCAACGAATGGTTGGAACCTAGGTCTAAAATGCTCACATCGTCATCGGGGACCCTGTGAGGTGTCCGTCGACGTCCTTGGGGACCCAGGTGACCTGTGAGGCTTCGACCATGCCGTCCCGATGTGGCATAGGCCGCTCGGACAACAGAGAGATGAACACAAAAAACAACAGTGAGCTCCGTCTTTTAAAAGAAGGAGATCACTGTGGTTTTAGGTACAGAGCGACGCTGTGAAAAAATTAACAGGATTCCCTGTAGTTTTTTCTCGCAGTGTGGCACTTTGCGATTGGCCACCCGTGCGTGCTTGATAAGTAAAATGGAACACTACAAATCCAAAGGTCAGACTTCTCGCCATTCCAGAGGCAAGACATAAAAGTCTCGCCAAGATTTGGTCAGACCTGAAAGTCTCGCCAAAATTTGGTCAGACAAAAAAGTCTCGCCACAAAACGGTCATACTCAAAAGTCTGACCCCAAAATGGCGAGACTTTTGTGTCTGACCACCACCGAAAGGCCGTAAGGCGCCGGACGGTTACGGCCTAAAGGCCGTGGTCAGACACAAAAGTCTCGCCATTTTGGGGTCAGACTTTTGTGTATGACCGTTTTGTGGCGAGACTTTTTTGTCTGACCAAATTTTGGCGAGACTTTCAGGTCTGACCAAATCTTGGCGAGACTTTAATGTCTCGCCATATTTTGGCGTGAAGTCTTTCCATCCAAATTGCAGTGAAGTGGAACAAAAACGAATGTTTTGCAGGCAAGCAGCCTTGGGACGTCTAAATGCCGTCACAGTCACTCTATGCCGAGATTACACTGGGGACTCATATGACGACTCATCTAAGTACTCATCGGAACTCCGGCTGCTGCTGAACAAAATTCTTCACACTCAAGGTGAGTCGGCAGGGTGGGTCTAAAATGGGAATCAAGGATGATCCCCCCAAATAGGATATTTCGGAGCAGCCCTGGCCCGGAAGAAGAAGAATACAAACGGAAGTTAGAAATGGCAGTTTCTATGAGAAATATACGCTGCAGATGAGGATCCGCAGCGTATATTTCTCATAGAAACTGCCATTTCTAACTTCCGTTTTTGTTCTTCTTCTTCCGTGCCAGAGCTGCTCCGAAATACCCTATTGAATCAGCTCAGAATTTTCGAGTCAGATCTCGTCAAAAATTAGGGAATGGAGTCAAACTCCATCAGGTTCAAATTCGGCTCAAAATTGTTAGCTTTAAAAGGGTGCGAAATATTGCCGCTGCCTGCAAGTTCAAGGGTGAGACAGTCTCAAGTACGAACCACGATGTCTCACGCTCACAAGCCACGTTTGACTCACACTTGCTGCCTCTAGTTCTCATTGATTCAATGCCACAGGACCTACTAGGGATGTGCGAATAGTTCGGTATCGAATCGAATCACCCCTGATTCGATTCGGGGACGGATCTCTTTGCTTCGACCCCGAATATTTGAAATTTTCGAATCGTCAGTGGTTCGTGTTCGAATCGGTTGCTCCAGAACCGTTGAATTTCGCGCGCATAGCGTTGTTTTCGTTGTTTTTATGCCAAAGCAAGATCAGATATTTAATTTTTACTTCTTTTTGTATTCCTGCCTTATGCCCTTTCTTTATTTCAGAAAATGTGTTTTGAAACTAACTAATTTTTTTTAGTTTCAGTTCGAATTTGATTCGATTCTGAATCTTTAAAAGTTCGATTCAATTCGATTCGACAACTTTTTCCAGATTCGATTCGAGTTCGATTCGAAACTTTTTCTTGAGATTCGATTCGAAATAAAATCCTTGATTCGCACATCCCTAGGACCTACGCTTGGAAGTAGTGCGAGACAACCCATGTCTTACACAAGTTTGTAAGCGTGAGACATTGTGGTTCGCAACGAAATGGTGTGAGACTGCGTCACACCTGGATTTTGAAAAGAACGTCCTTTGCAGTTACAAAGAGAACGGCGGCTTCGGAAATTACGAAGGAAATCGTTTGTAATGAAAACGATTTTGTTTGCAATACAAAGGAAAAATCTTCCGTAGCGTACGTACCTAGGCAGCCTGGGAATGATATTTTCTTTGTATTACCAACAAAATCGTTTTTCTTAAAGACGATTTCCTTCTTAGGCTGCGAAGCCGCTGTTTCCTTTTTATCACAAAGATCAGTGGCGGATCCAGAGGCGGCCCATTGGTTTGGGGGGGGGGGCAAAGTCGCTTTTTTTGCCTACTTACAGGGGCAAAGTAGCTCTTTTTGCTTACCGTCAACGGGGGTAACTTGGGACACCAGGGGTAACTTGGGACAGTCTGCCTTGTACAGCTTGTTGGTGCTGCCATTCAGCGACGGGGGTTCCTAGCGTCAAACCCGCGGCAGGGTTTTGTTTCAGAGGCCTCAGGGCATGCGCGGAAAGGTGGACGAGGTGCATAACATCACAATTAGTATTTGAGAAACGGGAAACTACATAATAGGGCTTTGGACAAAATATGTCTAACATTGACAAGTTGACCCTAGTGCAAGGAGTGGAATGCAGATTTGGCCGATTAGCCTCTCTGGGTTGTTAGATCATACACAGACAATAACGTTCGCAAAAGGGCGTTGATTTAAGTTTTCCCATCTTCGGTGCAGACTTCAATTAATCAAAAATCGAAATTTTACGGGGTAACTTGGGACAGTCTTTTCCTCATGTTTCCAGCAGTCCTAGCCTTCTTGGAGTTGACTGACCCGGTCCCTGACATAACTGAAACTTCGGATTTTACGCTGATGATGGAAAGAGATGCCTTGCTCTGCAGTTTCGTCTTCTGGTAATCCATATTTTAAAATTTTCAGAAAATACTTGGATCAGGAGAAAAGAGAGTTCCACGTAGAGCCCTAGATATAGTCTAATATCGGTCCTACAATAGTTCGTAGGCCTGAATTCTTGGTCTACATGTTGAGACTAAATTTTATTCCATCCATTAGCATCAATAGATGCATGGGAATGTAGCTAATTACCTACTGTCCCAAGTTACCCCCGGTCATGGGGTAACTTGGGACACTCTTTCGAGACCTTTTGAAAACGATACAATCGAGGCAAATGAACCAGACGAGCAAGAAATCATGGGGAAAGGGTCAAACTTTAACATAGTTAGGATCCAATCACCTAGGTTGAGAATCTTGCCTCTGGCGTTCAAAAAACATGAAAAAGTGTCCCAAGTTACCCCCGTTGACGGTACCTTTCAGGCGACTATCCAGGGGCTATTGGGGGGGGGGGTGTCAAGTTTTAAGGTGCCACGGCAGAAATTTTACTTTAACTTTCCAATGTGAGCGTGGATTTAAGATTTGATGCAGGATTGAGTTTAAGGTGGGCAACGGACAGAAATTACTTTGCATTTCACCTGAAGGACCACTACTCTCATCTTTGACGTTCGTGCGTATGAACAGTTCGTTAAGAAGCTTAACAAATTTGTCAAGACAAAAGTGTAAATAATTTCTAAAATACTCTGCAAACTAAAGTGTGTATATACACTGTTCGGGATTATTTTGTGAAATTACGATTAGTTGTCTGTTAAATTTGTACCACGAACTGCTCGTAAATTTAATAAACGATCTGATCATCCACCTTTTTTTCGTCAATTTACAAAAATATTCTTAAACTTACAAACTTTATCCTCAAATTTTGGTCGTTTCAGGCATTTTTTCTTCCTATATAGTAAGGAAACAACGGACGAAAACGCACTTTTTCAGACTTGCTTTTACAATCATACTTGTAAATTAACGATTTCACCTGTAAATTTAAGAAGCAGTTTGTAAAATGATGAACAATTTGTCAATTTACAATTTTCTTTGTAAAAAAACAATGCAGTTCGTGGTACAAATTTAACAGACAACTATTCTTAAAAATAAAGCTTGATTTGTAAAAAAACAAGTTTACGCGTGATAAAACGAGAATAGTCGTAAGATAACGATTTTATCAGTAAAACTACGATCTTTCGTCAGTAACATTAAGGTTTCATCGTAAAATTACGAATTTATTCCTAAATTTATGAGGAAAGTTTGTCGAAAATATGACGATTGTTCGTTTCATGAATCTTGTAGTTATTTTACGAATTATTATTTGTAAAATTACAACACTAATTGTTGGGTTTACTGTTGTAAAATGACGACTTCCCTTAACAGTGTAGTACACTCTTATTAGAGCATGCTTCCAAGTACACTCTTATTTACAGCATACTTGCTAGGTACACACTAAAATAGAGTGTACATTGCATGTACACGCTAAATAAGAGTGTACCTGTCAAGTACACTTAAACTGGCCCATGCTTTTAGATAGGACTTATCGAGTGTATTTTAGCGTGTACATGGAAGGTACACACTTATTTAGCGTGTACTTGCCAGGCACACTCTATTTTAGCGTGTTGTTTTGGTAGCGAACTCACGGACCTTCAGATTATGAGACTGATCACCATGACCATGGTTTATTGACAACTATTACAATGGCCTAACTTGTGCTCGAGCCCCGGTCACTCCCCACAAGAGCTTGGCTCACACTAAATGTTTATGTAGAAATTTTTACGTGCCACTTGCACGATTTTGTGCATGCGGGGAATTTGCATAATATTATGCGTGAAAATGCATAAATTTATGCAAATTGACGCACAATTTTATGCACGACGGCACACAAGTTTAAAATTATGCATCACCACGTACAAAATTGTACATAAACATTTAGTGTGCTCACCTTGTCCGTATCCCGGCTGGGCTGCGACTGCCCGTCCGCGGCCGCGTCGCTCCGGGCCTCGGCCCTTCGCGACGCGCCCGGCGGCGATTTTGCTGACACAAGGGGTATGAGCCGCGGCGGTGGCGGATGCAGCGGCCGCGGCCCGTAAAGTGTTTGAACCTGCGTGGAGTGGCGCAACACTCCCCGCGTACAAAGATCACTGACTCCCGGCAGTGAAGGAGTTAAAAGAAATTATGCAAATGAATTTATGGTTATAGCCCTAGCAATTATGCTGTAAATAAGAGTGTACTTGGAAGCATGCTCTAATAAGAGTGTACTATGTACACACTTAAGTTTGCAGAGTAGTAGTACGCTTAGTAATGCGCAGAAACGTTAATACGTTTTTCGACAAAAAAAACCTGTACGAGTCGATTTAAGATATCACCAGTTGGCAGTCGTACAGTATTTACCCGCTGGTTTCAGACAATGATTTGATTTTGCAGGATTGGCGTCGGTGGAGGTAAAGGTTTCGGGTTATCCTGGGATCGAAACCTTCCCCCAGGAGCTTTGCCTCCTGAAGGCCGCCAAGGGGGACGTCCACGTGCCGCCATCCTTGCGCAGACTGGTGTACGAGCCCGGCCTGGACGACGAGGCCAACCTGACCTCCTATCTTCAGTGGCACGCGAGCACGCTGCAGGTAAGGATTGTCAGGCCAGCTGAAGAAGAACAGGGCGCAGTTTCGTCGGGTAGGGTTTGAAGGCAGGCGTTGACACTTTGTAAAACCAATGATGGTATTCACAGATTTGTGAACACCATCATTGGTTTTACAGAGTATTCACAGATCTGTGAATACCATCATTGGTTTTACAGAGTATTCACAGATCTGTGAATACCATCATTGGTTTTACAGAGTATTCACAGATCTGTAAATACCATCATTGGTTTTACAGAGTGTCAACGCCTGCCTTCAAACCCGACGAAACTGCGCCCTGTCCTTCGTCAGCTGGCCTGACAATTCTTACCTGCAGCGTGTAAGTTCATGTCACAGCTGGAATCGTAATCAAACCATGTCTATTATTTGCCCCTGATTTGGCGCTTCAAAACATATAATCCTGACTGGCTGAAAACACCCAAAATACAAGTAAGGAAGTAGAAGATACTCATCAGACCCCTATATCTATCATGGGATCATAGCTAATCCCATTCTTACATACCCAGGCTACAAATAAGTCATTTCTCCGCTAAAGTCCTTCAGACTTCGGAGTGAAATTTACGCTTTCTCCATAGCTCCCAAACCAAGTCTGTACCCAGGCTGAAATTTTGTACAGTTATTAAGACCAAGAAAAGGTACTTTCTCAAATTCTTTCAAAAATATGTTTTTGAGATCTAGAAAAAAAATTAAAGTTCAACTTTTTTAAAAAAGTTAAAGTTTTTCAAAATTCTTGAAAAATTATAAAATGATGTCCTCATGCCCCCATAGGCCTGGTAAAATTTTCAAGTCCCTAGGTCAAGGTCTTCCCATCGATTTGTACCTTCAAAGTTGACATTTACCAAAAAGTCGCAAAACACCCTATGGTCCACTGCTCCGGACTGGGTCGACCTAGGACCTTCAAAATTTGTGGGCATCTACCCTAGGGGTACATGTAGTAAAATTTTAGTTCAGATCGGTGACACCAAAAAAAAATCGTGTGCTCCCTAGGTATGGAATCAGTCAGATATATTGTTACAAAGAACTTGTACTTCGTAATACGAATGTAACGGCGGTTTCGCGGCCCGTGAAGGACACCGTTTGCAATTCGAAGGAAAATTTTTTCTACACCTACGACGGACGTCGTCGCAGCCGGCAAAGGATTGTTTTGTTCGTATGACAGAACGATTTTGTTCGTAGTCTGCGAAGACTTTGTTTTCCTTGCATTGCAAAGAGCAGTTCTTTGTAGCATTTTAAGTGTGTACTCAAAGGCCAAAGACTAAGAAGCATCGCCCCGTAACACAAAGAAAACGAAGGCATTCTGAAATCTACGAAGAAACTCTTTGCGAAACATCTTAGTCCTGCCGAACTAATTTTAACAGTGTAAGCTTATCACGCTTATCCTGTTAGACGGTTGAGAGCTCCACATTTGTGATGCTGAGAGGACAGATAGCATGTGACCTCGTGTGAACAACGAACAACACTACGTTTGGTGGTGCGGTCTACACTGATAAAGATTTTGTCGTAACTTAGCGACACATTTGTCGCTATTTTTTTTTAGTGGTAAGATTTGTTGTGGAACAAATGGCTTGTTAAACCATAGTTGCACTGAAACTAAAGGATAATTTCACAACAACTAACTTGTAATAACACATCAACAGTCAACCTTCAAAAACAGGTCGTTGACCAACAACAAATGTTGTTAATCAACGAAAAGTATTGTAAGTCAAAGATTTTGTATTGTCAGCGACAAGTATTCCTGGAGTACTTTTGTCACTAAATTTATTCTGCATGGTTCTTTTTTTCAACAATAGTAATTTCTCTATGACTTTGAAGAACAAAATAGATGATTATTTTAATATGCTTTAATTGAGCAAATAATTGCAAAAGATATTTTTGTGGTTCATGATGAAATTCTATGTTTTGGAGCGACTAAATTTTCACTCATCTAATTGTTTCTGTACAACCATTTTGCAACAGTGTAAGTCATTGTCCGCACCATGCGTGCGGAGTTCTCCACTTGTTGGGTTTCCCGTACACTTGAGCTTGTAGAGTGACGGTCCCTTTGTCTCTTTCCCTCAGGTTGTGCATTTCAGTACGGACCACCCCCATGCGGCTGTGACGCCGCTCCTGTGCTCCCTGCCCCATCTGCGGGAACTGCAGTGCGGTTTCTTGGAGAACATGCCGGCGCTTCTGCAGTGCTCTGAACTCAAGTCTCTGCATCTGTTCGTGAACGTGGACGACTCGACGAGACCGCTTTTGCCTGGAGTGGAGCAGTACATCCGCACGGCAGTCACCCGCCTGCAGACCCTGACACTGGAGTACCCAAACCCTAATAGTGTAAACTCAGACCCTGTCTGCGTGGACGCATTGAACCTGCTGCTGAAACTAGCGGGCCCCAGTAAGAGTGCCGCACCAGCGCTGGTTAATCTCACAATATTATATACTAATTGTTTCGGTTGCGAATATGCGTGGGCACCGCAACCGCAGCTGCCGCCTCTAGCTGCCGTCCTCCACCGCCTCAAGCACCTCGTCACTCTGGACCTGAACGGACCGCCCACGCCCAGCTTCTTCGCCGCCATGGATGGCGAAGTGTTGCCCAGCCTGAAACGGTTGTCGTTTCGGGCTGACCACCCCGAGTGGGGCTGGGGTTGCCCGCACGAGTGGTGCCACGGCGAGGAGCCCCGAGCCATCCTGCGCAGGTACCCTCGGCTACACCTGGTTGTGAGTCCGAGCCACGTAGATGATGAATGCACGTTCTGCACCGAAAGAGATTGTCATGAGTTTTATGAGGAGACTGATCATATCCTCTTCAGCCATCCTGTTGACGCGCGTTGTGACCAGGACCATTCTGAAGATTTTCACATAGTTGTATGAAGTTGTATGATGAAGAAATCTGAATTCATGTGAACGGTCGCAACTGATTTCATTGTTTAAACTAATTAGTATTCGTTCTGTCCTTCTTGTGGTATTTATGCGCTAGAGTGTCGTCACGGAAGCGCTCAGTTCCTTACATTAAATTTCTAAGCCTTTGTTCCTTGTCTTTGTGGCATTTATTGTGTTGAAAAGCCTATTGCTGACGATCCTTTCTTCGTCACTTCTTCCCGGAATCAGGAGGATGTGTTTATAACCTTTAAGCAGTTGTCAAAATAAGGGACACTCTGGCTATGACGAAAGCCAGGGACGAAATCTGCAAAAAACTCTTGTTTATTCTTTGATTAGATCAATTGTGTGGCATTCGTACATAACAGCGCATCTACCGTGGGATTGTCTGTGAAGACACGTTGTTCTGTCTGATGATCACTCAACTAGTCTGCCAAAGTTCACGTCTGTTATTAGGGTCAGTTGGGGTAATAATGGGACACTGAAAACTTGGGGGAAAATGGAACACTTTCTAAACTTGACGAGTTTTGGCATTTTAAAACGTCCTACAATGACATGTTTGTGCTTAAAATGTTCATTGAGGTGTCTAGTATTCCATTTTTCATTCGGCGGGACAATGACTGCTCATAGAAATGAGAATTAAGAAATCAAGCAAAACATGGCAATAATGGGTTTTCTAAAGGTTGGAAAAATTTGCCGCAGAGGTCATCTAATTAGAACACTACAGAACCCCCCATAAACAGAAAAGTGAAGTATTATAGTGTTTTGGAAAGCTAAAAGAACGAGGATTTCGATCCACCAACTCATTTTGACATCAATGCATTCGTTTACTTGCAATTGTAGAATTTTCCTGTGGGGTAAAAATGGGACACCACTTTGGGGAAGAATGGGACACTCCTGGGGTAAAAATGGGACACTTGGTTAATGGTAAATTGTTGCCTTTGGGGAGAAAATTTTCAAAGTTGTTCGAATTGACATCTCTGAACGGAAATAGATAGGCCTCGTCAATACAAACAAAAAATGTCAATACATGCTATGGGTTTTGACGGATATTTAAAAAGTTAATGGGCTTTGAAATTAACAAATAGTCGCAAAAGGTCAAATTGCACCCAAGTTCTTTTGAAGCGCAATGCCTCTTCATTTTTCATCCGAACCGGTGGCATGTGATGACATTTATTGTTCCTCGTGTTGAGACGGATCGAATTTTATAAAGTGGTGTCTATTTGGAAAACTTTGAGGCCTGTTTTACCACTGCTAAGCCCTTGTCCCATTTTTACCCCAGCGTGTCCCATTTTTACTCCAAACTTACAAGTCCGAATTTTCACAGTTTATTTTACACAACTGCAAAATTAAATGACTTATTAGGCACGAAGTAGCCTTATAGTATACCCAGGATTCAGCCGGCCCGAGATTCGATTTGTGTGGCCCTTTATGCATTTCGGAAATTTTCTATACGATTTTAATGAGATTTTGCAGACTTGTAGATCTTTTTACGCTGATTCTGATGCTGAAATCTGGTTAAAAATTTGGTGGCCAATTTTGAGAAATTCGCTGTCAAAATCGCCGTTTCCATGGCAAAACTCGACTCGTCAAAGGAAAAAGAAGGGAGTGGGGGGAGCCGAGCCGAGCCGGACCAATAGCGGAGCTTCTTTTTGGGTCTGTACAGCTTACTCCAAAAGCTGAAATAGCACGTTCGAAATGAAAAATTTCTTTGACTGCAGGTAGACAAGATGCAACAATAGAATTGGTGTCGTTTCGAACGTGGCCATTTGGATCGGCCGGCCGGCCAGTGACTTTTTTTGAGAGTGTCCCGCACCAATCCCGCACCTCTGCGTTGTTGTTTTTGTTGTTGTTTTGTTGAAAATTTTTGTTACTCTTCAAATCGGAGTGAATTGAGCCATTTAACTGCGTACCTGTGCACATGCATCTGTGAATTATCTTTCCTTAATGCAGTTTAAGAGTCGCTTTAAGACTTTTAGTCTCTTTTTGAATAAGCTGGTCATGTAGCTGCTCCTTTTGGCCAGGTTTGATGGTACTTCTGATTCAGTTAGCACCATGATCACTTCGCTCCACCTCGCGACTTTCAATGCTCATGTTCCTCGAACAAGACTCACCCGCGTTTCGAGACCATCCCTCTCGAGTTTATAAAGTTTGTCAAGCCAACCGTCGTGGTGTTGCTACGTTGTGAGTGAGAACTATTACACAGAATTGAAGAAAACATGACTAGAGAACCGTAGCCTTTTGAAACAAGCCAAACAATTCAACGTCAGCAACAATGGAGGGGCAGTTTTAATGCGCGACTATACTCGTGTTTTCAGCTTCGCGATTTTCGCAAGGGCGCAGACGCCGACAAAATTGTTGCCAACCCGCGAAAATAAGTTTACTGCCTTCTTTATCTGCTACCAAAATTTTTACAATGATGGACTTCAAAGATGTTCCTTTGTCAGATCACTGTGGAATACATTAGGATTGGAATTTTTCGAATTTCCCGGCATTTTGATTTCTCTTTATTGCCAAGGTTAAATTTTGACGGGTGGCACATCGACCACATTGGTATCACTGCCGTTCGTAGCCACCCTTGAGCCACCCCCAACCTTTTACTTTTTTGCTTTCCCCACACTCCTACCCAAATTAACTTCGTGACTCCTAGGATTTCTTGAAATCGTATTTTTGATCTTCTTTTAACGTCAATTGGTGTGGAACAGAGTACCCTATCCTTTAAAAGCATTAGAAACACTCCAACTCGCCATTGTAGAGTTGTGGAAACCTTATTGTTCAAACTGTCCCATTATTACCCCAACTGACCCTACCGGTTTTGAGATTTAATTCAGTGCTGAGTCGGCACTATCGTGTTGTAGACACCCGTATTTGGCACAGTAAATAATTCTTCATTTTTCGCAAGTATATGTATTTGGACACGTATCTAAGAGGGTAACCTTTTCTCTGCAGCGTATGGCCACTCACTCCAAATACCTAGGCGTCTGGCGCACAGGTGCGGGGGAGATTTGTCCCTAAACCCGTTTACCATCAGGGAATACTAACCGACTTATCACCTAAACGGAAAGAAACAACAAATGCTTACAGTCTTAATATTCATTTATTGAAGGACATAAACGCATGAATGGATCAGAAACAAACAAAGAAACTGGTTTAAGAATAAAAACAAAGCAGCCCGACAGAACAGAATTGGGCACAATAGATCTATTGTTATTATCACTTTGCTTGCATATAACTGTAGTAACTGACACAGAGCGCAATGGAAATTATGGAAGCAGGTATCCAAACCTCAAAACCATCTCCGTACTAGAAAATGAAACAGCGAATCAAACAGCTGCAGGCAGCTTTATGCATATGTAATTTTAAAAAAACATCAGGTCGGTTCATTAGGCTCGTTTACACGAAAATGAACAAAAAAATGCAACAAAACGGAATCAACATTAAACTTAAAATACAAGACGGCATTAAGGTTTGTTAAGGCCATAAGCGAACCGCACTGAGTACAGTAGAATTCTACACGAACTTGACGTTCTGCAGTTCAACCCACGAACCACAGTGCCAGCGGTTTCCCCAGCCAGACAGGTGGTACGACCCCTTGGGCTTGGCTTCACCGATCAGCTCCAGGTTGGTCGTGATGTAGCCCAGGATCTTCGCCCCAGGGGCCTCGGTGGGCTTGACGTCCCTGTCGTAGTAGATGCAGACCTCGTTGTTGCCGCGGATCAGGATGGCTCCGGCCTGCAAGCATCGACTAGTTTAACGGGCTTGGAACCAACGCTAAGGGCTTCTCTGCGAGCGGGTACACTGAGAATGAATGGGTCACCACCATCACCCTTTAAGGGGAGGTTCTGGTGAAAATCTTGCCATTTTCCAAATGGATCCCACTGTCATAATTTGTTCGGAATATAAAATCTTTCTTAGAGGAGACTAAAATTTGACTTTTGAAAGCACATCCCAGGCTCTGAACCCAGTCGAAGAGTCTTTTTGAGCCTATTTTGGCTGTATCTCAAAAAATCTCCTTGCACATACTATTTTGTCGTAAAAGGTTGACCTTGACATTTTTCACTTCTTCGATTCATTTTCAAAAGATTTTGGCATGCATAGCTCAAAATTTCCAATACAGTATTAATTGTAAGCTTTTAAAGCTGAAAAGTCCCTAAAATTTGACTTTGATTTTGACGCATTTCGTTGGTATTATGGAGAAAATCCCCACCATATTATGTTGGTGCAGCCTTTCACCGTAAGACATTTACTGTGTAAATCGTTTACGCCCTTAAAGGTCATAATTGTAATGCCTTTGTTCAACCAGTGTTCGTACCATACATATGCTCAAAATACTCCAAAGGGTTTTGAGCGAGGGGGTGCGACAATCGCGCCGGCTCACAGTGGGCCAGAAGACCGGTGGAGACGGCCAAAACTCTAGGCGCGTTTTGAGCTCCAGAGTCGCTAAATGGGACTCGAACCGAACGTGTGGCCCCACCAATGGATTGCTCTCCGAACGAGGCCATTGGTAGGGTCACACGTTCGGTTCGAGCCCTGTTTAGCGACTCTGGACACTCTACCAAAAATGTCCTGTAAATGCCGTTAATTTATTACCAGTTTTCACTGTAGGTCAATTCACAGCGTTTACTGTGATCTGCTCACGGGATTCACTGTGATCTTGTTCGCGGTGTTCACTGTGATCTGGTCCCCAGTAAACACTGTGAGTTTGACGCCGCTAAGCACCGAAGTACTGCAAATCAGGCTCCAATTCACGGCGTTTACTGTGGCCAGATCACAGTGAACACTGTAACCGAGATCACAGTGAACGCCGTGAACTAGTTCACAGCAAACGCCGTGAATTGCATAACAGCAAACATTGGTAATAAATTAACGGCGTTGACAGGACATTTTTTGTAGAGTGGAGCTCAAAACGCGTCTAGAGTTTTGGCCGCCTCCACCGGTCTTCTGGCCCACTGTGCGGCTTTACCTTGAGCGTTACACCGACGCCGTGTGTTGGGAGCCGCGCGCGGAGGGCTGGAAGCGCCGCGTGCTTGGACCCCTCGCAGCTGAGGCAATCCTCGTCCCCGGACGGGAAGTCCAGGCCCTGCAGCAGCTCCAGCACGGCTTGGCGCTCGCCGCTGCCCAGGCTGGACACGGTGAGCGTGATGCCGATGTCCCCTTCCTCCGTCTCGCCCTCGTCGTCCCGCAGGGTGGCGAAGGCCGTCAGCTTGACGCCGAGGTCGTCGAGAGCGCGCAGCGTGGCTTGCGCGGCGCGCAGCCGCCCCTCGGCCTCGGCACGCGCCGTCAGCGCGTCCACGCAACACTGCTAGAAAAAACCACAATTTTTCCACGGAAAAGGTCTGTCATCATTTTGCCCTATCAGTCCGTATGACTTCTGTACCAGGTACGGAAAGGATACAGTTGAACCGTCCTGATTTGTTCATAGGAAACCGTACAATCTTCGCATAAAAAATGGTTGGGTTTGTGACGAAATAGTCCAGCCCAATAATTCTAAGCTAACGGTAATCCGTGTAAATTTTCTGTGCTCGTTGTCCGTGCTATTTTCAGTATTAACCACAGTAATCCATGTAGATAATCTGTACACATTGTCCGTGCCATTTTCAGCATGATGGCGAGGAATGTTAAGAAATCAAGCACAAGAATTCAATTAACATGTTATTATTCCAAATTTTTTTTAAAACATTTGTTGGAATGAGAAAAAAATCCATTCAAAATTAAGATTACAATTGACATAATTGAAAAATTTCTTGCTTTGCAGGTGAGCTAGAGTGAGCTTGAGGCATGCTTTCGTCTCCAACTTCTGTCGAGCTGTCTCCTCCGCTGCTTTACAACACTGCACTGCATGCTTCATTCAACTGCTTGTTGCCTGGCAAAACTTCTCTCCAGCGTGCTGTGTCTTCATTGCAGAAAATCATGCCTACAAACACAAATAAAGTGTGTCAAAAAAAGCAGAAAAATAAAGTTACACTCAATCCATTAATCTTTTTATACTTGCTTTGAAATTTCCAGTCAAATTGTTCACGATAATGTTCCAGATGTTCCAAATGGTCCAAATGTTCCAGCAGTCTGCCTGAAGAAAAGAAAAACCATAGTTAATTTTACTTCAGACACATTAGAATTCTAGTAGTGAACTATTGAAAAGACATGTGGATGCATGTTTTTACCTGTCTTTTACCAGTATTTTCAATATCTGAAATGTAGATGCAGTAGAGCAAGACTTCAAAGGGAAATAGTGCCGTCGCTTCTCAAAGTTACATCCAATGTGACCAACATTAAATATTCCTGTAAGCCAAGGTACAAAATAAGTTTTAGAAAGGAAATAGTTCAGAAAACATTAAGATCAGAACAAGATTTTCTCAAAACATTTTTATCTTACCATGCAACTACATGCAGATCACAGAATGCTTCAGTGTAAGGCATGAGGCCCCCAAAAATTGGTAGATTGGTAGAGGGTAGTAATCACAAAGGTCTTTGTGCCTCTGGTATCTATACAATGGAGTTGCCATGTCTTCAACTTTGTAGTATCCATTGAAAGAATTAACAGCTTCTTTTTCTTCTAGTAGAAATGACACTTCATTCAATTCATCCAACATAATGTGAGAAATTCGACCCACAATCAAGTTTGAAGCTTCAGATGAGTCAAGCACCAAATAATAACCAATCTCATATGAAGTTCCCTTGACCAATACTTTACTCAAAAACTCCACAGTATTCCAAGAAAAATTGGCCGGGAGACATGATAATTCTTCTGGTGAGAATGAATCCTTTGACAGTGAAAGAATACTGCCAGGTAAATGTATTACATCTGGGCAAAGTAAACCAGTGCTATGATCAAATGCATATTTGCACATATACTTGTTTGCCAGTGTAGAGGTGATATTGATAAAGCTTCTGCAAGCATGCGCATATCTCTTGAACTGAATGTGAAAAGTTTCATAGCGGAGGGTTCCCAATTGCAACAGAGGGCCCACTTTAGCGATGAGGTCTGCTATATGAGCCAGACCATGGAGTTTTGGGATGAAGCATTTGGCAAAATATTTTTCAAGCAGTTTCACAGTACTTATAAACTCCCTAATCATAGTTTTTAGATATGCCACTTGAATGAAAGTAATTTTTGGAGCTGCAACATATTCTGTTATTTCCTTCAGCTTTAGAAACAATTGCCACACTGGATCTTGTTTATCCTTAATGAGGTCAGAGATGATGAAGGGAAGCAGCCTTATGAAGTTCCAATTTTGAACAGCATTGCCACAGAGTTCATCAAGAGATTTCAAAGGTTTGGGAGGGTCATGCTTGTCTCTTCCTTGACACTTAAATTTCTTGATTCGTCGATTGAGACAAGGAAGATCAAAATACTTCTTCACAGTGATAAAGTAATTTAAAACTCTGGCTGTTACATATTTGAAGATCCCCTCAAATAGATCATGTCCGACACAAGGGACTTGGGCTGGAGAAGCAACATGAAAATTTAATAGCTCAGAATTAAAAGGAGATGGGTGATATTTGACTCCTTTGAAATTCACTCCACACACTTTTTTCATAGCATGCTTTGACAAAATAGTTTTGATCAATGACTTTGATGCAGGAGCACTGCCCCTTGAAGTTACCTTCTCTGCCTGTTCTCTTGCTTTTTGTAGCGCTTTTTTCTTAGCTGCTGCAATTGCTTCTGCTTTTTGTTCTTTGTGGAGTTTGCTGGCCTTCTCTACAAACTGGTCATATTCATCTGGAGTCCTCCATGGTTTTACTTCATATGGTATTAAATTAAATTCTTCTTTGGAAATGGGGCAAAATCTACAAAAGTAATGGGCAGAGAAACTTCGGACATATCCACCCATGGTATGTTGGCCCAAATTATCACCTATCATAAACATGAGGCACACAGGGATTTTCTCACCATTAATTTCAATACCATTCAATTTTAAGTCTTTCAATTCATCCAGAAGCGGTTTTAAGGCCCTCTTCAAAACATCCTCGCCATCAATCACTTCTTGTCGAGTGGGTTGAGTATCCTTCTCTAGAACCAGATAGACCAGCTGAATAAGATCCAACTTGGTGCGGTATTCTGATGGAAGATTGCCCACAGAATAATAAAAGCCTATAGGCTTGTGGTCTCCAGTTGATGGGCCGAAAGGATTAAAGGCAAATGCATCTTGGAAGAGATGAATCTGGATGCATTTGCCATCACTGTGCTGAGTTTGATGGTGTTTGTATGCAGAGCCATCTGTATAATCAGACAGAACAGATGGATCACCTTCTCCTTTGTCGAATGATTTTAGAACCATTTCCTTCAAGTCCGGATCCTTTAAGAGAAGTGTCAGTGTATCTCTTATAGGAACATACTGAGCCACCCTCTTTTTTCCAGCTTCATTGAGACCAAAATATATTTCTTTCGGTGATACGTAGGGAAATCTTGAGTGCCAAAATTTTTTTCTGAGATGGTGTGTAGCCATATGACTAGAGTCTTCATTTTTATGGTGTACGTTGAACACTGGATCAGATTTGAAGGTTGTTCCTACAACGGCTTGAGTTATTTCCTCTGAGACATTGTAACTTGATAGTGCTTCTTTCAGGCTCTTCTTCAAAAAATAATGACTAAATTCAGACATTTTTTTAATTTCAGTTGAGATTTCCTGTACAACAACCGTAGGAATAGCATGTACACCTTCAAGCTTGAGATAAAACTTGGCAATTTCATCTTTCACTACGTATTCAGGAAATGGATCAATTTCTTCAGTTTCTTCATTGTTTACATTTTCTTCACCAATTGTGTCCATTCCCTCAAGATTATCAAAGGCATGAGAAGTCCCCTCAGCATTAGTTTCTGAAAAGGTCTCTTCTGTTGATGTTTCTGGCAGAGCCGCAAGACTTGTCCCACCAAATGTTGCTGCTGGGTGATCCCTGTACATGTGAAGCTGATGCTTCCGTTTATCACTGAAAACTGTCTGGCATGTTCCAAGACAACATTTGAAACTTGTCTTTTCTTCTCCTTCTTTGGATTCTAGATGTTTTGAGACATGCTTCATGTACGCACTTCTTGTATCGAAAGCTTCACAACAAGCTGTGACAGGGCAAGGGACTTTCACTTGGCATGGTGGAACTGTAGGTTTTTCTCTGGCGTCACGGTGGAATCTTGAGACATGGCTTTCAAAAGAGGTAGCACTACTCAGATTTCTTTTGCAGAAACAGCATGGAATTGTGAACTTCTTGTAAACAGAGTGGACTTTACTATGCTCACAATACAGAGCACTTGTTGAAAATAAAAGCTTGCAATATTTACATTGGAATCCCATTTTCTGAAATCAAACAAACAAAAAGAACATAAGAATAAAGTATAAAAATTAAGAGAAGTATTAAGCAGCAGAGTACAAACTGTAACATGGTTATAAATCAAAGAGAACAGAGGCCAAAGAAAATTTTTTGTCAGCTGGAAAATTTAAGATTTCATCCAGAAAGTGTAATGCAAATAAGGGTCTCTTATTTGTATTTATAGAGAAAAGCAGCTATATTCTGAAGAAAACTTAAAATTACAAACTAGTGGAACCTTGTCAGAGTTGAAAGTTTAATTAAGGCCAACTTACCTATTATAGAAAATGCCAGAAGCGCTTGTGATGTAAGTAGACAAAGGAAAACATCCTGGTCTAATTCAACCTTGGTCATTAACTTCTTGGCCGACTTGACCTGCTTTAGATAGAAAAAAAAATATTTAGGTCCTAATATGTCAACAAAATTTGATTGGATGGCATATTTAAAATGATTACAATCTCAATTGTTTACCTGAAGAAAACATACCTTCTTCCAAAATGGAAGAAGAGAAAAATCTTCGAACGTCAAACACCACTCTTACACCCTTGAGACCCTCGGACCTATTATATGAACAGAAATTTACACTATTAGAACAACAGTCACAGACTTACTCTACTTGTCCAAATCCCATTGGATGTTTTCGAGAACGACAAATTCCTGAGGACATTTAAGCTCCTTAAAACCCTTACTGGAGGGCAGACAAAGTTTTGAACTGTTACGAATACATCTTTAAAAATAGTGTGAAGCAAATTGAAACTCAAGTTCATGTTGTGTTTAACCTCAACTGCAACATCTCCCAGCCTCATTAGCATGGCAAGAATAATAACAATTGGCTGAATGCAAGTGCAGTTATGATTAAACTTCAATTTTCTTTTCCTTAATACTAAATGCAGTAAATCAGACGCCAACTTTGGTCAGCAACGGTGATATAGAATTTCTTTCTACTGTGCACTGTTGTCATGCCAGCACCATGCTGTCTGAGATGAGGCAGAAAATCAACGGCAGAGAAATTAGCCATGCAGGGAAATGCCAGGGGCTCGGGATTACTTGATAAAAAAAAAAAGGAACCAGGGAATTAGTTCAACTCAAACTGCAGATCAACTAAGATGAACAAACCATTCTCTGAGAACAATAAGATACAAAGACACAGCCAAGACAACCCAAGTTTTCTATTGCCAACATTCACAAAATTTACACTAGGAAGCTTTTTTGTAGTAAATCACAAATGAATTACAAAAGGGAGATGTAATTAATTTTTCTGTAGATGAAAAGAGAATAATTTTTTTTGTGTGTGAGAAACATAAAGAATAATAATCAATTGAAGTTGACCTATTCTTATCCCATTTTGGCATTTATAAGTTGGCACCATCTCACCACAGAGAGAAACAGAGACCTGTTGTATAAACACTGTATTTGACCATCAAATGGTACCCTTGACAATTTAAAGATCATGGTAAGAACTTTAGTAGAAGTAGAAATAAAAATGCTGTCATAAAGATAAGAATGTGAACTGATCATTTTTTTTCCTCTATATAGATGGAGGAGCTTTTGATAAAAATTATACAAGAAGCTGCCCCAACGTACCAGCAAGCCACACAATTGGCGCAGCACTTGCTCTCAGAAAATGTGGGGGTCACCTCTGAGGCAGATCTGAAAATCGTGACCAGTGAAATGCTTCGATCAGATCCATCCATTTCCCGTCTCAATCCCATCCAGGAACGGAAAGTTTTGAGCTTGTTTTCTGGAGGGGGAGTGGGAACATCAGGTGAGATTCTAGCATAAAAAAGGACAGTAATGTTGTTTTGTTTTTGTTTTTCAAAAAACAGACACAAATAATTTTCTTTTTGATTAAGGTCAATCTACAGCTGGTCCTTCAAATCAAATCACACCTCAGCCAAGTACCTCGCAGCAGCTCCTAACAGAGGACTTTTCATTTAAAGTTCCGTGGCAGACACAGCCAAAGGAATTGATGGACAAGTTAAAAAGTGCATCTAACAGAAAAGAAAGAGCCTCTCCACAGGATGAAAAAACTTTAAGATTAAGCATAGGAGGGAGTTTAATAAAAGCTTATGAGTTGTACAAGGATGCACACCCAGGAAGCCAAAAGACTCCAGGGAAAGACATTTATCAAAATGTTGCAGAACAGGTAAATTGCAATCCTTTAAATTACTCACAAGTTTGAAAAATATATTTTAATAATGGTTTTGTTTACAGGTTTTTGCTAGATTACCCGATTGCTTTGTTGACATTGTAGATGGAAAAAAAGTTGGAGATGGAAAAGCTAGTTTTACAAAAAGTTTTGGAATAAGTGTTGATAATAGGATGAGGGACAAAAATAAAAGCAAACCCCAGCGAGCAGTGAGAGGAAAGGGGATTGTTGGTGTATTGCCCAATCAATACCAGCCTGATGTTAGAAATGCTATAGAGCAGGCAGGAATGCGAGAGCATCTCCAAAACTTACATGGACTGAATCCCACCCAGTGGGATTGGACTGAGATCCAAAGTGACATGAGGGCTACTTACGAACTTCAAAGAGAAGATGTGGTCAAAGCAAGAGACTCAGTAGAGATGATGGCTGGAACTGGAACCGGAGCGACTGAAGCAGAAGAAACTGAAGATGATCCAACTCCAAAGGCCCTGGCTCAAGTGAAAAAGCTGTGGCCTTTCCTTTTTTCTCAGTGCTGTCTCCAAGACCACCATCGGAGGTTGACAGGTAGAGACATACGGATTCATCTAGAATCATACAAAGAAAGAAAGTTAAAAAGTGTCTTGCGTTACATGACATCACACTCCACAACTAATACTGCTAACTTGGCACTAAGATTGAGATTGAAAAACTTCACATTGTCTGACTCCAACAAACTTCTCTGCATTTTCTTCATGGTGGCAAACCACTTCAAGGAAAAGAGAGAAGTCCTTTTTAAAACAGTGGAGGTAAGCAGACATTAAAATATGAAAATCTTCTACAGCCCTAAAACTAAAAAACATACAATAAAAAATCTTTTATTTTGCAGAAGACAACTCCTGTGGCAGAAGTAAATCCACCCAAGGACATATGCATTATTGCCCTGAGTAAGTTGCATGAGTTTTCTTACACTGAAGGGGATATACACACCTGAACTCTGAGGTGTGTGAAAATGTCTGTAGTTACTGCAGTATCTAGAATTTTATGTTTGCTTTTGTGAAAACAATTTTCTAATAGCTACAGCTCCTCTTCAAAAGAAATATTTTTAATGTAAGACAAAATTTGCCTAAGTTGGTTTGTCATTCCAAATTTTTACTTAATGAACAATTAATTCAATTACAAGTTGAGTTCCTACGCCAAAAAAAAGAAATCATGAAATTCTAGATGAAACAGTTACTGCACACATCATTACACACATCAAAGTTAGGCGGGTAAATCCCTCAATCTGATTCCTAAAATGTTAAATTAAGATATATTTTTGTTTACACAGACAAAGAACCATTTGAGGCTGAAAGCTATCTAGTCTGTGCAGACCAGACTGTTTTAGTTGAGGCGGATGACTTTTGTCATGCTTTGACATCGTTATTTGAGCTTTCATTCATTTTTGATTTAGAGTATCCATCTACAATGCCTCAAACATTTGAATACTTTGAGAGGTAAGTTACTTGATGTCAATGTAAACCAGCATATTAATCTGAAACACACATTGAAAGAAAACTACTTTATTTTAGGTCTGTATTTCAAATGGCCATTGAAAGTACAAAAGTAAAAGACAAGAAAGGCCAAACAGTTTTAGTTCTGAGGTCCTCTGTCCGAGATTTGGTGAATGGAATAGAAGCATTTGAAACCGAGTTGGCCTCTTTGGACATCGAGAACAACTCTGAGGACTAATTTTCTTGAAAATTCCAATGCAGTGGAATATGATTTTCTTTTTGTTATATGACTGAATTTATAGTTCTATTTTTGTTATGACTGAATTCATAGGTCGGTTTCTTTTTGGTTATGAGTTTTGTTTACATTATACAAAGCTGTTGCTAACATTTTTCAAATGCCCGTTGACATAAATAAAGGACATTACTGATATAAAAAACATTCTCCAAGTTCAAAAACTTGCATGAAACAATCTCCATAAAATCTTCCAATTTAATTTTGTAAATAGGTTTAGACAAACAGTAGGATACTCACACCTTTGAATTCTGGTCACTTTTACTGTCATGGTCAGACAACACAGAGAGCCGCTGGTGAGAGCCTAGTAACAAAGAGAGCAGATCTCATGTTATATCATAGCAGTTCATTGTATTTTCCTCAAAAGTCAAATTTTCCAAGCATGATATTACAGGAAAAATGGACAAGATGAAAGAGAGATCATGATAAAATGACACTATTGAATAACATGAGTGCCAAAGCTACAGTTTGTTCTCGAGGCTGTTTTATAGGCTGAGTTTATAAAACTACCGTTGCCAACAAGTTGAAACAAAGAAACAAGGAACGGCAAAAATTATTCTCTTACCAATTGATTTGTTAGAGGAATGTTTGTTCCCTTAAACTGTCTTCTGATAGTACAAATTTCCGCTTTGGCCAATTTCTTCATTAGCCAAGGTGATAGTGGTGCTGCTCTGAATCGACAATCCATGGTTTTGAAGCATTTAGTTGATTCAATGACAAAAATTGGACTCATCTCATCAGGTTCCCAATAAAATGTGTTGAGTATGGATTCCATATGAAAAATACTTTCCCACTATGATGCCTTCGTGAAGCCTGAAAACCAGAAAACTTGTAACAGCCATAACCCCAATCACAAAATTACTTTATCACCTTAGAACACCGCTAACGGTGGTAATGATAATAAATGGAAGAAAATCAGCGAAAAAAATTTCGGAGACCTCGGGGAAACCTGTTTTGTTTCTTGCCATACATTAACAGAAAGCGTAAGTATAAATAAAGAACAAATGGACACAGTAATGACTGTTTATATTTTGGGCTGGCTGGCTGGCTGGCTGGCTGGCTGCTGACGCGGGACGCGGGGCGGCGGGGCGCGGGGTGCGGCGATCGCAGCGCGCTCTCGTGGTGTTGATGCGAAGTGCTGGCTGATCAAAACAAAAACACGCAGACCGCTTTCGCTACGAAGCAAGAACATGAAGTCAGGGCAGATTGCGTTTAATTTAATAAATCGTTCAATAATACTTTTTTTTGGATAAATGTTATTAAGTGGAACCTTTTATTAATATTTTAAATTGCTTTCGAGACGCATGACCATCAAAATCAAACGTGTCCTCGATTTGGGATAGCAGAAGACATATATTTGGCATCAATAACAACTATGACCTTTCACTCAGTAACAACCATTTATCTTCAAACAGCAAGTTTTTCATTAAGTGTCACATGATATCTTTCCATGGAAATCTTAGGCTAATTGAGGTTTTGTCCTTTTTTTGTTTTTGCATACTTGAACTATTGTTTGGGATACCAGATAAATGAAATAATCCATCATGCTGTCAGGTTATGTTATCGGGTGCCAGGGCTGGTTGACATTCCTAGTCCTCAGCATTTCAAGCCATAGGCGGAGTCTCTTCACTGTGTGTGCACCACAATAAAAATACTCTTTGATAAATTTTTTTTTAATGCGATGACTTACCCCCTATTATTTGTTGTAATGTCAATTGGTTGTCGCCCACCACTACATATCTTAAAGTGTAAAATTTTTATCCTGCACCCATCAAACGGAGCTTTTGTTTAATGACTCAGACGATTGAAAATAACAATACTGCAGTATAAGTAAAGATTAATAGGCCTCTAAAGCTATTAAGTGTGACGAGGAGTTTCTTTCATTGGTAGGGCTAAATTGCATTACTTTATTAGAACTCCATCTAATAGTACGGTTTTGATACGACAAGAAGAGTACGGTCATCTTTTGTACAGTTGTATTGCGACTAATAAGACGACATATTTCAGTACAGAGCTGTACTGTACTGTATCGTACCTTATTTCTGTTTGTTGTTTCGTATTAGGGTACGGAAATTTTTGCAGTGAACGGTGGGCCCCGCGGCAGGCAGCGGCCGACGCCGCGCCGCAGTCCATGCACCACTCCGACGACGGACTGCAAACAGAGCGCTCACTCTTAAAAGACTGCAGAGGAAAGTGCTACGGAGCCGCGGAGAGTATTTCGTAGCTCACTGGAAAGCTTTGCAGTGCGAAACATTATCCGGCTTTGAATTTGGAACTCTATAGCGAACTTTTAGGCAGATGATACCTTCACACATTCAAATTAACGTAATATAAGAATAATACCAGACACTGTAAGGTGTCAGCTAGCTTGTACTCTGAGAACGGGCTAGCACTGGTGAAACAAAGGCATAAATCGTTAATGCCTTTGGGAAGGGCATTAAAATTTTGCTTGAAATTCCTATACCATTTAAGCCCTTCCCAAGGGCATAAAACGATTTATGCCCCTGGAAGGGCGTAAAAGAGTATTTATGCCCTTAAGGGCGTAATTTTTATGCCTTTGTTTTACCAGTGAGTTCGTAAGTTGCAAACAAAAAAGGTTTGCAACTTTGCGAAACATTGATTTGTACAGTTGCAAAGCATTTCCTTTGCAAGTTGCAAAGTAATACTTTCGCAATGCAAAGAAAATCGTTTGAAAGGAGTTTGCAAATCACTGCCGGAGAATAAGGCTTTTTGAGTGCAGGAACTCGTGCACTACGTATTTTCTCTTCAGCGAGGGAGTAAACACTTGCTACGGAGAATCTTGGCAAAAACATTAAAAGAACTTTCCGTACCTTTGTACTACAGTTATTACGCGGTATTACACTGTATTACAGGTATATAAGACGTGTGTTACGGCCTTAGAATACAAAAATTTGGCGCATTTGACCCCAAAACAGTATTACGTTCACGTTTTTGTGCACAGGGTATTACGCGAGTGTTTAGCCCCTCGATGTTGCATCAAATCCTGCAAGATGCCGAAAACGCCCAAAACCACGACACTGGCCTAGCTAATCAACACGCGAGTGTAGACAAATATTCAAAATTGCAATTTTGGCCTATATTTGCTAGTTTCGAATCTAAGCTTCAGAATCTTTCCCCCAATAAATAAATGCCTTCAGAATCCACGAATAATTTTAAAGCTCTGTTCCTCTTAAATACTTCTACTCTTACCCGAGGGGGTTAACACTCGCGTAACACCGTGTACACAAAAACCGTGACGTAATACTATTTCTTGGTCTAATGTGCCAAATTTTGGCATGAACACAGCTCAAAACCGAGTAGTCTGAACACGATTTCTTGCAGTGTTTACCCCCTCGCTCTTACCTTCCAGAAGACGAAGCGGCCTGTGAAGGGTCGTCCTTCTTGGCCTTCTTCTTCGCTCCGCCGGCCGTCGACGTCTGCGTTCGCTTCTTGGGCGGCATTTTGATGCAGGCCAGTCCTCAGAGTACTCGACGGGAAGCGAGGAAACGACTTGCAGAGCTCTGTGCCAAAGAGACGGTCATGTCGAAACAAAAAAAAAGTCCACTAAACTTTTTCCTCATAATACACTCTTATTCCTGGAACGTGACATCACGTTCAAACGAATGTGACAAAGTGTCACGTTCGTTGGAATGTGAATAAGCTAATTTGTGGCTGATTCACATTGAAAGGAATGTGACGTAATGCTCAAACGAACGTGACACTTTGTCACACACTGGTAGCCAACAAATGTGACGTCATATTCGTTGGAGTGTGAATTTAGTCACGTTCGTTTGAATATGATGTCACATTCGTTTGAACGTGGATTAACATTCAAACGAGTGTGACATGTTCAAACAAACGTAACAAAATTCACATTCGAACGAATATGATGTCACATTTGTTGGCTTCCAGTGCATTCGTTTGAACGTAATGTCACGTTCCTGGGATGAGAGTGTTCGGACAAAAAGCGTAGCACTATGACAGTGCAGCGAAGGTACTCTGCTTATCGAATGTGACACAATGCTCAAGGAAACGTGACATTTTTGTCACGTTCCTTTCAACGTGATGTCACGTTCCTGGGATGAGTGTGTTCGTACACTGGGGCAAACCAGGCAAGTACACTCTCATTCCAGGAACGTGACACCGCGTGCAAACGAATGAGACAAAACGTCACGTTCGTTTGAGCATTGTGTCATATTCGTTTCGATGTGAATCAGCCATAAATTAGCTTGTTCACATTCAAACGAGTGGGACACAATGCTCAAAGGAACGTGACATTTAGTCACACTCGTTTGAACGTGATGGCACGTTCCTAAAATTAGTGTGTACAGTAGTCTCCCTCGCTTTATCACTCTCATTCCAGGAGGTTTTCCCAGGAACCTCCTGGAAATCACCTATGTCTTCCCCTTTGGCTTCCTGGGGAAACCGGGTACCGTTATTACCGTGTACCTAATGACTTACGATGGCTTTAGCTTAATTTCAACAATTTTGAGGCGAGATAAGAGCATTAGTTGGATCACAGGTCGTAAGAGCGCAAACCCTTGGAAGGAATGGATATGGACAACAGGTGTGCTAGAAAGGTGTTCGGAGTTATTACTTTCATATTAAATTTTTCTGTCACAGATTTAAAATGTTGTGATCCCTTCGGGCGGCACGAGGAGAAAGGCAAAGTGACCACAAAGTCTTTGAGGCCAATCCAAGCGGCTGATGTTTTGAAACACCCCCAATTCAACTTGACTGAAGGCCAGTTATGGTGTGGCTACTGCCGCTTTGCAGGCCCTCCAAGGAAAGATCCAAATGATGGTAAATAAGACATTTGATCCAGGAAGCGGAAGAAGGGGATAACTCCATTTTGACCACTTTTCAGGAGAAACAAAAAACTGTTAGCAGGGAAAGTTAAAACAAATCAATGGAATGTTATAGATGATAACAAGTTCAAGGAGCGTTAGTTAAGTTATGAGATAGGAGTGTCAGGTCACTGCGTATAGGATTTCTGTGACTCATCACTTTCCGTTAAAATGGAAAACAGAGTCATCGCAACTTATATTTTCTAAACGAATTGGAATTTGGAGACAAGTGGAACTGTAGTAAGGAGAGAGCATTGGTTCCTCTGGTGCATTTTTGGACTTAGCTCTTTTTTCCGTTATGGTTCTTAAAATGAAAGGGGGTTAAGTTGACTTGATTCTTTTTACAGTCAATACATAAAAACACAAGTTGAGTTATCTCATATCAACAATATGTTCATCGGAGTCATGTTGACTTTGGTTGAGTTGTTTTCACTTTCCGCTAAATTCAGAGTGTAAAAAGGGTCAAGTTGAGTTGTATCTTTTTTCAAAGTGGATTTGCGCCTTAACTACTACGAACTAATTTGGTGCAATGATGCAAACCATTCTGAGGCACAATTATATTACAAAAACTCAATTTGGAGATAAGTCGAATTATTCCCTTCTTCCGCTTCCTGGATCATTTCTTTATAGTGCAGCTTTTATACCAAATTTTGTCTAATACATAATTATTTTTTTTAAGTACCCGCTGGTGTAGGACAGAGGAGGCTTATGGTTCGGCCATCAACATCCAGCGCAGGGAGTTTACATCCCAGAGTCGAAAGCTCAACAGAACAAGGTATTGATACTACTTCCATGTCCCCAAAAATTTGAAACTCTTCAGTTATATTCAGCTTTTGTTTCTTTTATCTTTTATAGGTCCATCTTTTGTTGATTTTTGCTATGACCCATATTCCATTTATGGAAATAAAAACTTGAGCAAAGGCCTCAGGAAAGTAACGGCAAAAGATGCTCAGAGAGTAAGCGGGTTATTAATAGGCAAATGGTGGTGTGATTCTTGCCGTAAGCGAGAAGGTTACTCTGTTACTGTTGCATCATCATCAAGTACCGGTAAGTTCCTTATTAATTTTGTTTTTACTGTTACTTTTCTGTCAACTTTTTATTTAAAAAAAGAAGAACATTTCCCACTACCTCAGCTTGTAGTCTCCAAGCTCCAGAAACTCCCTCTGAGTCAACTGAAGGTGTACAGGATTTACCAGAGAAATATTGCTGTGATCCATCTAAGGTGCATAAGAATAACAAAAATGTCACAAAAAAAATGAAGAAAACAACAGAGGAAGATTCAAAGAAACATGAACAACTGAAAGCAGGCCAGTGGTGGTGTGACTATTGTCGCATAAAAATGTCTCAACAGCCATCACATGACCAGGGTAAATTTTATAACATTAACCTTTTCCTTGTGTGTTTGCAAAATTCAAATTCTAATTTATCTATCTCACTCCTCCTAGACTTGGAAATTGCCTCTGCATCATCTGAGTCAACAGAAAGAAGAAACACTGTTACAGCAGATTCTCTTCCCAGTAAGTATGGACGACAGGGACAGGCACGCAGCAGCGATAAGTGGAGACTGATGTGCCAGCAGCGTCGTCGGCTGGGACGCCGGAGAGGAGGGGTGAAACGAGAAGCCGACGAGGGCAGCGTCACCCAGGCGCCGGCCCGAGAGCCCCATGCCGCCGCGGGAGTTTATAGCAAGATACAATTTCACATGGAGTCGTGGCCCTGACGAGAGGCGCAAGAGGACGCATTTCTACGAATGCAGTGCGAGACACGTGATGCGACTGGCGCGTCGTCGTTGTGTGTGTGCGTCAGAGAGAGAGAGAGAGAGAGAGAGAGAAGAATGTGCGTGGGGGAGTACGCACGCGTCAGCGTAGCCGGATCTCTGAATATCTGTTATTGGCAGCGAATCATAGATGGGAATACAGTTAGACTCGTGCTTCTTAACCTTGATGGACGGATGGGAAGAGATTGCCTTCTCTTCGATTGAGGACTCACTGGGCTCCGTCAAGTTCTATTGCCATATTTATATTGCTATACCTATTGCAGTATTGCAGTCTACGGCGGTACCCTGATTCGAGGCTTGGGCGGTCTGGGATGAGGAATTTCTTGTGTTACTTGTGTTATTGTTGTTTGTGTTGTTTGGCTTGGCCGAGGCAGAAGCCGGCTAGAACATTGAAGCCGGTTTCGGAATCCGGAATCCATAAAATCGTGCTGTGTCAAGGGTTGTGATGCTCTTTAGTGATCATGGTCATGGTAAGTAAGCTTTGTTGTTTTCGCAGTTTCGGGAGAAACGGAATGAAGAATTTTATAAATCAGAAAACGAAGGTCAGATATAGGCACTTTCCAGCATGAGAAGCACGCGTTCCACATTCAAGTCAAGTTAGGTTTAAGCGGCGCAGAGCACATGAGCAAGGTCAGGTGCTCTGCCAAGCAAGACTGAATCCACCGGTTGGGGTTTCTTCCCATAAAATTCAAGTTTAAAGAAAGAGTGCACCTTATTTAACTTTGTGTTGATTCCTTGATTCGTTTCAGTTTTGTTCAGGACAAGTGCAGATAGGTGTTAGCCTAAAATTACAATTCAAAAGGAAGTGGTGGGACAAACATCAAAATGACGACGGAAAGAAGAATCTGAAAGCAGGCTGGGCCCAGCAAGTCCTCATGCAAGAAAAAACCCGCTGATTGTCACTGCTTTCTGAGAGTCCTCAGCAACCCGAGTGACCCGAAGGCAAAGCAGTAATCACTAGTCGATCAACCCTGAAAAGGTCCCATGTCTGGCCCGGAACTCCTTACCCCGAGGGGGGAACAGCTTCCCACATTCGTTGTACAAAATTTGACCACATTCCACATTCAGGTGGCAAAAACGCCTGTAAGTAGGCAACATGTGTGGCAAAAACGCCAGAAATCTCGCACATTCTTACACATTCACACAATCAATGTACAAAAAAAATTTACAGTGGGTCACCCCTCGCCTTACCCTGTTCGGGGCCTGAAATATATTTCTGATGGCTCGTAAAGTTCATAGAATGGCACCGTACCAGCCATATCATTCAGAAAGCCATTTCCAGTCACTTTCACTTCAAAATGATGTTTTGGTATCAGGGCAACAGTATTTGGGGTGATGATTGCCAATAAGTGCATATCACAAACAAAAAATAAACGGGACGGGCCAAAAAGAACACAAAAAAGAGCACATAGCACAAAGGATTTGGCACGTGACAGGCTTACTGTGGTTGTTGTTTTTCTTGAAACTTTGGTGTTGGTTTGGTTAAGACTTTAAGAGAAAATAATCAAGATTATCAATTTCTTTTCATTTTTATCAGCTTTCGATTTTTGTTTGCAGGAGCTGGCGAACCGAATCACAGCAATCAGTTTCCTTTCCGAGCTCAGCTGCGAGGAATGGAGAACAGAGAAGCAGCTGCCAGTGACGAAGAACGTTCAAGAGCCAAGGTGGTGAAAAGGAAGCGATTGGCCAAGAAAGTGGGTGATTCCAAGGGTGAACAGGACTTGGAATCCGACAACTTTACAAATGTGCCAACATCAGGATGCCTCAGAACTGTAAATACGAAGCTCGAAAGAAGAAAAAGTTAGATGATAATCCTTGGCTTAATCTGTCGAAGAATGCTATGGCTGTCAGTCAGAAATATGGAGAAGATTCAATACTTATACTGTCTGAAGTGCCATTAAAAGTCGCCTGGGCTACGCACAACCAACTTCTCTGCAGCATTTCATAAAATGAATCATGAAGTTTTTGGTGCCTTCCTGGACAGCACAGGTAAGATGTCTGGTCACCAGTGTTCATGCATAATACTGTTTTGTTTCCCTTGTAGGTAAAGCCTGCTGCATTTGATGTGGTGAAGAAAGGGGTTTTGAATTACAATCTGTCTCTCAAACGGTATGAGAAAGACAGTCCGCCTGTTCCCATGTCAACCTGCATAATGAATGACCAGCACAAATATGAAGTCGCTCACTGGCTCTTTCGATTAAGAAACCGAAAGCTGTCAAATCCAAGAAATTCCCATTCAAAGTTATCGCAGTACCTGCTTGCATGTATGGAGGCCAAAGAGGCCAAGAAGATAATTTTTTAGGTACTGTGTTGGTGCTACACATCTGCTTGGAACTGTTAGGTCCAGGATGATAATTATTGTCACGAATTTGAAGGTGATATTCACATCCTGTTCATCCACGCAGTTCGCGAGCATTGCGACCAGGACCACAGTTAAGTAGATTTCTTTAGTAAATATGATATTCGGACAGTAATAGATTTCCACATAGTTGTAGACTAAATCTGATTTCATGTGAGTTGGCAGAATTGATTTCATGAAGTACCGTAGAACGGGGTAATATGAGACAAATTTCGAGGTTTTATGTGAATTTCCCCCTTTTAATTTCAACTTGAGGTGCTGAGGTGTTCATCACTTGTTCATTGACCCTTTGGCTACACTCCCTCCAAATTTCAGATTTTTAGGTGCAGTAGGGACCCTTCAATAACCCTCGGAATGCCGTCCCATATTTCCCTGCAATGTGGGGTAATATGAGACAAAAGAGAAAAATGGTAAAGAAGTATGGAAAATAAACTCTTTTAGGTGGGTTTGGAGCTTTTTAAGTTCTTTTCATTCATTTTAAAGATGATTGGGGACTATAATGAAGGAGAGATAAAATCTGGAGGGAAGAAAAATGGGTGTCACCAAAAAGAGCTGAAAAATATCTAAGAAGTCATGAGTTGTGCCTGTCACATGAAAATACTAAACGAAGAGCATAGATGCCGGTCAGGTAGTAAAACAAATTCGTGTTAAAATCATTATTACTTGAAATTAAGAACAGTGGAGTATGTTTGGCCTTATGTTTCGAACGAAAAGAGGTGTCTCTATTTTCCCTGCAAGGTTACAAAATTGTATTCCATCTGGAACAGGCGGCCCGGGAGTAGACATAACAGAACCAAATTTTGTCCTGATTATGTTGACATGATTGTCTACAGATGTAAACCTCGTTCGGACGAGAACCAGAGTTCCAACCGAGGTTTCTGGGGAGGTTTTTACGAACTTTATAAAACTTGTCAGAATTTAGATGATTTTCGTTTGGTTCTTAATAATCCTGGCGAGTCTCTGATTGCCTTCGTGCGTTTCCCGTGATCTGCTAAGGCCTCCTAGATCACGAAAAAAAATTCCCGATGGTCTTCTGAACAACCACTTCAGAGCAACACGACAAAAACCAAAAAAAGTGCGCTTTGTCTCTATTTTCCTTCATGTCTCATATTACCCCGTTCTACGGTATTCGTTGTGTTACCTTTTGTTGGCTGAGCGATAGCGAAGCCCGTTACTCCAGTGGGGTTAAAAAAAAATTTCTGTCTGTGTGCGTGCGTGTGTGTGCGCACTACTCCTCCTGAACGGCTCGGCCGATCTCGGTGAGATTTTGCACACTTTTTGGGTATGTCCTTGGCTCGACACACGCGAAATTTCAGTATCCTAGCTCAACTGGTTCAGTTTTTATAGCGGAAAAACACCTAAAAACGGCGAAAAATCGAGTTTTCTGCAGATAGATCATTTCTGTGTTGGAGAAAGGGGGGTCTGGGGGGCGGAGCCCCCCCGCCTCGTCAAGTTAAAAAGTGACAAGGTTCAAGATCGTGTTATCTGTGGATAACAACTTTATTTAGAATGTAGGGGGGTCTGGGGGCGGAGCCCCCCAGCATTCAACAAGCTAAAAATTAACCGACAATGGACAAGCCGCCTGCCGCAGGCAGGCTAGCGCCGCAGGCCAAGGTAGGTACGCCAGGCGTGGATTGGAGGAACAGGCAGCGAGACATCGCGAAGCCTGTTACGACAAGACGCGGTCTGGCGTAAACCTACCTTGTTATTCATGTGCCAGGCTTTATGTTACCTTTTGTTATTCATTTGCCAGGAATTAATATACAAAGGCGCGCAGTTTGAGCCCCGCGACCTGAAATCACGCATTTTAGCATGATTTATTGCCACGGGGCTCAAATGGGGCTCAAACGGGGCTCAGGTCGGGGCTCAATCCGGGCTCTGAAAATTGGGGCTTGGGTCGGGGCTCAAGTCGGGGCTTAACCCGGGCTCAGGTTGGGGCTCAGGTCGGGGCTCAGACCATCGGGGCTCAAACGGGACGGGGCTCATGTCCTGTATGCCAAAGAAACGTAGGTCAAAGATCTGCCAATTAGCCCCTCGATCATCGCACCCCTTCTCTTTCCGTAGAGGTTTCGCAAACCACCTCATTGCTTTCTTGTCAAAAACCAGTGACCTGCAAGAGGCTTTGGAAACCTGTAAGTTGTGTAACGTGTCCGTTCCTTTTTTTCTGTAATTTAATTTTTTTCTATCCCCTCTAAACTCTAGTTCCTTTGTCTCACTATCCCTCTTCTATTTTTAATTTTATTTGGTGTCTGCAGCACCGCACGGTCATGTAGCACGTAAAGCTCTTCCCCGTTCAATTCAAAATTCTCGCGCTTCGCTTCATTTCCGGTTCATTCTCCCCAGTTTCGAAAATCCCCTCTCCTGCTGCATCTCCCTTTTCCGGTCCCCTCTCAGCCTCAGTCGCGCGCACACGGTTTTCCGAGAGCCAAAACGTGCATTCTGGCGTTGGGTTTTGTCACGTTTACCACGTTTCACCGGCGCAGATCCGAGAAAACCCGCTCGCCGTCGACAAATTATTGATGTCGCTTTCCACCCGCGAACGGTAAGCGCCGCGTCACAGTCATTTTCGCTCATTCTTTTCGTTTAAACGTGGTGCCCTGAAGGTTATGTAGCCGATCAGCTGATGTGATGTGTTGGTGTGCCCCAGGGTTTTTCTTGTACTCTGCTAAGACTTCTCGCCATGGCCGGCTAGAATGACGGGTAGCGCGATGGACGCTGGACGACGCGGCACAGCTCGGCTCGCAATGACGGGCTAACTCCACTTCTCTCCATGGCGGCCCTCTGCACTTCAGCACTCAATCTTGTCAAAATGTGAGGTGACCAGTTACGTTCAGTGTGGGACCTTGGGAGGCAGTGTGGAGATCCAGATCATGGCTGTGTTGATAGGGGACAGTATTCTGAAGCGGGCTCTAAACAAATACCCCACCTCTTTTCACTCAGTTTCCAACCAGTTATGTGTGAGTGGGGCTGGCGTGCAAGCTGTCAAAGTTTTGGTTAAAGCCCTCCCTATTTCTGGAAAAGTGGTGCTACTCGTAGGAATTAAAGACATCTTAAAGAAAAGAGATTTGGCCTCCACTTGGCAAATCTATGCTTCTCTAGTACGCACTCTCATCCGAAAAGGGTGTTCAGTATATTGCGGTTTGCTGTTGCCGCTGGCCCACTCTAAGTATGACCCACTGGCCCCCAACATAACCCAATTCAATTTTTGGATAAAAGGTCTAGCTCAGCAACCTTCTGTACAGCTGCTTGAGTTTCCTACTGACTTTGCACTGAGTAATGGCAAGGTAAATAGGGACTTGTATGTCCAGCGCACTGTCAAAGGTATTGAATGTATTCATCCTAACGCTGCTGGTCTAAAGGTACTCAGAGATTATATTGTGCAGGCGATGGGTGACTGAGGGTGGTCCATCGCCTCAGCATGGGTCTCCCTTCTCAGCAACCTCTCAATATAGTCTTGGTATTCGAGTTACCTATCCCTTGTTGTTATTTGCTCTTGCTTATGCTTTTGCTTTTCCCCAAAGTACCTCCAATTGATTATTTTCTGCTGAAGCTTTGCTTATGTTTGTGTATTTTTAATTTGCTTGGGTTAGGGTGCTCATTGTTTTGCAATTTTGTAAATACATCTTGATATTGTTGTAAATATTGTGCTTGTTAGAATATAAATATTTGCAAAACTAGGGGGCGGAAATCTAGTGAGCCATTTTTATAAAACGTTTGAATTTAGCCTGTCTGCCCCAAGTAGTTGTGTGGCTTCTTAATATTATTTAGCTTTTGCTTTAATTTTGATGTAGGTATAATTCAGCTATGATTTTATGCTGTTTAAGTCACTACATCTATGAGTCTATTAAATAATATTAGTTGGGTAAATAAGTGATTTATATTTTGGCTCATTCGATTAACTGGTTGTCCGCCACTTTGGCCAGCGATGGTTGGGGCTGGTGCGCCCTGCTTATGCGGGGCATAGATAAGTAATTATAGTTGTAATTTATTTGTTGCTAATCGTGACTTCTCTATTCATACAGCTGGGCCCAGTTAATTGATTAATAAACGCATGTTTGTTAATACCTGTACTTAATAATTTATCCTGCCCTTCGTCGCACTGAGTCTGAAACATGAACACCTCTTGGTGAAGCGGCAATTTACTTGCCTGGCGCCCATTAAATATTTAACTCACACCCTCTACCGCTAGATTCTAAGCTAGCAAAAGCTTACATCAAGTTTAGTAACATTCAAGTTACAGTTGGCAGTCATTATCTGTTCTGCTAAATACTATACTGACTTTGAACGGTTATTCTTACTGCCATAGCTCAGGGGTACTCATGTATTCTTACTTTTCCACAGAAATATGTTTTATTGTTGAAAGAACCGATTGAAGATGGTCTTTATTATGTTGCCTGTCTGAAAAACTGCCTAGTATGTATGTATGTAAATATTATGTTGAGAGTATACGACGGAATATTTTCCGAGGGTATTTGGGAATGTCCAAAAGAGCACTGTAAATGTTTCTTTCCTACAGGAACTTAAGTAAATCAACGACGAGCGCTCGGCCTACCAGTGGTGCGGTGGCCGAGGGGTCAGGGCACATCACATCCAAGTAGTAGTTCCGGGTTCTATGCCGACCTCGTGCCGATTTATACGTCGGCCCGAGATGACTTCTCCGGACTTCTCCTCGCCACGACTTGAAAGTTCATAATACTGGTTCCCAGCGCCACGAGTCAAATATTGCCATTTGGTGTAGGAAAGAAGACTTCTGATCGCCAGTGGTCTGCAATGCCATGGCGAAAGAAATTTCATTGCCACTGGCACACGAAATTCATTAAAAGTATAACAAAAAAAGGGGCGTTTCACTAGCCACAACACGAAAATTCGTGTCAAAAGTTTCTACGGGTGTAGTAGCACTCAATGTCTTTGAAGGTCTTTATCTTCATTTGAAAGAGAGCCAACAGTTAACACCACGATATGTAGTACGGTTTAGTAAGCAAAACTGCATTAGAAGGATTCTAGTCGTCGGCGGGTTTGGAACAGGAAGTGTACAAAACCGGAAATGGCGCCGGCAACTCAACCTCGCAGACTTACGAGTGCAGAAATTTTGGAGTTTTCCGAAGCGTCTCATTCAAAAATTACGCTAGTTTCAAATACTTCCAGTCAAAGGAAAGAAACAAAGTTGTCGACATTTCTCCATCTGTACCAACTCGGTACCTACTCCCTTTCTGCTTAGCTTCCGGTTATGTTCTTCCTCTAATTCTTCGATTGGCGACAAGGCTCTCCTATTGTCCTTGGTCGAAGAGAAAAAAAGTTAAGGAAATACCTCTCATTCCAGGAACGTGACGTTACGTCCAAACAAATGTGACAAAATGTCACGTTCGTTTGAGCATTGTCACATTCGTTAGAAGGTGAATAAGCTAATTTATGGCTGATTCACGTCGAAAGGAATGTGACATAGTGCTAAAACGAACGTGGCAATTTGTCACATTCGTTTGAACGTGATGTCATGTTCCTGAAATGAGAGTGAAAACCGGAAATGAAGTTGATAGGGGCTTGGAAACGGAGCCCGGAAACGTTGGCCCATGCGTATCTTTCCTTTACCAAAATGTATTTGGAACAGGCTGCATTGTTTTGGAAACAGCGCCCTTGGAAAACTACGGGTCTGTCAGTATGAGCAGTGGGTATTTCGCATACAATTTTACAAAAAATCTCGTTAGCAGTAGAACCACTGGGAGCCACCGCAGAAAATTTGAACAAGAATACAATATGAGCTAAGTGCTCACTAACTCGTCGGTACATACCGCCGCGGTGTCGTCCGAAAGCCTCACGAGCCTCACGCAGGCCACCTCTGCACAGGGCTCAGCACGCGTGCCAGCGGGTTAGCTGTCTCGGCCAGCCAAGACGCTGTTCCCCAGCGCCACACACGACACGCGAATTCCAGCACGAGTCAGTGCACGAGCGAGACGGGAGCGGACAGCGCTACGCACACCCTGCACGGAGGACCACCCGGGCAACACTGGTGGCTGCACCGTACCGCCACGCCAGTGTGGGATCAGGGTTGCGCCGAGCTCGCTGGTGGGAGGAGGGGAAGTACGCCAGGACGACTGACTCAGCATGGTGTCTGTTGCGTCGTGTTCATGCCAGCGCGTGGCGGTCTATACTATGTTTACACGGCGCGCTCAAGTCAGCGACTAGCACAAGTCACTCGAAACGCGGTCGGTTTACACGCCAGTGACTAGCTAGTATCTTAATTTTATTTTCATTTAATTTTTCAATTTTAAGAATTTTGCTTCATAGCTTTTTCAATTATTCGAATTTTTCGAATATCAGAAATATAAAACACCTCAAATTATTTGAAATATGAATAAAAAAAAGGTTGTCATGGAAAGTGAGTGACTTGCTCTGAAACACTCTTTATGTGACCTTTCAATTTTTTCTGGACCTCAATTAAGGTTAATACATTTATTGCTGCCCATATTTGACAACCTGTTGCCTTCAATTACTGGATTCAATCAAATATATTTGTCCACAATCCGAAAACAACCTCTGCTCTAAGTCATCATTCCCGTTTACACGGCTTTAAGTCAGCGCCTTACGTTAGTCAGTCACCGACTTAAAGCTGACCGCCTTACGGTTGGTCACCAGGCGTTTACACGCAGTTTTGGTGCCTCACTAGCGCTAAGTCACGCACTAGCGGCGGCGTGTAAACATAGTACTAGTCTTGTCAGTCTTCGCCCCGCGGACGCACTGGGTGTCGCCGTGCTTCAACGGACGGTCCTCCAGCTGCAGCGCGCCGTGATCTGCTCTGCGTACACTAGGGTGGTCCACATTTTTTAAAAGTTCGAAAAATTGAGGAGCGCCGTCCAGATTCTGAAAGTAGGTGTAAAATCATGAATTTTGATACAAATATGATAATATTTGGACCATTCTTAGGGGTCCATCAACGCGCCTGAACTTTAAAGAAAAATTGAAAATGTACCGGTTTAGTAAAATCGATGCTGTTTCGAGAGTCTTTGTCCGATTTTCGATTGCAAAACGGCGATCTTTTCGGAAAAGTGCGCTCTTCTTGATTAAGTACATAACATGAGGATACGACGCATTGCCTAGTTTCCAGGGGCGTAAAATCCCGTTTTTAGCTCTAAATACGCCATGTTCCTGTGTTTCAAAGGTGTTTGAGTCGTCCGTTCGGATTTTTTGGGTCACCACTCAACGCTCCTGATCAAGATCTTTCGAAAAATGTCTCGGGCGTCAAAATCGGTTGGTTGGCCTACTGTACAGGGGCAAAAAACCACTAAAATTCGCTTAAAAATTGCACTTTTGTGATACAGAGTATCTTATTTGGCATCGGGTCGGATTTCTTGTGGTGCCATTTGACGCGCCTGGTCAAAAACTTTCGATTACCGTCTCAAGAGTACGAATCCGGTGGGTTACCGACTCTACAAGCAAAAAATGTCGATTGTCGAAAAATTCGTCTGTAGGATATGCAACTCACCGGGCTCAGACGCCCGAAACGGTACTCGAAAGTTTTTGAGCAGGCGCGTCAAATGGCACCACAAGAAATCCGACCCGATGCCAAATAAGATACTCTGTATCACAAAAGTGCAATTTTTAAGCGAATTTTAGTGGTTTTTTGCCCCTGTACAGTAGGCCAACCAACCGATTTTGACGCCCGAGACATTTTTCGAAAGATCTTGATCAGGAGCGTTGAGTGGTGACCCAAAAAATCCGAACGGACGACTCAAACACCTTTGAAACACAGGAACATGGCGTATTTAGAGCTAAAAACGGGATTTTACGCCCCTGGAAACTAGGCAATGCGTCGTATCCTCATGTTATGTACTTAATCAAGAAGAGCGCACTTTTCCGAAAAGATCGCCGTTTTGCAATCGAAAATCGGACAAAGACTCTCGAAACAGCATCGATTTTACTAAACCGGTACATTTTCAATTTTTCTTTAAAGTTCAGGCGCGTTGATGGACCCCTAAGAATGGTCCAAATATTATCATATTTGTATCAAAATTCATGATTTTACACCTACTTTCAGAATCTGGACGGCGCTCCTCAATTTTTCGAACTTTTAAAAAATGTGGACCACCCTAGCGTACACTGTGGGAAAAAATCACAGTAAATCCTGTAGTGATTAGTACAGCTGTCACTGTAGTTCAGAGTACAGGATTTACTGTACTTTTTTACAGGATCTACTGGACTTTGTACGGGATTTACTGTTACCACAGGAGTGGAGTACGGAATATCCTGTACCAGGTACAGTAAAGACTGTGTCCTGAACTACAGTAAATCCCGGCAAAAAAATTAACAGGATTTACTGTGGTTTTTTCGCGCAGTGTACCTGTATACACCTGCACTTCTGGACTCCTCTCAGGTGATAATTTACTTCGCCCTGACAGGCCTAGGCCTGCGTTTGAAGTTCTGACGGTGTCTTTCTCCACTCGGAAGTCCGCCCTCTGGGACGTGCTGCACTTCGAGACGTATTTGCCGAAAGCGCCGAACTTGGACTCACGCTTACGATTCCAGATCGAAGTCGTCGGCTGTAGCCCTCTGGATCTTGAAGGTAAGCACAGGAATTGGAGTATTAGTCACCTTACGAAGAAGAAAAGGTTGGAGGAGGGTTGGACCGGAGTGGTCCACGACACTCCCTGGGCGAACTGGTTAGGTAGCGCGTCACGTATGCTGGCCACGTCCTAGCGTACATTAAAAAAGTGTTCGAAAGCTTTGCTTCGCAACTTCGAAGAAAGTGGAGGCATTGTAGAATTTCCTCGTTTTAAGGTTTAATTTTAAGAATTTACAATGCATCGCTTTTCTTCGTATTGTTTTGCGAAGCGACGCTTCGTTCACTGCACAACGAAACGTCGAAAACTCCACACTTGAAATTCAGAGGAGTGGCATTTGCAGTCTCAACTCTTGGTAGTGCAGTTTGCAGTCTCCACATTTCAAATGCGGAGTCGAGGAGTCAACCACATTGAATGTTTGGGGAACTCAAGATTCCTTTAGGCTAAATGTTTCGTTGGATTTCGCAAGCTTTTAACCGATATTCCGCTCAAAATTTGCTTGTTTTGGCCCTTTTGGGGACAAGATTTCAGATTTCCAGAGATTTCTGGCGCTCAAGCGGACACAAGATTTCGGGAGTGGTTGCCTCTTCGTGTGGAGTTCTCCACGTTTGCACCATATGCTAAGAGATAGGGATTCTGTGAGCTATCCACACTTAAGGTGTGGAGTTGTCCACGTGTTTCACAGTGTAGGCTCTGGACTGAGTAGCCTCAAAGGCACACTGGTAAGGCGTAACTCTAGGCTTGAGTCAAGCATAAGGTTACGCTTGAAGACGTTACGCTTGAAATGAAGCATACTCTGGAAATTCCCCCGTGCCTCTAGATAGGGGGAATCTTGGGGGATGAGACCAAGGGGGTATTCACTCCTAAAAGTGGTCGACATACTAATACCTTTTGAAAAGTATTACATGAATTACATCCCATTACAGCTAATCTGTCAATTACGGGTATTACCTCACTATAACGGCTATTACAGACCTATTACAATACTATTACAGCAATTACAGACGATTACATCGAATACAATCGACGATTACAGACCTATTAGAGTGCTATGAAAGCAATTACTGACTATTAGATTATATACAGTCATTACATAAATTACACAGTATTACACACCAATTACAGCTATTACACAACAATTACAGCTACTCCATTACAATTACCGTCATAACAACGCCATTTTCTGACATTTTAAACGATTTATGTGTTACTATTTACCACCTATTACACATCAATTACACTCCTATTACACCTATTACGAGGCCATTACAGGTAATACACCATATTACAGCAATTACACAGATATTACCTATTACAGGAACTTTCACAGGGCTATTACACACCCTTCGACCAACACCTGAGTGAATACCCCCTTGGATGAGACTGTTACGCTTGATTTCAAGCGCAAACTGATTACGCTAAAGGTAATACTACGCTTTAGTTTTACCAGTGCACTGACTGCTAAACTTATAACCCTTAACTTCTGACATCCTTTCAAGAGGGTAAGTTATTTTTCGTTTGTCTTGAAATTTGTGTGGAGATACTTTTGGAAGTACGTTCAAAAGCCTGTACCCTCAACCTTTGGCAAACTTTGTCTTATGTTACGTTATGAAAGCAGTGTCAGTTAAATGTTAAGTTAAGGCTCCCTGGAATTTTGGATGATATCTCGTTGAAGTTTCAAAATATATGAGGATAAATGTGGGGTATGTTTTTGTGTTACAGCTCGTCGTGAGAGGACAGCAGCATGGAGTGCCCTGTTTGCACCCACCCGTGGGATTTTGAGGAACGACGGCCGAAGGGACTGCCTTGCCTGCACAGTGTGTGCGATTCCTGTTTGTTGCATCTTCCCAATGATCTGTGCCCTCAGTGCCGCAAGGTAGGAGTGCACTCTAAATGTCTTACGAAGAAAGGCGCAAGCATAATACGAAGGTGGTTTTTCTTCGTATGACGAAGGTTTTTCTTCGTATCTTTCAATGAAAAAGGTTAAAAGATTCGGATTGCGAAGAAATATTGTTTCGTGTCATGCTTACGCTGAATTCACTATAACATACGAATAGCATAGGTCAAATTTCATTGTAAGATTAGAGTGTATTGCCCATGTACTTTCATGTCCATGAGTATCAAATATAACACAACATATAACAAAACTAAACATCTTATCAGTAGTGGGGAGTTTTATGATGTATCTAAATTTTAATTTGCCACATCTATCTTTTGTTCTTTTATTACTGCAACTTTTTTCATTCCCTTTCTTATCGGCCCAGAATTGTGCATCTGCAGATGTGTGTACTTATCTTCGTAATGTATACAATAAAACAACTTCCGGAAAGACTTGTCAAAGCATGGTCGAAGTGAGGTCGGGGTACAATAATCAGCGAATTTTCTATCTGGTCGGAAAAGAATAAGTTAAAGGGGAAATCCTCGGAAACCCTCGTCTTCGGTACCACAATCTTTAATGCCTTTCTAAACGCCTTTCTTAAAATCAGTTTCCGAACCTCCTGGGGCTATCAGGTGTTCCCAAGAAATTTCTGGTTCTCAAAGGACCATTTTAAAAAGAAATCGCCATTGCCCAGTTAAAATATCGGAATTTGCACTACTTTTTCGTCAATTTTGCAATATTTTTACCACAATTTTTTTTGCGATCAAACTGAGTTTGCGATTTCCACGATTTATCGACCCTGAATTCAGTCATTGCATTACAGTCATTGCATTTTGCAATAACCACCCCTTTAGTTCACGATTAAAGAGCCTTTTGTAGTAACTCTGATCATAATTTATTTTTTTGCGATATCATTTTATTAACACTAAACAGTGACACTTTCATTGCAAAATTTATCCATAACCATTTTATTGAAGACTTTTAGAATTAATCATGGCACAAAATTGTGATAAGCTGTTCATTGCTAAATATTGAATGGTTATTGCAGTTTGAATGACAGTGTTATTCTCATAAAATACGGTAAAGTTCACTCTGAACCATATCAATGTTCCTCCTGCAGCCATTCACGATGCCGGTACCGGATAACTTTTCCATGGTGGAATGTTTAGAAGCACTAAATGGAATTGCACTGAACAGCCGTGGATCCGAAGATCCCCAGAGGTAAGTCCGTACCCACTTTCAGTACTTAATAAGTATTTGGAGACTTTTGTCGTTCATGATTCCGTGCCTGAACGTCGTTTTCGTGCGTTTTGAATATTTACGAATTTTTTCCTGTCTGACTTCAACGTGAAAGACCCAGATTGTCGTCAGATGTGACCCTTAGGTCTGATTAAAATTCTCGAACAAATCCTGCCCTCAATACCTCAAAGTTGAGGATTTTTCTCGTATTACCTCTAATTTTTGACCTCTCTGCACGCTTGAAACCTTACGAAAAAGTTAACAGTTCCTAAATGACGAAGTATTCTTTCTGTAAACTTATCTATGCTCAAAATACTTTGTTTTAATAAGCTGCTCTTCTTTGTAACGCCCAAAATAGTTTGTAAGGTTTTCAGAGTGTGGACTGCGAGATAGTGTTTGGCCCCTTCTAATTTTCTCTCAATGCAAACCGATGTTGTAATTTCTTTTTCAGACTTCGAGGCTCCTGGTGGTGCATGGGCTGCCAGAGTCCCCCCACCGCGCTGTGCAGCGAGCACCACGACGTGAGGCGTCCCAAAGCGGCGCTGCAGGGAAGTCTGCAGGACTGGATGCAGCGAGCGAGCCGTGACCTTGGGGAGGCCATTCAAGAGCTGCCGGACGCCGCTGCCTTCAACACCCTGGAGCTGCTGCGTGCGCTGCCCGCCACCTGCACAATGACGCTCCGCCAGGACGGCGGCAAAGGCCACGCAGCGGAGTGGCGCGTCGACGGGAGCGCGGCCGAGGACTCCCTGTTGAAGGCCCTCATCGTTGGCCTGGCCGCCAGCGGACGGCTGGACCGGGTCAGTGCAGCGGGTACACTCTAAATGTAGGGTGTCCAGAAACTGGGCGCCGTTGTCGCCTGCCCCACTTTTTAGGGTGCCAAATGTCGCCCAGTTTCTGGGCACCTTTGTCGCCCAGTTTTGGGGTGGACTGATCATGCAGTAACCGGCCCTCTCCCATGGTAGAGCATGCACAGGTGTCTAGTTCCCAGGCGACTAAGGTGCCCACATTCTGGGCACCTTTGGCACCTTAGTCGTTGCTGAGCAATGGGTGAAGGCAGGTTCCTTAATGGTTTGTCCACCCCGAGACTAGGCGACAAAGGTGCCCAGAAACTGGGTGACATTTGGCACCCTAAAAAGTGGGGCAGGCGACAAAGGCGCCCAGTTTCTGGACACCTTACATTTAGAGTGTAGAAACTCAGTCGACAAAACATTCCTGCGAAGGTTTTTTTACTCTTTTGTGAGGATAAAAATAGCGTAAATAGACTTTTAGCGGGTCCAAAGTCAGGCCGCAATGGTCCCAAATCATTTCCTCAGACGTAATTTGACGACAAAAGAAGATTTTCGCTTTCGGTATACGTCGCTCCCCATAGCAGACAAACCCTAACCTAACCATGTTTGAACTCATTCTAATAGGGACTTTTCAAGCACTTTTTTTATTGGGTCCAGCTCATGGGTGTGTGAAAAGAACCCATTTAAATAGGTCTGACCCATCGCAAAATGTCCTAACACGGAGACTTTGCATTATTTCTTTGACAAAGTAGGTGACTCTAAGTTCGATGGACGTCACCCTCAGTAGGTGTGCACTGCAGCGGGTTTGCTTACCAAATTATGCACCACATACTTGCCTGCTCAGCAGGCGTTGCCTGAGCAAACCAAAAGAGCTGGATCTCATTGGGTCTCAACCTTCAATGCGCACAGTGGGCCAGAAGACCGGCGCTGGCGGCCAACACTCAAGACGCGTTTTGGGCTCCGGAGTCGCTAAATGGGACTCGAACCGAGCGTGTGACCCCACCAATGGATTGCTCTCCGAACGTGCGGCTCGAGTCCCATTTAGCGACTCTGGAGCCCAAAACGCGTCTAGAGTTTTGGCCACCTCCAACGGTCTTCTGGCCCACTGTGATGCGTCACGGCCCATTCCCGATGGGTCTAAACCCGTTCACTGAAAATCAAATAGTTATACATCTCACTCTCTGAGGGGTGAGCCATAACTGTCTCACCGGAAAAAGGGTGATACTGGAATGCACCACAGTAAAAATGGTCGTATCACCGTAAATGTATCACCACCATGTATCACCGAAAAATAGGTCGTACACGAATGTGTCACCGGAAAAAGGTTGTACACATATGTATCACCGAAAATGGATGGTACTTCCCCAGGAAAACAAGGGCCAATTTCGCTGATGTCTGACCTGCACTTATTGCGTTTTCTCGTGTCCCCAGGATCCCATGGGAGCACGGGCAAGGATGCCCCCAGCAGCTCAGCCGCAAGCGCCACCACCAGATGAAGGTCGCATTGTGCTGAATTTGTCTCTCTCTGCGACTGACCGATCTTGTCGTGTGGATGAAAAGGCAGAAACGCTGCAACAAGTGCGGGACCACGGGGTGAGTGCAGATAGCGTTATTTTTTTTTCCATCACTCCCGCGCACAAACCCTTACGTGTTCACACTACGTTTATGTAGAATTTTGTACGTCGTGATGCGATTTTAAACCTGCGTGACGTTTTGCTTAAAATTGCGCGGAAATTCGCATAAATTTATGCATTTTCACGCATAATAGTGTGCAAATTTTTGCCTAAAGGTGAGCTTTCTGCCACGTACTAGAATTAAAATGTCAGAATGCCGAAAACAATTAATACGCAAGGTTTGTCAGTGACTGAGTGAGGACACTTGAAGAAGCGCGCTCACCGCGGGTCCTCAGCCCCAGTTTCTTTCGTGTGTGCAGGTGCGGCGGATGACGGGAGTGGTAGGCCACAAAGACCCGGCGTGGGTCTTGGACGTGTTACGGAGTGCAGCCCCGTCGCTGCAGCAACTGCGGATCCTCAACCCCGTCAGAGACCACCTTCTCCTGGTGCATGCCATGCCGCGACTGGAGAAGCTGGAACTGCGCTGCACGAACCGTGCCCTGTTCACGGATCCACCCGTGCTGCCCGCCCTTTTCGAGCCGAGCACGGTGAGGTGGCTGCACGTGGGTGGGCTCCCTCGCGCCACCACGCTGAGTCTGCTGCGCGCGCACCACGCCTCACTCAAGGTCCTGTGGCTGGACGTGGGCCTGGAGCCTGCAGCGGAGTGGCCGTTCGGGTGCAGCGACCTGGTCGACTTCGTGCGCCAGTGTGGGCTTGACATTAGGGAACTCGTCATAGGCAGGGAATGGTTAGACCGTTACGGAATCAGACACGATCGCACGAAATGTCGAGCTCAATTGCAACTTTTGGAGCGCAGTCTGCCGGACTGCTTAGTGTCTTGCGACGATTGTGATATTCCTATCATCTAATGTAAGTGGAGACAGGATGGACTTCTGTCCGCACGTGGCTATGACGCGTTAGTCTTGGACTTGATGGAGGTTTTTGTTAAAATTTCTGAATAACTTTTCCTTTGTATTCAATTCATTCCTTAGTTTTTAATTCATATGCCGTATGTCCGAAAAGTGAATGTCTCAACAATTAATAAAATATTGTTTAAAAATCCATCCACGTGCTTGTGTATGTATCTGAACATTCCCCGTTCATCCGACTTCTTCCGTTTCGTTGGTCACTATTCTTACATTCGGTGTGGTTCTTTTCCATGCACTACGCGAGAAAATTATGATCCAGAAAGAGGAAGAAGGGAATAATTCGACTTATCTCCAAATTGAGTTTGTATCTTATAATCGTGCTTCAGGGTGGTTTGCATCGGGAGAAAATCCACATGAAAAATGGATATAGCTCAACTTCTACGGTCTAAATTTCATCGGAAAATGGAGTTAACTCAATTGAAGTCCACATGACTCCATTGGACAAAATGGCAAAAGGAGATAACTCAACATGTGTCTTTATGAATCTAATGTTAAAAGAATCAACTCAACTTAACCCCTCATCACAAGTTGGAGAAAAGAGGTAACTCCAAAAATGTACCACAGACCTCAGCTCCACTTGAATAGTCTCCAAATTCCACCTTGTTTGGGAGAAGTAAGTAAATATGGTTCCGTAGTCCATTCCAACGTAAAGAATTATATCACAGATTTTTTAAAACAATACACTGAAAATAGAAAGGTCAGACTTTTGACCCCTTAACGGTCTTACTGAAATGTACGACCGAAAATGGGCCATACTGAAATGTAAGACCGAAAACTGGTCATACTTCGATGTATGACCGAAAAACGCTCATACTTTATAGTGTATCACGGGTAGGCTGATATATCCCCAAGCTAAACAATAGCCAGTCTCGCTGATGTCTGACCTTTTTTTGGTCATACATTTAAGTAGGACCATTTTTCGGTCATACATTTGTGTATGACCGTTTTTTGGTCATACTTTCTGTATCACCGAAAATCGGTCAGATGTTTCACCCTTCGAGTTTCAGTGTAATCTCAAAATCGACCAAAAAAGGTTGGATCCGCCCTTTCTTGATGTATCAAAAACAGATCCGCCCTTCTACTTGGGGCTCCTACAGATCCGCCTTTCCATGCGGTCGCTCCACAGATACGCCTGCTCTGCTGGGATGTCGCCCGGTGAGTTGAGCTGCTTTTCTTTGGAGGAGTCAAACTGAAACGGTTGTAGAAGTTTTTATTCCCCGAGGAGGATAATAGGTCAACATTCCGTCTTCTAAAACTACCTATCTGCGGATACTTTAGTCTCCTAGTAACTTGTAAGACCTTCGTTCTCTCATTCCACTAATAAGAAAAAATACATGGAGATTAGCTTTGCCTCAGGGCAGATGTCCTCAACCATCCAGAAGCCACAGGCAGCGAAGTGCCACTATGCAACCCACTCTTCACTGAAGCACCAAGATACGGTTATCTCTGGTGACGTTTCTTATAGACAAACAGGCCGTTCACTTTTTGTACTTAACGCACTGTTCAGGAGTGCGGGTGTCAGCGTAACGCTGCGTTTTATGGAGAGATACGGGGAAGGGGGGGTCCTGCCACGCCACTCGCTTTTAATTCTAGTTTTCGTCATTGTCGGCATAGTTTTCGGCATTCGGCAAGGTCATTCGGCCAGACCCTTTGAGGCAAATGATGTTTGACTGCTGAACAGGAAAAGTGGTGACTCAGATCCGCTAAGCGAGGGTGGGGCACCTAGTGATACTTTTAGGACTTTACGCACAATCGTCGCATTTTTCAGCGGATGCCAAATATTCTGCATAGAAATCTTGAAATGAACCTGCGACCTAAGCTCTCAATTGAATATTTTAGAGGAATCACCTAATTATGAGTAAAATACGGCCGCGAAATGAACAGTAAAAACTCTAAGAAGAATCGCTTCGTAATACCAAGAAAATGAGGGCATTGTAACGAAGAAATATAAAGCAAAATCCCTCGTAATATTACGAAGCATGGATTCATGATACGAAGCAATTCTACAAAGACTTAATTTTTTTATGAGTTATCAAGCAAATGCTTTGTAGGCTTTAAGGAGTGTGACCACAGTCAGGGAGGGCACTTGAAACAAGGGCGCTTACCGCGGAAAAGATAATATCTCTCATTAAAAATCGTGGTAGCGTGGTTAAAAGTGAACATTTCAGTCGTTATTAGCACGCTCCTTTAAGAAGTGTTTGAGCATATGTAAGGCACTAACCATTTAGTTCGTAATACGAAGAAATAGTTCGTAAATTACGATGTATTTTCTTATTGTAAGCTTATGTATGCTCAAAGTACTCTCTTGCAACAAACTCTGAGTTTAGCGTCCATTGCTGCAATTTTTCATTGTACATGAAGTGCCATGAAGTGCCATCATTTTTCGGGCATTTTTTTTTCGGCATTTTCGGGACGCACCGCACGTGAGGTGCAATATGGCATATGGCATTGCATGTATGGTGCGATATCTCAGTGCGTTGCACTTACTTGCTCTGTTCCTTGCATCATAGTTGCTTTGTAAATTTTCATACTTAGCCTCATACAATTTTAAGCATGTGACCTAGTCGTACAAATTTGCATTCCGGAATCGCTAAAATTCGTGCGACATTGCTCATGAATTTGTTCGCAAAGCACGTATGCGCAAAATTGTGTGAGGCTACGTACAAAAATACGATTTCAAGAAATCCTAGGAGTCACGAAGTCAATTTGATTATTGTGTAAGAGTGTGGAGAAAGAAAAGAAGTGGTGTTGTGAAGTTGTGGCTCAGGGGACTACCAATGGCAGTGGTACCAATGTGGTCGATGTGCCATCCGTCGAAATTTAAACTTGACAATAAATAGAAATCAAAATGCTGGTAAATTCAAAAAATTCCAATGCTAATGTATTCCGCAGTGTTCTGACAATGGAACATCTTTGAAGTCCATCATGATTCATGAACATGTTCTTAGCAGAAAGAAGTCAGTAAATTAATTTTCTCGGGTTGGCAACTATTTTCTCGGCGTCTGCGCCCTTGCGAAAATCGCGAAGCTGAAAGCGCCAGCAGTCACGCATTAAAACTGCCCCTCCATTGTTGTGGACGTTGAATTGTTTGGCTTGTTTCAAAAGGCTATGGTTCTCTAGTCATGTTTTCTTCAATTCTGTGTAATAGTTCTCCCTTACAACGTATCAACACCACGACGGTTGGTTTGACAAACTTCATAAACTCGGGAGGGATGGTTTCGAAACGCGGGTGAGTCTTGTTCGAGGAACATGAGCACTGCAAGTCGCGAGGTGGAGCGAAGTGGTCCTAGTGCTAACTGAATCACAACAACAACACTGCGCATGTCCAAAAACACTCCAATCAAGAAGTATTATTGGATAGTTCTACCCGAAAAACTGCGTTCGAACCGGCACCAATTCTATTGTTGCATCTTGTCTACCTGCAGTCAAAGAAATTTTTCATTTCGAACGTTGCTTTTTCAGCTTTTGGAGTAAGCTGTACAGACCCAAAAAGAAGCTCCGCTATTGGTCCGCCCCGGCTTGGCTCCCCCCACTCCCTTTTTTTTCCTTTGACGAGTCGAGTTTTGCCATGGAAACGGCGATTTTGACAGCAAATTTCTCAAAATTGGCCACCAAATTTTTGACCAGATTTCAACATCAGAATCAGCGTTCAAAGTTCTACTAGTCTGCAAAATCTCTTTAAAATCGTATAGAAAACTTCCGAAATGCATAAAGGGCCACACAAATCAAATCTCGAGCCGGCTGAGTCCTGGGTATACTATAAGGCTACTTCGTGCCTAAAAATGGTACGAAGGAATTTAGTGGACACGCGTTGCTCGCGATGGGCCAGGGCCCTGTCTCTTGAGTTTATCAGTGCCCCTCGGTCCGCATCGGCCGATTCCTTGCACAAGAGCGCTGCTTACATTGACTCAGGACCTCACGACATGAAGTTGTTCTTGCTCTTGGCCGCTGCCTTGGCTGCGATAGTAGCTGTGCAGGTGAGTTAGAAGCCCTGCCTGGGTGGTGGATGAGTACACCGCTAATCCAAGTGTAGAACAAGCATTACAGCGTCTGTGCCTGAAGCATAACCTTTTATAACTTTACAAGTGATGGCCAAGTTTCGTTTTTCGTACTCAGAAGAGTAGCATAAATTGTTATCATGAATAGTCTGGACGTCGTCCTCTGGTAAAACAAGAGCATAAAAACTACGTCCTTCATGAGTCTTAAAATTTCGTTTACACCCATTCACACGCCTGCCTCCCTAGGGCACAAAAACATTCGAGAGGCGTTCATCGTTAACGCTCGGCAAGAGCGTAATTTTCCCTCGATATTGTTTCACCGGTGTTCCCAATTTACAAGAATGTTTAAATTTTGTATTTTTTGCCAGTAAACGCTTAACGCAGATTCTGACGTAAAGCTTGCGCTCCTCAATCAAAATTACCCACTAAGGCTCACATTACTAAACTGAAGTCTGCAAGAGTGTTGTATTGCGAAACTTTCTTTTATATTGTAAAAAAACGAAACACGGTGCAGTTTTATTACCAAACAATTCTTTAGTAATACATAGCTGTCTGATCCAGAAAACTTTTCTTCTATTACAAGACATTTCGAAACGTAGTGCTAAAACGTGAAAGAGCCCACCAAAAATCATCGAGACACAATTCTTTTATAATACGAAGAAAAGTTTTGTCTACCGAACAAAAATGAGTTATACTAGGGAAAAGTTTACAACACAACTGCACCTGGTTTCTTGTAAAACAAAAGAAATCTTCTTAATACAAAAGTCATTCTTAGTACAAACTTTTGTCTACTTTTGTCCGCAGGCAGTACCACACGTAGAGGATTACAATGGCCGATCCAACAACGACCAGTCTTTGACTGCCGTTTCAGGTACAGTCCGGGTAGACCGTGAAAACAGACAAGAACCCTGACACTGCAAATACAAGTGGGACAGGCATGCACTAGATAACGTCGTGAGACAAACTGTCCCCCGTTTGTAAGCGTGACTTCAACCGTGTCCAACGTAGTGCATGTCTATTGCCTATCCCACGCTTGCACTGAGAATGAAAAAGTCATGATCAATACCCAATTTTGGGCGAGGTTTACTTTCTCACCCAAATTTGGGCGAAGAATGTTTCCTCGTCCGATCTGGGCGAGGAAAGCTTCCTCCCCCAATTTTGGGTGAGGAAGGGTGTATCAGCTCCCTATATAGCTCCATAGTATTATGACCCAAATTTCGGTGAGGAAACTTTCCTCACCCAAATTCGGGCGAGGAAAATTTCCTCACCCAAATTTCGGCAATAAAAAATTTCTCATCCAAAAGTGTAGTCATGATCATGACTCTTTCATTCTCAGTGTGCATTTGCAATTAGGATAAACAAAAATACGCGAGGGAACTAAAAGAAGCCGTTGTTTTTTTTTGTTTCAGGCCCGTTGGCCGGCGTGGGCTGTTCCATCAGGGTGTTGGGTCGCGGGGCTGCGTTGGTGGCCGAGTACACTGTCAAGTGCTTCGTGACCTCCGTTCCGTCGGGCCCTCTGTTCTTCCTCTTCTTCCCGTTCTGCGTCGCCTCCAGCGTCCTTGACATCATTAGCATCACGTCTGAGGACCTGCAGAAGTGCGCGACGAGTCTTCTGTTTTAAGACAAAGCAGCCGGAGAAGTTCAGGATACTGAATAAACAAGTCTCAATTCTGATCTACTTAGGAAAAATTGTTTTGGGTCCATATTATGTTGAAACAGGGAACTTGAAGTTGCAACAAAAACTGTGCCCCCTGTCGTTCATACTCTTCAAAGCTTACGAAGGATTTTTGCTTCATAACAACAAAGAAAATGAAGGCATTGTAGAATTGCTTCGTATCATGAAGAAATGCTTCGTATTTTGAAGGATTCTGCTTCATAATACGAAGCATTTCTTCGTAGGTTTTATAATGTCTTAATTTTCTTCGTATTACGAAGCGATTCTTCGTTGAGTTTTCACTGTGCCACGAATGTGATACGTTAGAGTTCATTAGAACGTTAATATTGTTGCCTTTGTGTGCACGCTTAAAACCTTACGAAATATTCTGAGCTAGAAACTAATTTACTTTGTTAAACGAAGAAATAGTTCGTAAATCACGAGGTACGTTGATTGTAAGATTGGGTATGCTCAAAATACTTTGTTTTAACAAGCTGCTTTTATTTGAAAGGCCTAAAATAGTTGGTAAGATTCTCTCAGTGTGCCGTTGGAATGTTGATCTGCGTTCAAACGATTGTGACACTAAACGCGGCCGTGTTACGTTCCAGCGAATGTGACATCACTGCAAGTGCAAAGGCGATACTAAAGTACATTTTTTGGCGATACAATTAAGTATTGCCAATAAACGGCCTTACGGAAAAGTAATGCCTTCGGAACGGCGATACACAGAAGTATCGCCAAAATTTGGCGATACTTTTGGGTAGTGCCAAAACTACGGCATTAAACCAAGGTCTTGTGCCCTTGATTTGTTCGACGTTTATTGCCAAATCGTGGCAATACTCCAAAGTATCGCCAAATTTTGGCGATACTTTTGTGTATCGCCGTTTTGAAGGCAATACTTTTCCGTAATGCCGTTTATTGGCAATACTCAATTGTATCGCCAAAATAGGTACTAAAAGTATTGCCTTTTGGATTTATACTGATCGTCTTCAAACGAACGTGGAATTCTGTACTTCAATTTTTAGTGAGTGTGACGTCACCGAGGGGGAAATCACTCGCGTAATAGTCGGGTCATCGATTCCTTGTATTACGCGTAATAGTAATAGCGTAATAGCCAAAATTTTCCGTTTCAAGGGTCTGATTTTAGCTTATATCATTTGGAAACGTAATAAGACTTATGTGATAGCGTAATAGAACGTAATAGGAAGTAGTCGGGTCATAATTGATCCAGGAAGCGGAAGAAGGCGATAAGTCCACTTTGGCCATTTATCAGGAGAAAGAAAAACTTGTAAGCAGGGAAAACTAAAACAAACCAAATGAATGCTGTAGATGATAACAAGTTCAAAAAGCAAGAGCTAAATTTTGAGAAAAACATCAAAAGTGTCCGATCACTCCGTAGAGGGTTTCTGTGACTTATCACTTTCCGTTGAAATGGAAAACAGAGACATCTCGACTTGTATTTCCTAAACGGAGTGGAATTTGGAGACAAGTCAAGTGGAACTTTAGTCAGCAGAAAGTGCTTGTTACTCTGGTGTATTTTTTGGACTTAGCTCCTTTTTCCATTTCAGTTTTTAAAATGAAGGGAGCTTAAGTTGACTTGATTCTTTTTACACTAGATTCATTAAAATACACGTTGAGTTATCTCCTATTGGAAATATTTTAAACGGAGTCATGTGGAGTTCGGTTGAGTCGTCTCCATTTTCTGCTAAATTTAGAGCGTAAAAGGGGTCAAGTTGAGTTATATCCTTTTCCAATGTGGATTTTCTCCTTAACTGCAAGGAATTAAGTTAAATAATTTGGTGTAATGATGTTAACCATTCTAAGGCACAATAATAAAATTAGAACTCAATTTGGAGATAAGTCAAGTTCTTCCCTTCTTCCGCTTCCTGGATCAATTTCTGAGAGTGATTTCCCCTTTTGGACGTCACATTCTTTGAAGAGCAGTGAAGGCGCTCCGACTGCTTGAAACCTCGTGCTCTATTTGTGTGGCATTCGCACACAACAGCGTGTGTACCGTGGGATTCTCTATGACTATACGTTGTTCTGTCAGATGATCACTCATTGATCGTCGGGGACTTTTCGTAACGGCAATGCAACCTCACACTAGTGTTCCGCATTGGGCGGGTCGGTCGGGTTCTGTGAAAATTCGACCGCAGCGCTGCACCGCGACGTGTCATCGAAACTCAAAAACCGAAGTGGTTCCGAAGTGCCGCCGAAAGACACGGCTTGGACATCGGCTGGCTCGGAAGCAGCCCCTCCTCGCCCCTCGCCCCTTGCTCCGTGCTGCATGTGACACAAACCGTCCCGACAGGTGCTGCCCTCTAGTCGGCAAAAGTAGCCAAAACGATCGGGTTGACGGCCGCCCGATGCCGTCCGAGCCGCTTGCTCATCGGGCGGGCCGGATCGGGCCGAAGGCTGCCAGCGCGATCGGGCGGTGCAAAATCGTACGACCCGCCCGATTCGGAACACTACCTCACACTCAGCAGGTTACTGACTTTTTGCTCATTTTGTCAGTACTTATGCAAGTAATTTGTGCAACCATAACACTTTCTTACTGTTGCGTTTTTAAAGAACTACTTTGGAAATACATATTAAATAATATATTGAGTTTAATTTTGTACCTAGTTTCACGAAGGAAATGAGTCCCACTTTGAAGAAATAGAGTATTATTGTTGCTTATGCGAATACGTAATTAAAAACAAAGTCAGCAACGTGCTGAGAGTTAGAGCATGATGTAGCAAGGGTGAAGCATTCCAAACAGTTTGGAACACAATCCGGATCTTTGGACTAAATATCCGCGATTGAACTAAAAATGACGAGGACGAACGCGTAGTATGGTGGTGATTTTTACAAGGGCATTTATTGTCACCAAGCACGCTTTGCCAACAAGTGCTCTCGTCAGGACAGCAACTATGATAGAATTACTACCGGAAAAGAGGCCAATCAAGACGAGGCACGGGGACGTCGAAGAGGGAGGGGAACAGAAACGATGCGCCGTTCAAACTTGATAATCTCATTTAATTGCAGTTCTTATCAACAATTCGACTTTCGGCACGAAATTAATCTGAGATGGCAAAAATAACATACAGTATCTATACCTGTTTTTCGAAAGTGAAGGTGATTGAACACATTCTCCAACAAGACATTGCAATAGCAAAAAGGAAACAAAACATAACTTAGGTCAAACTAGATCATACATAGAACATGCGACACTGACGTCGATTGATTGAAAGAAAAAACAAAACCAAAAACTTTCTGGCCAAAATACGGCGAGACTGTGTGCCTCACCCCAAGAGAGGCAGGAATTCAAAGAGGTCCTGCAAATTAATGCAGTGCTGAGGAGCAGAAACATAAGAATGTCCTTAACATAGCATGATTGAAAACATATACGGCTAGCAAGTTCCAATTAACGGGAAGAGAGCAAACGAGCATGCAGTTGCAGTCTTCAGAGCGTTGGTGATACGGTCTTTCCGTCAAATCCGCAGTCCTACGTTTGGGGTGCAGGCCCACGGCAAAACTTCCTGTGTCGGTGCTGCGATGACCGGAACTTGAACTTCTCGCCGCAGCTCTTACACGGGTAGCGCTTCTCCCCGGAATGCAGGGCCATGTGCTGCCTGAGGCTGTCCTTGGCTCGGAACTTCTTGGAGCACACCGCGCACTGGAACGGCTTTTCGCCGGTGTGGATGAACTGGTGCATCCGCAGGGTCCAATACTCCGCGAAGCTCTTGCCGCACTCGTCACACTGGAAGGGCCGTTTGGCGTTGTGCTGCCGCAAGTGACCTGCGAGGTCCCTGGGGCTGCCGAACCTTATGTCGCACTTGGAGCAGCGCAGATCTCTCTCCTCGTCCACCAAAGCCATCGTCATCTGCAGCCTGTTGGCCAGGGTGGTTCGGCTCCCCGGCGGTGACTTGGGGGATCGACGCCTCCCCCGTTTCGATGGCCCGGCGGTCTGATCGGGCATTGCCGGACTCAGGGACTGCACGCGCGATTTGGGACCAGGCTTCCTCCGAGGCGCTTCCACTGTAGAGGCCACGGCAGTCGAGGATGGTTGACGAGTGACCGACTCCCGGGCGTCCTGCTCCGGTGGTGACTTGGATTCAGTGAGGGCCGGGGGTTGCGATGGGACTGGAGCAGTAGAGTCCAAAGAGGGACCTCGGCGAGCTGGTGGCTTCGGAACATCTGGGAGAGTTGACGTAGAGATCTCTCGAGGGCTTCGCGAATTGGAAACGTCCCCAGAAGCAATGGAGTCGGGGCTGGACTGTAGTTCGCGGCGTGAAGACACAGCAGAGGCCCCGCACGGCAGCTGCCTTCGCAGGGGCTCCTCTTCTACGCTGCCAACCGACTCCGGCGGATTCGAGGCGGCCTGGGACGCAGCGATGGCCGTGTCCGGTGGGACGCTGCCGGCACTGCCGGAAAAAAAAAAATCACAATTAAGGCCGATGGTTGTAAATGGTTGAGACAGGGAAGGGAGCCACCCTCCCTTTCCGCAGGGCTACACAACAAACGTACTCGCACTGCAAGTCCAAGTGTGGGACAGGCACGCACTAGATAACGTGGGACAAACCGTGTCCCACGTTCGTAAGCGTGGGACAAATCCGTGTGCCACGCTTGCAAAGCGGAAAAGACTTGGAAAGACATAGGTGGTCTAACAAAAAATCGGCTCCTGAGAAAACCATCTATGGTCCGCCGGGGCTCTTGGAAAGCATCCTACCTCGCCCGGGCGCTGGGAGACTATCTACTCCTACACAAATCCTGTCAAGTTAAGAAAGTCTCCCTCCCCGTCCCAGCATGTTTTGCCTAACTTACAGGTGACTATCAAGGTGCCTCATCCCCCCCCTTTTTCTCTTTGTTTACGTGCCTGATTCTCTCAGTGCTAATCAGAAGGCACTGAAGTGAGTCCCCTCGCCCTATCTGCCCTCTGCATGCATTGTTAGTCCCACGCACTCTAAAAACCTTACAAAGCATTTTGAGCATACATATAACAAACTAAAATACTTTGTTATACAAGGAAATAGTTCGTAAATTACGAAGTATTTTCTTTGTGAGCTTATGTACGCTCAAAATACTTTGTTATACAAACTACTTTTCATTGAAAGGCCCAAAATAGTTTGTAAGGTTTTCTCAGTGTGAAGTGACAGTTTTTAGTTAGGCAAAATTTGAGCCAATCATATACTTAATTACGATATACCTTTCAGTGCATAAGCTTTGCACAAAATTGAGCATGCGTTTTGATGAGCACGAATTTTATGCTCATCGACGTACACTTTCGTGCTCAGTCGCATACTAAGTTTAGGGCGAAGCTTGTGCTCTGAAAAGTGCATCGTCAGTGTGAACCGAAAACTAAGCTGCCAAACTGTATTCCTTGCCTGGACGCTGACGCGACTCCTGTTCCCGGCAACGCCTGCTTCGTGGCTGATCCCGCGGCCGGAACGGCAGACCCTTGAGAACCAGACTTGGGGGCGGACTCCCCGGCAGGGCAGGCAGGTTTCGGCGTCGTCCTGGATGTAACGGCCAGGCGCGTAATTAGGGGGGGGGCGGGGGGGGCGACCGCCCCCCCCTTTGGCCCCCGAAGGGGGCCAAAAGTACTGCCCTTACTGGGTCCGATTGGCCCAAGAAATAGCAGTTAGTCAGGAATCGTCCCTTAGCCTGGCCCGAACAACTCGCATTTTGGACACACTTAGGCATTGGCTTCTAGCTCGCTTCGCTCGCTGGAGGTAACTTGCTTCTGAGTTCTCTCCGCTGGCAAATAAACCGGATTGAGGTACCTTATGACTGATATATGTAATGCCTTCTTAGATCCTTAACCATCTTAGGCCGGGAAGAAAATTTGGGTGCAACGTATTTTCAACCATTTGTTTGTCTGGCCAACAGAAAATATGTACCTGGAAATGTTTAAAATCTCCTGGAATCCTAGGACTAAGACCCCAAGTTATAATATTTCCCGCTCAACAAGGCTATAGCTTTTAGCTCGCTTCGCTCGCAACAGGGAGCCTCTTCTAAATTTCGGCTCCGTGGCAAGTGGAGGGAAGCAAGTGTGCCAGCCCTTCTAGACGAAAAAGTCTTCCCCATTGTAGGACTCGGAAACAACGTTTCAGACAGTTAAGCATTTATAGCTTTTGGCTCGCTTCGCTCGCTGAGAGCTATCTAATTCTAAATTTTCGCTATGAGTCCAAACAAATGTAGATTAAAGTGAATCCTCTTCCAACTTTGTAACAACCCCTCAATTTTCTGTAACGTTGTTTTGAATTTAGCCCCCCCTCCCCAAACCACGTCCCTAAAAAATTACCTATCAGACACAGGCTCCTTGAAGGTAGGCAACTTTTCGAACATTCGCCCCCCCCTTTCGACCCGCCTAATTACGCCCCTGGTAACGGCACTGGCGGCAGGAAACCAAAGCAATTAGACGCTAGCTTCGAGCGAAAATGAACCCGAGAAGGAAATTCTGATGTGAAATCTTTTTCATTGGCTTTAACACTCTTGCATAGAAAAGTGCTTCACCGTGCTGTGAATTACCTTGAGAGACGGGAGAGAAAGGCACCCTTCTCTCAAGGTATTCCTGGCTCAGCTGCCATATTTCAAAGCGTTCAAAGAAAAAGGCCAAGTACGCTAGTTGCGAAGAAAGAAGCTGGCATCATTGAGAAGTAGTGGTTTGACACGTTGCAAATAATTTTGTTTGCAAGATGCAGAACAATACTCCGCAATGCAAACAAAATAGTTCGCTAGAGAGTTTGAAATGCAATGCCGGTAAATACTTCGCAAGAATTTTCTGACTTGAGAGGTATTATGGGCTATTATGGTATTCATGGGATTAAAGAGGAGTGATAACTATGAAAAGTTAATCTATTGCACTCCATAAATATTGATGTGGAGCTTAATACCAGAAAAATTTCAGTGGGTCTGTACAATCTCATCAAAATCTGTCAGATCATCGACCACCCGTAACAAAAATTAACTCAAAACTTGAATTAGTAAAAAAAATCCACATGTCGAAATTTCTGTGCGACATTTTGATGTTCACTGTTCGTTACACTCTTTAAGACTAAGTTATTTAACTTCGAGAGGTGAATTACTCAGAGTTCTGGTGGACACATGAGTACATGAGAGAGTACACCTTAGAAAACTCATAAATTTCACATTTTAAAACGCTTAAAGCCTTTATTTGAAGTTTCAGAAATACCCAACACCAAATCTTACTTAATACTAGCAAATTAAGCTTAATTTTAACTTGTGAGTATACTGAGTACGGACCAACTTGTACACATGAGTACACAAGTGATTCACCCCTCGTTTAACTTTCGGTTAATTATACGAACATAACAAATCGTGAGTTAAGATAGGTCGCGGACGAGGCCAAACAACGTGATCAAAATTTGTACACCGTTATTCCAAATTCACGTTATTTCGAAGGTTATTTCAACGTTATTCCAACGTTAGTTCAAGGGAAATGTACACAAAAATTCAAGTAGTTTGCCCCTTGGTTGCGGATGCTTATGCCTGGCGTGACATCACATGCGAAACATCACTTACCTCGGCACTCGTAAGGCTCGGGGCTTCAGCACACTCCGCGTCGCTCCTGAGAACCGGGCTGGAACGGCAGAGCCTCGGGAAGCAGGCTTCAGGGCGGAACCATCGGCAGAGATGGCAGTGTTGAGTGTCGTTCTGGGAGCAACGGCACTGGCAGCGCTGGTGGCAGGGAACCAGAAGCGATTAAAAGGCAGGGTCAAAATCAAATAAAACACCTGGTGAAACTTGCAAGTAGGCCTCCGAAAAGTTCCCCAAATTAGAGGCTTTGTCCATTCGTCAAGCCAAATGAGACCTCAAATGAAATTCAACCAAAAATATTTTTCTTCGCTACGAAAGCTTGCATCACTTGCAGCATGCATGCAAGAACACTCTACCTGGAGCCAACCTCGCATGTTCACTACAACCTGGAGCATGCTTGTCAAGTGCACGCCAGGTGGCGTGTACCTGCAGTGCGTTAGCGAAAAATCTTCAGGAGTTCCACTGAGATTTTCATTTTAGTCGAAATAACTGCTGGTCGAGGGATTGCTCAAAGTCAAGATATCACATCTCGAGTCCTTTTCCAACCTACAGTACTTTTATTCCTCAACTTACCCCTATCCAAAATTACATAACAAAATTCCTATGGTTATGAGTCAACGTTGCTCAGGGAACTGCAGAGCACCCTGAAAACCTTACATACTATTTTAGGCCCTACAAAGAAAATACTTCGCAATTTACAAGTTAATTCTTCATAAAAGAAAGTAAATTAGATTGTACTATGTATGCTGAAAATACTTCATAAGGTTTTAAGCGTGAGGGTAAAAGGTTGACGCTCATAAATTTAGTCTACCTGAAGGATAACTGGTATTATCGTCAGCTTGACAGGCAAGTACTCGCTAATTTTGTAGCCTTTCTGAAAATCTTACGAACTATTTTGGGTCTAACAAAGGAAAGTAGCTTGTTACAACAAATTATTTTGAGCATGCATAAGCTTACAAAGAATATACTTTGCAATTTGCGAACTATTTCTTTGAATAACAAACTAAACAGTTTGCACCTTACATATCAAACGTTAAGTTTTAAGCGTGCATCCTGCCCCAGACTATGCAGCCTTAAAACCTTGCAAAGTAGTTAAAGCATATATATGAGGGAAGGTACTATCTAATTTACCTTGAGATATGAAGAACTAATTCCAAAATTAAGAAGTATCTTCTTTGTAGCCAAAATTTGCTCAAAATACTTTTAAATCGTGGGAAAGGCTTTGAGCCTGTGACAAAGGCGCATCAGTGGGTACAGGCCATGCATGTGAACTCTTAAATTACAGCATGCCTGCCAAGGTGACAGCGTCAACCATGAAATATCAACAATGCATGATCTTAAGTTTGCAGAGCGAATGACACGCGCTTAAAACCTTACGAAATTTTGAGCATACATTATACCAACTAAGAGATTTTGTTATACAAAGAAAAATTTCGTAATTTACGAAGTAGTAAGCATATGTATGCTGAAAATACTTTGTTATGCTTTGTAAGTGCTTTTCTTTGAAAGGCCTAAATTAGTTTGTGAGGTTTTCTCAGTGCACCTCCCACTTACCTGGGCTTAGTAGACGGCCTCTGCGCCGGCACCGGATCGCTGTCGTCGAAGCAGCCCTTGAAGACGTCCCCGTCAGAGGCCAGCAGGATGCGGTCGGCCCACGCCGACACACTAACGGGGTCCTGCGGGATGGACACATCCAGCGCGCACGCGTTGAACAGGTCCGGGATCATCAAGGCCACTGCTGCTGCGTCTTCGTCGTAGGACTTCGTTGGGTCAGTCAGTGGTGCAGCGGGAGCCGACAGTGGTGCAGCACTGGTGAAACAAAGGCATTTAAATCATGCCCTTTAAGGGCGTAAACGATTTACGCCCCTGGAGCGGCGTAAATCGTTAATGCCTTTTGGAAGGGCATTAAGATTTTGCTTAAATTTCCTAGACCATTTATACGCTCTTTCCGGGAGCATAAAACAACTTATGCCCTTTCAAGGGCGTAAAAGAGTATTTATGCCCTTTCAAGGGCGTAAAAGAGTATGCCCTTTCAAGGGCGTAAAAGAGTATTTATGCCCTTGTTTTACCAGTGAGGCTGTAGAGTAGCGCGGACGGACAGTGGTGCAGCAGGGGCAGGCTGTGGTGTAGCGCGGGCGGACAGTGGCGCAGCAGGCGCACGCAGTGGAGGAGCAGGGGCACGCAGGCACGCGAACTGAGAGGCCGCAGGGAGCCTGGGCACGACGGGCACACGGCGCAGACCAACTCCGGAGGCAGCAGGCCGACGGGAGCACTCTGAAAACACGGCGAGAAGCACGGTTTGACAAGAATGCACTCTCATCCGAGGAACGGGACATCAAGTTGAAACGAACGTGACAAAATGTCACGTTCGTTTGGGCATTGTGTCTCATTCGTTTGTGAATCAGCCAAAAATTAGCTTGTTCACATTCAAACGAATGTGACACAACGCTCAAACGAACGTGGCACAATGCTCAAACGTGATGTCACGTCTCTGGAACGAGAGTGTGTAGTCCCACATTCAACTAAGCTGAGAAAACGAACGCGAACATTACCGCACTCACTCTCATCCTTTGCAGGCATTTTGATAGGTGGCCACTGACGTTTGTGGACTGACAAGATTACGTTTGAAAGCAAGAAGCGACAAGTTACAAATCGTAACGTTATTTTTGGGAATGAATTTTGTCTGATAACTCTAATAATGAACCCTGAAATCAGTACGTTACAGCTGAAATAATCGGCACGAGTCTCGAACCCCCTTCTGATTTACAGTAATAATTCGTGAAAGCAAGGACAGAATGATTGTTTTGGTATTTAAGATAAATTTACTTCGTAAATTACTACGTAGTTTGCACAGCTTTTGCACAGAATTGTGCGTGCGCGTGAAACGCAAAACTCGGAAGCAACATTATTGTGAATGAAAATTTTTGTTATCACTTCATGACAATTTCAAGACTATTTTCCTTTCAGGGATGTTACCAAACCAGTTGATGAAAGGTGTGTCACGCCCATGCAAGAAGGACAGGAGCTTGTTAAAATTGGCATCAATCATTGATGAGACTGTCTTCATTTTCAAATGATGAAAATAATGTCAAAGAGTTTGTCACGAAGTGACAGCGAATTTTCACATGGAACGCACAGGTTCGTGCTTAGTTACGGATAAATTCGGGCAATTCGAAACGCATGCACAATTTTGTGCAAGCTTATAAACAAAAAAAAAAACTGCAAAGTGTAGATGACAGCTCCTACACTAAATGCATGGGCGTTGTCAACTATTTCATCATATGTTTTGAGGACGTCCTTGTAAGGAGAGTTAGCTTTCAAATTGTCATCAAACGACAATCAAAATTTTCACAGAGCAATGGAGTCGCTAAAGAAGCGAATTGGCGCATCACCGTTGGATTCGGAATGTCACGGTTGAAAAGCTTTAAGGAAAGTTGGTTGCAACTGAATGCGTGGCAGGATCAAGGGGTGAATCACAAGTGTACTCATTGTACTCACAAGTTTGAAAAGGGCGAAATTCACTAGTTTTTCGACCGATTTGGCGTTAAGTGCCGTTTAAAACGCTACCTAATGCCTTAAAATGTTTACAAATGTGAAATTTATGAGTAAATCAAGGTGTACTCACCCGTACTCATGGACTCATGTGTACACCAGAACGCCGAGTGATTCACCCCTCGGGCAGGATAGGTACTTACTTACCTCTTGGTGCGACTTTCCCGTCCTTCCGAAGGCCACATTTCTTGCACCTTTTCTTTTGGACTGCACCTGGGAACAAAGCAACACACCAGCATGAAAAATTATTGACCTGGACCAGGTTGACCAGCGTGGCACTGAGGAGTTGCCTTTATGCCCCCCTCATGTACTGTATAAAATAACATGCACATCCTCCAAACCTTGCTCAACTACGAAAGCTTCACTACTGTCACCATGCAGACATGCACACAAATAGAGGAAAGTGTGTGCAAATACATCACACCATCACAACACAGCAACGAAAATCACAAACTGCAACAGCTGTCAGCCGTGAAACAAAGTAAAGGATACATCATGGTCTGTAGATTTAAATGCAGCACTGCTCCTTCGAGGCATCATCATCATTGCTGTTTATAGTTCTCGGCAGACCCATGGCTTCCGAGTAAGCAGCCACGACGCATTCTCTACAACAAAAATAAACAAACAAATATCAGGCAATACAGTAGAAACATAACAGTTTCAGTGGAAATGTTGAATCGGTGACCATAAGGTGTTAGTGAAAAAACGTGAGCTGCGCTCGGGGTACACGGAGCGAACCTGCAAGCAGAGACCAAGTTTAAACTCTGGGAATAAGCAATGCTTAATGAGTGCTGGCGGAAACTAGTTTGCACTGCACGCGCTCTCATTTTTGGGACCAGATGATCGCACGTTGAAACGAATGCGACAGAATGTCACGTCCGTTTGAGCATTGTGTGACATTCGTATGTGAGACAGCTGATTTGTGGCTGATTCACATCAAAACGAACAAGACACAAGACTCAAAGGAAACTGACATTTCGTCACATTTGATTTAACGAGATGTGCACGAGCACTTTCTGTGCACTGTTTACTGAGGTACCACATGGCTCAGAGAAATTCCCTAGGCCCACAGTGATTATCCTAATACAGCGTCATACATATTAGAATAAGAATTTGGTCATGTTGGCTTGACTGTTTAACATTTTGACCAGTTCCAACGACAGTGAAATCCTGGATAAACGGCCGTAACACGTTGTGTAGAGAATGTGACGTCGCGTCGAACAGACGCGAAAAACTTCACATTCTAATGAATACAACGTCACATTCGTTGAATGACACTTGTCGGAAGAATAGAACAGTGGAACGACGATTGCACGTAACACATATGCGACACTATTGATTTGAAGATTAAAGACTCTTTAGATTTGGATTTGAGTCGCGCGCTGGATGTCGCTTTTCTCACGATTTGGACCCAACGAATGCGACTGGGGACCCGGAAATGAGACCCGACAACCAACCATTAGTGTCCCGGTGGCGCCATGAGAGATCGGAAGATCACACTAAACTCCTGCGTACTTTTAAGAGCATAAGCTCTGCACGAAATTGACCATGCGTTTCGATATGCACGAATTTCATAAACAACACCGCACACTTGCGTGCTTAATTACGGACAAATTCGTGCTTTTCAAAACGCATATTCAATTTTGAGCGAAGCCTACGCACGACAAAAGGAAACTAAGTAATTAAGTGTGTTAGAACACCACTGAATCCTGAAAAGAAGAAAAGAAATAAGCCTTAAGAGCAGCTTCTGCGCATGCGCACAGGGTCAAGACTGCGCATGCGTAGCAGCAGTTCATGAGGCTTACTGTAGTTCTCACTTCACAAGATCCAGTGAAGTCCCCTTCAGAAAACTAACCGAACGGCAGCAGTTTCCGGTTCCTGAAGCGCAAAAGTTCATGCGAGGTGTCCGAAACCATAATTACAAGGTCGGCGGAATCACTAGTAGGACCGGAAGTGAAGTCCAGGTTCCTATGAAGAGCGAGTTGGCCGTTCAAACACTGATGAAAACTGAGGACGCGTCAAGACTGTACGCACTCCTTGAAGCCTGCAACTTCACTTCAAGGCAGTAGGGTACTCAACTGAATCTTGTGACGGAAGAAGAAAATCAAAAGTAAACCCTACAAAGAGCTTCTGCGCATTCGCAGCAGGTGGTGGGGAAGGTCTGCGCATGCTCCAAAGCGGTACCTTAAAGATCTACTTTTGATCTTTTTGTTCCGTCACAAGATTCATTGAAGTGACCTTACCACAAGACGCACAAGTGTAGGTTCCTAAGTTTCCGAGGTTGATGGATGGGGAAATACAGACAAGGCTTGAACCCGAGCCTGAACCGGAAGCACCCAATTCCACGTGCTTCTTGGAATGCTATAGTTCGCTATCGTGTTGTAGAACTGGAATTACATGCAAATACTTGAATTGTTTGACATTGAGGCCGTTTTGACTCGAAATAGACCCTTTCCGTCGTCGCAAAAACTAGAACAAAAGAAACCGAAAGTCCAGGAACATCCTGGCTATTAGATGTGATCCGCACATGGTGACGTCCAGGAGCTTCCGGCCAAGGAAGCGGCTCCTTGCTTCCGGTTCAAACCATCGCTCCAATAGGGTACTGAGGAGGACAACCAGACCGGAAGTCAGCAATAGAACGGGAGAAACAAAAGAGCGTCGCGAGGCCGTGCTGAGCGGTGGTGGGGGCAGCATGCGTGCGCCGCCTTCACCCCCACTCCGTCGATTTCGACCCCCTCCACCGCTGAGCACAGCCGCGCGACGCTCTTTTGTTTCTTCCGTTCTGCCACTGACTTCCGGTCTAGGCTTCCTCCGAAGTGTCTTATGCTCTATAAGCGGCGATGGCTAGATTCACCGGAAGTTTACTGAAAACCGGCTCGGTCGCATTTGTTGGTTGAACCCGTCGACCCTTTCAGTCGTCGCCAGGTGAAGAACAAAAGTAAACGAAAATCCAAGAACTACTGGGAACGAACCCACTGGTTCCTCACCATTTCATTACGCTTGTTCTTCACTCGGCGACGACAGGAAGAGGCTACGAAATACATTAGGTGGGTACGCCAGGCAGTGGCTGTCGTATCAGGCTTCGCGATGGTGCGCCAGTTCCGACACGCCTCCCGACCCCCTGTTGCAGCGAAACGTTTCCGCAAAATTTCTCAGGTCAACACTACTTTCACCCTTATGTACGGCTTGCTCTTCTGGAATGTGTTTTCAATGGCTTAACGATAGAGAAGCCCGTTTCTCCGGTGGTGTTGAAGAGTTGTTCACTGTATGTCAGTGTGTCAGCACAACTCCTAAACGGCACAGCCGATGACGAATGTTTGAATGCTAAGACTGACTATGCACCCAAGAAGCCTGCAGGACAACGCCGCAGGTTTACGCGGTATCGCCAAGCCTGGTACGACAACACGGTCTGGCATACACCTGCCCCGTGATAGACTAATCTAGTCGTCGCCGACTGAAGAACAGGAATCACAAAAGCGGAAATGGCGTCGGCGACTTACCCTCACTCACCCGTCCGAGTACATCATTAATAAAGTTTTTCGATTCGACACTCTTTTAAAATCAATTTAGCTTGTGTCAAATACTATCTCTTTTATTACCGATTTTGTGATTCTTCTTGTTCTTCAGTCGACGATGACCAGAATAGGTTTTAGGGTATTGTAACGAATCCCTGAACCGTGAGTTACGAACGAAAGTAAGAACCAAAACGGGTTTTGAGCATGCGCAGACGTCCCCCTCGACTCCACTCTGACGCAGCGTCTGCACATGCGTCAAAGGCCGTTTTGCTTCTTACTTTTGTTCTTCAACTTCCGAGATAAGGATTCGTCTAAACGCCTTGTTGGAGTGATCGGGTTGACACAACGTTACGCTAGCTCAGATTCCCCCCCCCCCCCTCCTCCCCAGTATTCGGCAGAAAGACGCAATACACTTTGTTACGCAGAAAATACACCTAAAGAATCATGTACCGCCCAAATTCGGGTGACGTTTCTCGCTAAAGTTTGAGTTCAAAATAGACCCTTTCAGTCCACGCCGGGTGAAGAACGAAAGTAACGAGGTAGGTGTACGCCAGACAGTGGCTTGTATCAGGCTTCGCGATGCTGCGCCCGTTCCGACAATCCACGCCAGGCGTTGGCACCTGCCTTGGCCTGCGGCGCTGGCCTGCCTTCGGCAGAATCTCTCGCTACATTATGAGACCTGATGGCACGCCAAAGCATATTCGGTCCCAACTTGTACGTTGGGGGCCCTGGTACAGGAACCAGTAGCGCGCCGTCACTGTGATAAGGGTACTTCGGAGAAGGGCTGGTCCGGAAGTTGAGAAGAAATCAAGTAGAAGTAATGCCTACACGCTTAAAGCTAAATTTCATTTAAACCCGCCAAAACCCCCGTGAAAGGCCGATTTCTTGTACTGTTTCCGGTCTATGCTCTTCTTCACTTCCGGCCCTGATAGAAGTGTCTAATCGGTCACAAGCGTATTTCACAACAACCGCCGCTAGGTGGCGCGCACCTGAACCAACGCTGCTTTCAGATTTCTTTTGTTCTTCACACGGCGACCACGGAAACCTTTCAGACCCTTGGGTCTGTTCGGGGTTCCTGCCAGCGTACCAGTAGCGAACGGCCTTTGAGCTTTGTTCTGGACCGAACCTCAACTGTGCAACGTGTTGCTACAGTGTACTGACGTAGATCCTGAACCGGAAGCAGGCAGACCAGCAGACGCCAAATTAGCCGGAAACTAACTTCTCTTCGGATCTAAAACTATAGCCGAGCTGTACAAATATTGCTCGCGAAACACACATGCACTGCAAACAAAGTATGAAACGACGTTCAAGTGTGGCCGATACGTTTGACTAACGTCTCTTTCCCATGTCAAGTTTGGATCAATGTCCTTCCGCCAACATGGCGACTGTGTGCTTCCGGTTCAGGGATCTACGAAAGTACCCTTTTCAGGGTAATATGTTGCGTTACGCCCAGCGTAACATTTTGCGCTACGCCCAGCGTAACGTGTTGAACCACGCCCAGCGTAACGTCGTGTTACGCCTGTCGAAACTCAATTTAGATTCAAGAAGTTCCAGAATCACTGACCGGCAGTTCAATTATTTGTCAATAGTCTCTTATCTAGTGAGTATACTCTCAGTCTCGCTGTTCACTTTTAGTACAGTGTATGGGCGTTTAGTCGCTAGCACCTCTAGTTTTTATGTAATAGTCATGAGTACTGTTCGCTTTTGTTCTTATTATGTGCAATTCTGTAAGTTCGTCTGGAAAAAGACTTCTTTATAAATTTCTGCAGTTAATGGTTTGTATTTACGAAGTTACTACATCTGGTTACTCTCGATAGTCAGGCAGAGGCCGAGAGTGTACCTACTTCGGGACAGATTCTGACCGACGTTGAGTGGGTTCAAAGCTCCTTCGTTCGACCGAGTTGGGCTGCTTTAGGAAGGTAGGTAGCTCCCCGCACGTTGCCCTAATCGCCCGATGTCCACTCGACTTCCGGTCTGAATCTTTGCTGACGTTCCCCATGCTAGGCTTTTTTTTTTTTTGACGTGAGGAATTTGGGCTGGTGGAGGAGGCTTTCGTCCCCTTTCGTGAGTATGCACGACGTCACTTTAACCGATGAACTAGCACCTAATGCGATAAAGATAAATAACCACTGCCACCCCGTGTGTGCAACTGGTGACATTGGTTTCAAGCTCTTCGAAATTCAGAAGATCGTATTGATCGTGTTTTGCTGAGAGATCGCGAGCAACGATCATTTAACATGAGATCTTCTACTGCTTAACCAGTCGAAACGCTTCTTGAGATCAACTCGTCTCAACAATTGATCCTGGAAGCGAAAGAAGGGAATAATTGGACTTTTCTCCAAATTGAGTTTTAATCTTATGATTGTGCCTCAGGATGGTTTGCATCCTTACACCAAATTGTTTGACCCAATTCTTATCAGTTTACGCGAATATCCACATGAAAAATTGGAACTCAACTTGACCCCTTTTACGGTCTAAATTTCATCGGTAAATGGAGGTAACTCAACCGAAGTCCACATGACTCCGTTGCTCAAAATGGCAATAGGAATTACAGTGTTCTCCCGCAATAGGTCGACGGCTCGGGACCGGATCTCGGACTATAACGAACACGAAAACCGAACAGCACATGGTGCGAAGGCCGGGCTCCAGCAGTGCTCCGAGCTCGGGGAGGCCATAAAACAATTAGCAGGCCCTTGGGTCCTACACTGGAGTGGCCCGAAACGCAGTGCCGACCGGCGCCTTACGGGTGTACGCTACCTGGCCAGGTCGGCACTGCGGTTCGGGGTCCCGTCAGCGCCCGGGTTCGCGCGTTTTCGACCTGGCGGCACGGAGGACCCCTGTCAATCATCCCCGAGGGTCGAGCTCGCCGGGCCATAAACCCTCGTGCGTAAGCGGGGGCCGTCACATGAAAACGACTTATTGCGAATCGACCTAATGCGGGAGAATACTGTATCGCAACTTGTGTCGTTATGAAACTAATGTTGAAAGAATTAACTCAACTTAACTCCCCATCACTAGTTGGATAAAAGGGGTAACTCCAAAAAAGTATCAGAGAAATATAGACTCTACGCAGACCTCAGCTCTACTTGAATTGTCTCCCAATTCCACCTCGTTTGAGAGAACAAAGTAAACATGGTTCCGTAGTCCACTCCAACGTAAAGATGTAAAGCACAGAAAGCGGCTACAGAGTGATGCTACACTTTTAAAAATTTTCACAGTTATTTCTTAGGCTCTTTTTGACAAAAATGCAATTGCATCATTCATCTGATTGGATTAAGTTTACCCTGCAAACAGTGTTTTTGTTTCTCCTGAAAAATGATGAAAATTGAGTTTTCCCCTTCTTCCGCTTCATGGACCAATTTCGCGTATATTTGTGATGCCCCCATCGAGTCGCATTACATCGCGACGGGCTTTGATTGGTCCGCGCGGTAGGATAAACTGATTCTAGTCGTCCGCGAGGACGAACCAGAAGCATCTCAAAATGGGAAATGGCCCTGACAAATACCCTCACGCGTTCGAGTGCATTTACTTTGAAAGAGTTACCGAAGCGGCACTCTCCTTAAGTCAATCATGCATCTGTCACGTCCTTTCTGGGGAAGGGAATTAACATATTTTTTAGCATTTTCCCCTTGATCAGGATCACTTTCTTTTCCCGACCCACTCTTTTTCGGGTTATGTGATTCTTTTTCTGCAAACGACGACCACTAGAATAGCCTATTTCTCATGTTTGGCATGATTGCTCGCCCCTTGCTCGCGGTCTCTCAGGGGCGAACCCTGCCCTTGGCAGTCAAGATGTAGCTTTCGAAGGAAACTCGGTGAATTTGTGGAGAGTTGTCACTCACGAGTAATTTGGGTTCGTTATGTCCACAGGTCCATTGCCTTTCCCCAATCGTTGCCAAAGGGCTCCGACTTTTTTAAACCTCCTCCACCATGGACATGGAAAGTAGGTTGGAAGAGGAACAGAACCGTTTCCATGTAAATTTAGTACTTCACACAGTAAATTGAAATGGTAGAATCTGTAGTGGTCTGAGAGCCCCAAATCGCAGAAACCGACAGGTAAATAGATCCGGGGCGGTTTTGCACCAAAACCGCCAACGGCAAACCCATTTTGCACACAGGCGACGGAATCCGTGCACTCGCCACGGAATCCGTGCACTCGCCACGGAATCCGGACAACACTGCACCGTAATCGTCAATTGCGATTCCCTCCACCTCGCGACTTTGAGATGTTATATTATTGGAAATAAAGAGTGTAGATGTACCGCGTAAGGAAAAGATTACTTTATAGACTTGTGAAAGCAAGAAAAAGTATGCACACTCATCAAAATGTGTAAATAATGTCCAAAACAACAAAAGCATCCAGAGACACAGTGAGGTTAGGGTGGTCAGCGAGACCGCTACCCCTTAGCAGTTTCTGTGAGCCCATCCCAGTTTCTGTGGAGCCTTTGTCAGTTTCTGTTAGTCCATGCCAGTTTCTGTGACTACCAAATTCAGAGCCATTTACTGGCGGTTTCTGTGCCGAACTGTTACGGATTCTGCCATTTCAATTTACTGTCCATACATACTTCTAAGCAGCACCCAAAAGCATGCACTAAGGGTTTTTCTTTATATTTCTTATCAAAAGTCTGCACGAGTCTTGTATTTTAAGACTTTCTTTTGTATTATTAGAAACCACGGTACAGATGTATTACTACACTGCAAACCTAACTGTCTACTAAGTACACACTTACAAATGCGTGCTTGCAAGTACACACTTACAAACGCATGCTTAGCCAAGTACACACTTACAAATGCATGCTTGGAAGTCCTCACTTACAAACGCATGCTTGACGCCGTATAACTCCATGCGTCAAGCATGCGTTTGTAAGTGTGTACTTGCAAGCAAGCATTTGTAAGTGTGTACTTGGCCAAGCATGCATTTGTAAGTGTGTACTTAGTAGACAGTTAGGTTTGCAGTGTACACGAGTCTCCAGTAATACTGAACCGTCTGATTTGCACTACAAAACCGTTTTTTCATAATACAAATAGTACAGTACAAAGAAGTGTCTAAAACCACCTGCAAATGTTCCGAAGCAATTTCATGTAATTCAAAGAAAAGTTTTGTATTATAAAACATAAAGTTAAGTTGCACAAGAGAAAAGTTTCATAGTATAAATGCGCCGTGCTTTCTTATAAAATAAAAGAATCCTTCGTAATACAGAAGCCGTCCTTAGCAAACTTTTGTGTGAGAATCACCTGGTTTCTTTTTGTACCACTGACTCCAGCCTAAGTATGCTTGTGCATGCAATTTGGCTGGGTTTAAGTGGATTGGCCACAGTGGTGTTGTGTATCTTAAGGAAACCATTGGCCCAGGGAGGGCTTGAGTTTGAGGCTTTGTCCCACGGAACCCACAATTCGCTGCAAATGTCAGAATTTTAATCCAAATTTTTGGTATGATTCCAGTTTGCACGAAGTGTGGCGGGGTCAAAAAGACCAAACGTAAGTACTTCGCTCACTTCTCTACTTCAGTGGGAAACTCTGTGGGAACATCATTAATAACTTAACGTAAGACTTAAGCACGGCCACATTCTTATGCAACTCGTTTTGTGACAAAAATGTGGAGACGGAGCTATGTCTTAAAGCATAGACTTGTATTTAGTTAAAAGTTCAAACTACGGATGTGCGAATCAAGGGTTTTCATTTCGAATCGAGTCAAAAAAATAAGATTCCGAACTCAAATTGAATCTTGAAAAATCGAATCGAACTTTCAAATATTCGATTTCGACCTGAAACGACAATGTAATTGGTGCTTTTCAAAACACATTTTCTGTGATAAAGGAAGAGCATAGAGCAGGAATAAAAAAAAAAGAAGAAAAATCAAATATCTGATCTTGCTTAGATCAAAACAACGCTATGCGCGATACTTTCAACCGATTCGGGGTCGAAGCAAAGAGACCCTTCCCCGAATCGAGGTGAATCACCCCTAATTCGATACCGAACTATTCGCACATCCCTAGTTCAAACCCAATAAACTCAATGTGAAACTCGTAGTCAGCTTTTTCTCACCAACGCTCATTTTCGGTTAGCCGAATTACTTACTTTTCGGTGCATTGCTTTGCACGGAATTGGCATACGCTTTGAAATACGCGGGTTCGTGTAACAAAGCAAGAAAACGTGCATTATTATGTAGCATCTCGCGCGTCGTTGCGCGAGAATACGTGTTTTCACGCGTACGCTTAAGTTCCTAGTGTCCACAAAAAAAAAAACTATACATCGAAGTAATTAGAGGCGTAATAGATTTGAAGCGATCTGAAGTGATCAGGAAGCGAAAGAACGAGGGAACTCAATTTTTATTCATTTTCGGGAGATATTTAGAGTTCTCTGCAGGGGAAAGTGGCTTAAGATGACTACTAGTGACGTAGTAAAAGTGCGACATATTTGTGACAGAAGACCGTGCCGCCGGTGCTGTTGCGTCACCTCATCTAGAGGACTCTACAGAGCCAACTGCGGACCCAGTGACGAATCACAGGACGCAGGAAACAACGGCAGCGTCTAGGTATAAAATGTTTTTCACAATTTCAGTCAAGTGGCAATTCTTTCTACGATTTGATAGTATCTGCACCCGAGTTAAAATAGAAGGCTGCAGAAAGGCTGACGCACGGCTGACGCATGGCTGTATGGGCCGTTTTTTGGCTGTATGCATGGCTGCCGTGGCTGCCTTGCAGCCATGTCGCAGCCATAGCGACGTCCTGGACTTGCAGCCATCCACGCTGCAGTGGCTGGTCTGGCTGTTTCACGGAGCGCTTTGGCTGTGAAACGCTTCAGAAGCTGCGCACAGAAGCCTTTTGGCTGCCCTAAGCAGCCTATAAACGCTGCCACGCACAGCCAACTTAGCTGCAATGGCTGTAGGCTGCGCGTCGCAGCGTGTTGGCTGCTGGCGCCAGCCGGGCCGTGGCTGGACGTTACAGCCATGTAGGCTGCCACGGCTGTAGGCTGCGCGTCGCAGCGTGTTGGCTGCTGGCGCCAGCCGGGCCGTGGCTAGACGTTACAGCCATGTAGGCTGCCACGGCTGTTGGTTGCGCGTCGCAGCGTGTTGGCTGCTGGCGCCAGCTGGGCCATGGCTGGACGTTACAGCCATGCAGGCTGCCACGGCTGTAGGCTGCGCGTCGCAGCGTGTTGGCTGCTGGCGCCAGCCGGGCCGCGGCTGGATTTTACAGCCACGCGGGCTGCAATGGCTGTAGGCTGCGCACTGCGCGTCGCAGCGTGCTGGCTGCTAGCGGCAGCCTGGCCGCGGCTGTACTTTACAGCCACGCAGGCTGCAATGGCTGTAGGCTGCGCGTCGCAGCGTGTTGGCTGCCGGATGCAGCCGGGCTACGGCAGGACTAAACAGCCATGTAGGCTGCAATGGCTGTAGGCTACGGATTGCAGCATGGTGGATGCTGGCGGTATTCAGGCAACGGTCGTATTCCTTGATTAAAGGGCCATAAAAAATAGAAAAAAATAGACTGGGTGCGTGGTATGCTGATATTTGAGTTGAATACGTTAACATACATAAGCCATGCAAGTTTCGTAAAAATCGGGAAACTTTTTTGTTATCTTTGATATCTCGGGAACGGTAAGTCCTACATGAAATTACTTAGCAGATTTGGATCTGGAACGGTGTTCGGACCCTAGAAACTCTACAAAGGGCCCCATAGAACTTCAAAGGGCGTAACAGGGACCCTCAAAGGTCCTCATGGGGACCTTCATGAACTAAGGAGTGAAGCCTAGTAGCGATATGGATGCTGCCGATGGCATCCACGAGGCTGCAGGATGCGGCCGAGATGTGGCTCTGACCCGCAGCTTCATAGCTGCCGGGGGCAGCGTGGGCCGGGCGAAAGAAGGCTGCCTGGAGCATCCTGAAGGCTGCGGGGTGCAGCCTACAGCAGCGCCTCACAGCCTCCAGGCTTCCAGGGGCAGCGTGGCCCGGGCGAAGGAAGGCTGCCTGGGGCATCCTGAAGGCTGCGGGGTGCAGCTTAGAGCAGCGCCTCGCAGCTGCTGGGGGCAGCGTGGCTCGCGAAGGAAGGCTGTCTGGCGCATCCTGCAGGCTGCGGGGTGCAGCCTAGAGCAGCGGGGGCAGCGCTGACTGGGCTCCAAAGGGACACTTCAGTGGCTGGCAGGTGCAGCCATAGAGACCACTAAATTATGCATATAGAATCATCATTTTATGCGCCACATTTTGACCCATTTATGCGGACTTTATGCGCCTAAAAATGTAGTTTTATGCGGGGTTTATGCGGGTAAAATTGTGGTTTTATGCAAAAATATGCGAAGGAGGAAAATAGGAGCGGAATGACAAATAGTAGAATTAGCTCATAAAAAAGTATTTAATGTTATTATCACATTAAAATTATTCAAGTTAACACACTTTAAAATTCAGTCAAGTAATGAAATGACTAGTTTCATTCAGATCAGATACAGAGATACAATAGAATGAATACATCATTATCATTCATTTTTTAATCATTATTCCATGCCATGTCCTCAGCATCATTATAATACACAGAGTGGGTGCCTGCACCACCACCACCAGCCACACCTGCACCGTCCACTATATTTTGTGCATTTTGATCATAATCATCGCCATCATCAACTTGCTCAGAACACTTATCTTATTATTCAAGTCAACTCCATTACAGAAATAAATGCACATCATAGCTTCTGCCTTCTCATTAGCCAAATTTGTTCTTTTGGGAGAAAATATGTCACCATATGCACTGAAACCCCTTTCACTGTCAACATTTGCCACACTCACATGTAGTACTTGCAAACAAGAAATAGAAAAGTCACTGGGGTCTTTCATCATAGAATTCAAAGCATTTACAACAAGGTCCCCCCTATGGGCACTTTTTTCATAGGATCAGCATTAGCATTTTTTTCCCTTTACTGGTCAGAAAGTAATGAATCCCAAAATTAAAAAAACAGTTTGTTGGAATGGAATCCAAAATTTTAATTTTCTCTTTTGCCTGTGAAATCTTTTCATGAGAAAGAGAAGCAGCTAACTTACGGGGATAAAGAGCAGCCTAGGACTAAAAAAATTCTCTAGCAGTGTCATCTTTCATCTGAGATTGCAACAGGTCATCACAAGAGACACACACCTGCTTAATTCTTTCAAGCAATTTTTTTTGTTTAGAGGAAGGAACTAAGTCAACACATGCTTTTGTCTTCTCAAGTAAAAAGACTTGATGTCTTTAGAACTATCCCCGGCTTTTGCCACACTTGACATAGTCACACTCAGCTTTTTTACCTTAGCATACAATAAGTGAGACATTGGATATTTAGAACCCTCTACTAGCAGCTGCAAATCAAAAACAGGGCCACAATAATCTACAACAAATTTTGCCTCTGCCTTAATTATTAACAGGTCCTCAGGTTTCAATTTCAAAAAATTTTTTACAGCTTTTGTTTCATTCTTCCCCAGTCAACTGCTTTTTCACATATTCAGCTACATCATCAACATTTTCAGACAAATACACAACAGATTTTTTCCATGTTCCCCATCTGGTCATGACGGGTAAGGGAAATTGTTTCACTTCTTTAGCTCTAGAAAAAGAATACTTTTCTTTTAAAAAAGTAACATATCTGTTTTTCCTTTTTCGGGTGTTTTTGAAAATTTTCTTATTTTGGACACACATTCATTAAGTCTATACAGTTTCTCGGGGAAAAATTCTCACAACCTTATCCAACTTGTGGGCCCAACACTGCAGGTGTATCAAACCAGGATTATCAAGGAGTGTCCTGAGAAGACGAAACACAAGTTTATGTAGGCAGCACTGTCCGAACCGATGGCCACTATGTTCAATGGGCAACTTCATAGTGTTGAACAGTCTGAAAAAAGAGAGAGAGAGAAAGTTAAAGACTTAACTCTCAATCTAAATACACAAAAAAATAAATTCTAATACTATACCAAACCTGCAGTATTGCCTTTGAACATTCGTCTGCATTGGCATTCTCAAGAATTTTCACTGAAGCCCCAAAAAAGTTGGGATGTTGGATTCTCTTTAGAGGGTAGCCCCTTTAAGAGGGGTTTGGAAAACCGCCTGGCCTCTCCTATTTGTTGTTTCGTCACACAGCACAACAATTTTCTTTCCCTTCACTTTATCTTTGAGATAATCGTCGTATTCTTTTTCAAAAAGGGGGGAAAATTTGTCTCGAAGCTGCTGAGCACCGGCAAATCACCGGAACCTGAAAAAAGAGGGGAAAAAATAAATATACAGGGTTGTTTACTTGCAGTAGTTTGGAGGTTAGGTCCATTCAACCGGTACCAAAACACATAACGACGAGTGTAAGCTCCTCGTTTTAGAAATATTTTTCTCACCAGGAAAGTATTTTTTGAACCACTTCCTCATTTCAGGCTTGTCAAGCTTTCTAGTGGTATGTTAGGTTAACAAACGCTCGCACTGTCGACTTAATGAACTCTTCTCTATCTTCCTTTACCTTTTGGCATTACTCATACTTTCCGAAATAGATGCCTGCCTTTTTTTCTTCGCAGCCGCCTCAGCCTCAACTTTTTTCCCGTTGTTTTTGTGCAAATCCGCCTTGATGTGATTGTCAATGGTGCTCTTGCGCTCATGGTCAACTCTCTTGTCGCAAAATTTGCACCAAAAATTTCTTGTCAAACACGTACATACCATCATCATGATATGCAAACGCCCTAGCTGCCGCTGTTGCAGGGGCCATTGTAATGTTTATGCGGCCGGCAAAGCCGTGCCCCCAAAAAACCCCCACAATATCAAAACACTTGCGTCTGTCCGCAATCTCACTCACTACTCGAAGTCCATAAACCCCGTCGAACATGCTGGGAAAGGGCGAGAAAGCGAACGGGTGGAGGGGGCGAGGGGGGCGGGGCGGGGGGTGGGGCGGGACCCTGCGGTGAGGGCGCAGGAAACAAGGCCTATTTTTAAAAGGTGGCGCGCAAAAGCTGGGGGAAAAGGCGTATTTTTTCGGGTTTGGGGTCAAGGATTTATGCGGGAAAAGTCTTTTGCGATAAAAGAAGATCTTTTTTGCGTTTGGAAAATTGCGCATTAGGGTCTTTTTTCCGGTTGAAAAACTGTTAAACTGTCCGCTTTTTTTATTTAAAAAAAGGTTTGACGTTAATTTAGGGTCTCATGGCCAAGACCTCCCCTGCGGATGGCTTATTTTGGTGCGAGCCCAAACGCCAAGGAGCCACCGGCCACCGCGCGGTGAACGGGGGGAGAGCCGCAGAATCGCGCCTATTTTTTCTGGGCAAAGTTTCGCCCTTTTTAAAGATTTTGGAGCCTCAATTTGGTTATGGGAAAGTTGGAAAAAATGAAAAATGTTGTCTTCTTAAATTATCGTCTCCGTTTGCTTGACTCAAACTTTTAATTGTCCCTTCTCTACAACAAAAACGATTTGGGATAATAAATGTTCCCTTTTTTTCCGCTTTTCGGGTCAAATTTATTTCTACTTTGTTTAAAAAATTTACGTTTTATTTCAAAAACTAAGGCACTTAATGTCATGGGACTTATTTGACCCGTGAACGATGCAATTCGCCGTTGATACGCCCCCTGCAAATAGTACTTTAATCGACTTTAATAGACAATTTGTCCCGCCTGCACTCTTATTCCAGGAACGTGACATCACGTCGGAACGAACGTGACAAAATGTCACGTTCGTTTGAGCATTGGATCGCGTTCGTTTGAGTGTTGACAAGCTGATTTTTGGGCAATCCACACCCAAACGAATGTGACTTAATGATCAAACGAACGTGACATTTTGTCACGTTCGTTTCAACGTGTTGTCACGTTCCTGGATGAGCTTAAAATTGCATAATTCATGGGTCTAAGAAGGTCCTTGACATTTTAGTGTGCACAGCCAAAATACGCAAACTCAAGCGTGTGCCAAGCTCACCCTTCATGGAGTCGGCCTCAAGGCACACACTTGGTTTTGTGGTCACTTGATGAATAGACCGTGGCGTCTTCCATTCTTGTCAGAAACATTTGCCTTGAAATTGGCATGAAGTGACAATTAGAGTTTTTGCAGTGCTTTCAGCAAAGAAGTTTGTTCCTTGGGCTGACTCGGTAGTGCTCGGCACACACTTGACTTTGCAAAGTAGAATGGCCCTTATTTTGAGATGACGTCATTGCCACTATGTTTCTTTCTGTAAGCATAGTTCCGATTGTTTTTCTTCGGCAGTGCTGGCAGCGACTCGCCCGCCAGGCTTCCCCGTGAGGCGACCCTCGCCGAATCATGGAGTCAATCTCCACCGGTTCCACAGGGCTCCTTGGACTCCACTGCACAACCAACCTCACCGGAGCCTCCAGTCCCTCCAGGACCCCTAGATGCGCCACCTGACCTGGACCCTCCGCCCAATCTGTTCCCCTCGCCTAACCTGGACCCCCCACTTCCAGAGCCAGACTCCCAACATCGTTTGAAGTTGAAAGTGGCCAAGAGGAAGGCGTCTGTGCCGGGGAAGGAGGCTGCTTCGAAGCCTCAGGCGGACGCCCCGGCGAGGCGGTCAAGACGTCGCGCCTCCCCGTCTGCGACGCCAGGCCCGAGCGACGCCCGTCCAGCGCCGGTGAGGAAGCCAAGGCGTCGAACCCCCAAGTCACCGCCGGGGAGCCGAGCCACCCTGGCCACCAGGCTGCAGATGACCATGGCTTTGGTGGACGAGAACAGAGACCTGCGCTGCTCCAAGTGCGACATTAGGTTCGGCAGCCCCAGAGACCTCGCAGGTCACTTGCGGCAGCACAATGCCAAACGGCCCTTCCAGTGTGACGAGTGCGGCCGAAGCTTCGCGGAGTATTGGAACCTACGGATGCACCAGTTCATCCACACTGGTGAAAAGCCGTTCCAGTGCAAGGTGTGCTCCAAGAAGTTCCGAGCCAAGGACAGCCTCAGGCAGCACATGACGCTGCATTCCGGAGAAATGCGTTACGCGTGTGAGAGCTGTGGAAAGAAGTTCAAGTTCCGGTCGTCGCAGCACCGGCACAGGAAGTCCTGCCCTGCGAATCAATCGTAGCGTTCCTTGTTTGGTTCGGAGCATAGGGTCTCCTATGCTACTGGAACCACTATGTAGTCTTGCTCTTCCATTATAAGTTTCTATTTCTGAACTGTCTTACATTTTCCGTCATGTACAATGACTGGTAACGACGTTCTATTTTGTTTCTTTTCAAGTATTGGTGATCATGCCACATGATACTGGCATCATTCTACATGATGGTATGGCAGCCGCCACGGTAAATTTAAATGTAACACGCTTTCGATGCGAAACACGAAGTCTCACTATTTCTCTTAAAAAGGTGTCTCACTTATTTTTTTTTGTGTTTTCTATGAATCGACCGATTGTGGGTTTTCATATTCTCAGCTTATCTAATTGAAATAAAGTTTTGTTTTGCTTGCATTGTTATGCCGTGTTTGGAGATGCTTCCTACCTTCTTGAAGGATATTCTGAAAATGGAGCAATCACAAAGGTGCGGAACATTCTGTGAATTTCTTTTTTTGCCAGGATTCTCCGTAGCCTCCTTATCAATATTCTCCGTAGGATCTTACAGTATTCTCTGTGGGACCCTACAGTATCCTCCGTAGGACCGTAAAGGCTTCTCCGTAGGGCCTGGAAGACTGTGGTCCTGCGGAGAAGACTGTACGCTCCTACTCACAATACTGTAAGGTCCTACGGAGAATATACTAAGGGGGCTACGGATAATCACGAAGAGCTGTTAACAGAATTTTCCGTAGCTTCTTGCCTCAGTGTACTTTAACAATTTTTTGCGATTCCTACGATATTGTACCCTGGAGTGCATTAGTTTTTTTGAAATAACCACCCCTTAATTTTTGCGATGAAAGAGCGTTTTGTAGGGACTTCCATCACAATTTTTTGTGATGACTTTTTACTGCATCTTCTTTGTAGTCATTATCGTATAAACGTGATACTTTATTGCAAACTTTAGCTGTAAATTTTTTATTGTAGATTTATTGTAGTATTCACAGCAAAAAAACTTGTGATCAGTTTTTTATTGCAAAATTTAGACAGTAACTATCGCAGTTTGAATTAAGTGAAACCCTGTTAAAATCGCACGTTGTATCTGAACTTGCCTATCTTGACTCATGCAGTTTAATAGCCAGATAGTACTGATTGAGTGAGCAGAACGATTTTACCGAGTGCACGGAGGGTGTCAATAAGAACATGACAGGCATACTTTGATACATGATATAATTGGAGCTCTTACAGGTCAGGCATTTAACAACTAAGTGTATTTAGTTAGCCACCAATTGTGAACGAAAGAGAGAACTCTTCCTGCTGATAAGAGAAAATAAAGAACAACTGACTAGGGTAATCATTATAAAATTACACGTAAAAAGATGACAACGAACAAAAGTAGAGAACAACTAAAACAATATGAGAAATGCACTGCTGGTACCAACAGATGACAATCGGACAACGGGAATGCCAGCTTAGCATGATCCTGGGATCATGGCATCTAGCATGGTCCTGCGGAGAAGACTGTACGCTCCTACTCACAATACTGTAAGGTCCTACGGAGAATATACTAAGGGGGCTACGGATAATCACGAAGAGCTGTTTACAGAATTTTCCGTAGCTTCTTGCCTGTGTACTTTAACAATTTTTTGCGATTCCTACGATATTGTACCCTGGAGTGCATTAGTTTTTTTGCAATAACCACCCCTTAATTTTTGCGATGAAAGAGCGTTTTGTAGGGACTTCCATCACAATTTTTTGTGATGACTTTTTACTGCATCTTCTTTGTAGTCATTATTGTATAAACGTGATACTTTATTGCAAACTTTAGCTGTAAATTTTTTATTGTAGATTTATTGTAGTATTCACAGCAAAAAAACTTGTGATCAGTTTTTTATTGCAAAATTTAGACAGTAATTATCGCAGTTTGAATTAAGTGAAACCCTGTTAAAATCGCACGTTGTGTCTGAACTTGCCTATCTTGACTTATGCAGTTTAATAGCCAGATAGTACTGATTGAGTGAGCAGAACGATTTTACCGAGTGCACGGAGGGTGTCAATAAGAACATGACAGGCATACTTTGAAACATGATATAATTGGAGCTCTTACAGGTCAGACATTTAACAACTAAGTGTATTTAGTTAGCCACTATTGTGAACGAAAGAGAAAATAAAGTACTACTGACAAAGGAAATCATTCTAAAATTACACGTAAAAAGATGACAACGAACAAAAGTAGAGAAGAACTTAAACAATATAAGAAATGCACTGTTCGGACCAACAAATGGCAATCGGACAACGGGAAGGCCAGCTTAGCATGATCAAAGCCACCGGTAACAGTCTGGAGGGCAGCCAGCCTGCCTGGCGTGTGCCCCCAGTGTCACTTGACGTGTGTCACTCCGATCCACTCCGAAGCACCACGAGCAATTAACGGAGTAACAGTATTCCAACGGCGCGCGAAGGTGGAGGAAAGGGTTCCTTCGCAGCAGGTCTCGTATAGAGCGGTCGTGAAGCCACGCTTGAGGGCACACACCTCCAGGAGAGGGTAACTGCAGCGCCAGCATGGTGAGGCGCGGGGCTGTCGTGGGACTGACGGCCCGCACGAAGTCCGCCAAGTCCACTTCCTTGTACTGGAAACTGATAACCATGGAGAGGGTCCGCAGCGCCGGGAAGTGAGGCAGAGCGGCGGCCATGTGGCCAAGGACGCTGCACGATGAACGTACGTCAAAATGAAGGGTCTCAAGGATACGGGCCGAGGGCGATGCGGCCAGTGCAAGCAGCGGGGCAGTGGGATCAGGATCGTTGCAAGGAACCGACACAGAGCGGAGCCGCGGTGCCCCGCGCAGCAGTTTCAGTACACCTGGGGAAACTTTACATTCACACCCAAATGATAATGAGGAGAGGTTGGGCAAGTTCTTCAGTTCGGACAGATCATCCCTTGAGACTTTTTCGAAGGACAAGGTGCGCAGGTTCAGTAGCACTTTTAGTGACGACACGGGAATATGCGTCGAGTCCAGGTGTACATCTTCGAGGGTGGCGGCATACGCCTTCAGTAAAGCTTCCATCCAGGTAAGTATCTTGGGAAAGCGTGGTGTAGCTGAGCTTCTTCAAGGAAGAGATACCTGCCAAGTCATTCAAAGACGCTAACAGCGGCTCTCGAGAATAATTACATATTTGCAAACTATGGAGATGGTTTACACTGCTAATCGCGACAGCCAGTAGATGGATATTCCACTTTATGGCTCGCGTGGAAATGGGATCAAAGGCCAGAACGAGCTCCTTCACACCACCTAAGCGGGATTGTTTCAACACTGCAGCCGAAGCCCGCGCCACGCTCAGATTGGACACGAAGAGCTTAAGCCGGGCAACAACACACGCAGTGACTTCAGGCTCCGGGTCAGTTTCACCAGTGTAATACAGGTTCACTTCCCGGAGGCAGGGTGCAAGGCGGAGGGCGGCGCGCAACGTGGAATCCCTAGACGAAAGTCGAACGCGGCGCCACAGGTCCGCGTGCAGGCACAGGTCGCGGAGGCGGCGGCACAGCACGCGGCAGTCGAAGAGCTGTCTCGGCGGCAGGAACGCCAGCACGGCCAGCAGCGCGTCGTCCGGCAGGGCCAGCAGCAGCTGCGGGCAACAAACACCGCAAATGTTGGTGAAAGTCTCATTCCAGGATCGCGACATTACGGTGAAACGAAATGCGACAAAATGTCACGATCCTTTCAGCGTAGTGTCACATTCGTTTGGATCCATGCACAAAGTTTAATTGAGAGGCTGAGAGGACACCACAGCCATTTTTTCCATGCAGGACAAATGAACGGTGCACACCAACTAGCCATGGACTTTTTTGTTAGCAATTACCGAGCGATTATGTGTCCGTTGCAAAACGTTACCAGAGGGCGACAATTCAATCACAAACCATAGACAAATTTGTGCACCGATTTTTGGAAGCATTATTGTTTATAAACTGAGCGATAAATTGTTCACAAATGTGGACAAGCATGTCCGAGAAAGTCCATAACACTAGTTAGTATGTAGAAAATGAAACAAATTATGTCTATTAGCAATACGCTTATTTCGTCCCCAAGATCTGGAGGCAACGTGAAGTGTCCTACAGATCGACAAACTTGTCAACAGCCCTACATCACATTGTTTAAAAGCCATGGACAATTATGTAGACATTTGGTAACGCGTTGTAAGATACAAAGAAAAACCTGCGTAATACGAAGAAAAACCACTTTCGTATTATGCTTGCTCCATTTCCTTCGTATTATGGGAAATTTCTTCGTAAGACATATTGAGTGCTGATCGCGCCGGAAGTACGCATGAAGCCTATTCCGTGTACACTTCCGGCGCGATCGGGGCCATTTCCGGTCCCAGTCAGGTTACTTCCGCAGTTTAGTGGATGCAATATGCTATCAAGAGCGTATATTTACATGTGCATCGAGTGGGACGTCTTGAATGGCAAAACACACCGCACTGATGAAAAACACCAAAATGCAGCAAAAACGACGATTTTCACGCCATTTTAAGACTAAAACGGCCTCCGCCCGGGCCAAAGACCTTGTCCGACAGCTCTCCCTAAAATTTACAGCATTCGGACGTATGTTCCGCATGAAAAGCGAGATAGGGCATGTCAAATTTGTCCCTGGTCCCAATGTCATGCTCGTAAAAGTGTCACTTTTGACGATTATTATCGTAGGTCTAATTAAACCTATTTTGTGAGGCCTCTGATGGGGAAGAAGGGGGCGGCTCCGGTCAAAACAGTTTCAGCACTAGTCTTACAGTATCGTAAGAGTCCCATTTCCGCGAAACATTTTTCGATTTTAGATCCATGATCCTCGCATGTAGTCCATTGAAGTATCGACCGACACCCCCTGAATACGAAGAGACGACTTACCGATTGGTCCATTGTTACGGCGACGTTGCGGGCGATTCCTACAGCACGGTGGGGAAGTACTCTGGAACACGTTGTCAAGGCGCCGTCCTCGCAGTGGTGCAGCCCAGCGCGACCTACAGTGAAAGAAGTCAGAGCACTGTGGGGGCACTCTCATTGCAAGTACGTGACGTCACGTTGAAACGAACGTGACAAAGTGTCACGTTCGTTTGAGCATTGTGTCACATTCCTTTGGATGTCAATCGGCCAAAAATTAGCTTGTTCACGTTCATTTTGTCACGTTCGTTTCAACGTGATGTCACGTACTTGGAATGAGAGTGGAAGACGAAGAACGAAAACAAGTCAGAAATGACCTCTTGTTTAGCCGATCCGTAGGTTCAGTGGAAGTAAAATGAGAATCACAAAGCGTCTCGTGGGTCTGGGTGGTTGAAGACCGCGAGCGAGTACAAGAACCGGAAATCCTATTTCTCTCTGCCTCTGAACCGACGATCGTCTTAATTTCTATGTGTGATCTGTAGGGTTCCAGTCTACGAGTGTGCCAGCCAGAATACTTTTACAATCACGTTACGCAAGTGCATTACAAGACTCGGTGAGGGTGCTGAAATGGAGGTGCGTAGGTGGAGCCAACGCTCGGCGTCGTTCTTAGTTCCCCCCTTTTCGCTCTTAGCTCCGTTCCGCGACGGCGCCAGAGTTTTCTCTGAGGATTGCAAGGCAATGCCAGGAAAGAGAAGCCCCGCAAACAGTTCTTCCTCTTCTCGCCTGACTTTCGAAGTTAAGCTAGAATCAACTTACGTGATTTTCGCCTCCTGCCAAGAACACTTAAACCCGAGCGGAGAACCACTCAACGTCCTGGCGTACCCATGAGTACGTATGTACGGGCGAGTACACCTTGTAATACTCATTAATTTCACACTTACATCACAATCAATTATATTGTCACCAAAGCTCCTATTCTTATTGCGTAGACGTGGCAACGTCATCAGCAACTTTTATGGTATTCCTGTCGGGAACCTTTTTTCTTTGAAATTTTCATCAAGTGACGATTAGAATTTTTGAGGTGCTTTCAGCTAAGAAGTTGGTTCCTTGGGGTAACTCCATACACTACAAACGTATTGGTCGGACACATGTCCAAAGTATGGCGTGACAAAAGGTCACGCGGAAAATTGGCGTGACACGAAATTAACGCCGGTAAACGGCAAGACGTGTGCGTCACGCCCTCATTTGCCGTGAATGACAAGACGTTTTACGAGAAAAGTCATGCCAAAAAGCGTCATGGCGAGCAATTTACACCCAAAATTGGCGCGGATTTTTAAGTCACGCCGTTTTATGGCGTTGACTTTTCTGTCATGCTGTTTTTGGCGTGATTCATTAACGCTCCTGCAGCGGCACGAAGTCACGCCGATAGATTTTCAGTGTAGTGCGTGTTAGGCACACACTTGACTGTGCAGAGTAGAATGGCCCCTATTTTGTGGTGACGTCATTGCCACACGGTGAAACCGATGTCTGGAAATTTCCAGACATTTTTTCCCATTTCCAGACATTGTCTGGAAATGGCCGTTTTTTTCCAGACAATGTCTGGAAATGTCTACTTTTTCCAGATAATGTCTGGAAATGGTCAAATCCCAGATATATATCTGGAAAAAAAACGGCATTTCCAGACAATGTCTGGAAATAACATTTTCCAGATAATATCTGGAAATTTCCCAGATAATGTCTGGAAACAAAGGCCTTGACGCCGAGGTCCACGGATTTGCGACCTGGGGGTCCCCGATGGTGTCCTCGAGGTCCCCAGGACACGAGGAGTCCAACGCCGAGGTCGCCGACGCTCTAGGACAAGCGGTTCCGGAGATACGGGGACGTACCACAAGGAGTCCGTCAAAGCAACTTTTTAGTTGGAGGCCAAAATCATCATCGGCCTCTGGCTGCGTTCCACTTGGGTGTCCGGGACTTTTGACTTCAGCATCGTGTTAAGGTAGTGCTAGACTACCAGGAACCCGTCAGGGGTCGCCGTCGGACCAACGGTGCGCCCAGGATGCCGACGAACGTGCCGCCGGGTCCTCCGCACCAGCCGCGAGCTTGGACGACGAAGCGGCCGTTAGAACACACTAACGGCCGACTAAGCACGTGGTGGCGTCGACGTACACGTCGGCGGCGTCGGTGCCAACGGCGTCGGCCTCCGTCGTCCAAGCTCGCGGTTGGTGCGGAGGACCCGGCGGCAGCGGCCGCAGCGGTGGCGACGATCGTTTAGGCACCCGGCACGCCACGGCGCTCCGGCGTGCCTCACGTTCGTCGGCATCCTGGGCGCACCGGTGGTCCGACGGCGACCCCTGACGGGTTCCTGGTAGTCTAGCACTACCTTAACACGATGCTGAAGTCAAAAGTCCCGGACACCCAAGTGGAACGCAGCCAGAGGCCGATGATGATTTTGGCCTCCAACTAAAAAGTTGCTTTGACGGACTCCTTGTGGTACGTCCTCGTATCTCCGGAACCGCTTGTCCTAGAGCGTCGGCGACCTCGGCGTTGGACTCCTCGTGTCCTGGGGACCTCGAGGACACCATCGGGGACCCCCAGGTCGCAAATCCGTGGACCTCGGCGTCAAGGCCTTTGTTTCCAGACATTATCTGGGAAATTTCCAGATATTATCTGGAAAATGTTATTTCCAGATATTATCTGGAAAATGTTATTTCCAGACATTGTCTGGAAATGCCGTTTTTAGCAGATGATACCTTCACACTTGAAACATACTTAAAACTACTATACACAAATGAAGGTGTCAGCGTGCTTTTACTCTCGAGTCCAGAAACCAAGCGCGTATCCTAACAATATAATAGGGGCTGGCGGCCGGGGCGGGCTGGTGCGTGTGGCTGGCTGGCTGGCTGGCAATGAGGCGCAGCCTGCGCGGAATTCGACAATCCCTCCGCGGTACAGCGCCAGCGGCACCGGGCGTCAACAATGGCACCTCCTCCTCGCACTGACAATCCCTCCCCGCCTGCCACGGCGCGGAGTATCGCGCAACAATGCCTCCCGATTCGGCCCGGCCTGGGGCGCTCGCTGGGGCTCGGCGGCGTGCGGTGCAAGCCACAGGTCGGCACGGCTAGTACCAACACCGGCCAGCTCACTCGGGTCTGTGTATTTTGTTTCATACACAATTTTAAATACTATCTTTGGAATGATCCCGCGTACTACCCCGTATAAGAAAACCAAACGAGTATCATCTGCTTTCATTAACGTTCGTTGAATGAGATTTTTTTTCCAGATATATATCTGGGATTTGACCATTTCCAGACATTATCTGGAAAAAGTAGACATTTCCAGACATTGTCTGGAAAAAAACGGCCATTTCCAGACAATGTCTGGAAATGGGAAAAAATGTCTGGAAATTTCCAGACATCGGTTTCACCGTGCATTACGTTTCTTTCTGTAAGCATATTTCCGATTGTGTTTCTTCGGCAGTGCTGGCAGCGACTCGCCCGCCAGGCCTCTCCGTGAGGCGACCCTCGCCGAATCATGGAGTCAATCTCCACCGGTTCCACAGGGCTCCTTGGACTCCACTGCACACCCAAACTCACCGGAGCCTCCAGTCCCTCCAGGACCCCTAGATGCGCCACCTGACCTGGACCCTCCGCCTGACCTGGACCCCCCACTTCCAGAGTCGGACTCCCAACATCTTTTGAAGTTGAAAGTGGCCAAGAGGAAGGCGTCTGTGCCCAGGAAGGAGGGTGCTTCGAAGCCTCACGCGGACGCCCCGGCGAGGCGTTCAAGACGTCGCGCCTCCCCATCTGCGTCGCCAGGCCCGAGCGACGCCCGTGCAGCCCCGGTGAGGAAGTCAAGGCGTCGAACCTCCAAGTCTCCGCCGGGGAGCCGAGCCACCCTGGCCAACAGGCTGCAGATGACGATGGCTTTGGTGGACCAGAACAGAGACCTGCGCTGCTCCAAGTGTGACATAAGGTTCGCCAACCCCAAGGACCTCGTGGCTCACTTGCGGCAGCACAATGCTAAACGGCCCTTCGAGTGTGACGAGTGCGGCCGAAGCTTCGCGGAGTATTGGAACCTACGGATGCACCAGTTCATCCACACTGGTGAAAAGCCGTTCCAGTGCAAGGTGTGCTCCAAGAAGTTCCGAGCCAAGGACGCCTCAGGCAGCACATGACGCTGCTTTCCCGGAGAAATGCGTTACGCGTGGAGAGCTGTGGCGAGAGTTCAAGTTCCGGTCGTCGCAGCACCGGCACAGGAAGTCCTGCATGCGAATCAATCGTAGCGTTCCTTGTTTGGTTCTGACATAGAGTCACCTATGCTACTGTAACCACTATGTTGTCTTGCTCTTCCATTAAAAGTTTCTATTTCTAAACTGTTTACATTTTTTGTCATGTACAAAGTATTGGTGATCATGCCACATGCAATGGCATCTTTCTACATGATGGTTGGCAGCCGCCCGGTAAATTTAAAAAACACGCTTTCGAGGCGAAATACGAATCTCACTATTTCTTTTAAAAGGTGTCTCGCTTTTTTTTTTTTGTGTGTGTTCTATGAATCGACCGATTGTGGGTTTTCATATTCTCACCTTATCTTATTGATATAAAGTTTTGTTTTGCTTGCATTGTAATGCCGCTTTTGGAAATGCTTCCTACCTTCTTGAACGATATTCTGAAAATGGAGCAATCACAAAGGGCGGAAAATTCTGTAATTTTTTTGCCAGGATTCTCCGTAGCCCCCTTTATCAATATTCTCCGTAGGATCTTACAGTATTCTCTGTGGGACCCTACAGTATCCTCCGTAGGATCGTAAAGGCTTCTCCGTAGGGCCTGGAAGACTAGGTCCTGCGGAGAAGACTGTACGCCCTACTCACATACTGTAAGGTCCACGGAGAATATACTAAGGGGCTACGGAGAATCAGCAAGAGCTTTTTCAGAATTTTCCATAGCTTCTTGCCTCAGTGTACTTTAACAATTTTTTGCGATTCCCGATATTGTTCCCTGGAGTGCTTTAAATTTTTTTGAAATAACCCCCCCTTTAAATTTTTTGCGATGAAGAGCTTTTTGTAGTTTTTACTGCATTTTCTTTCTACACTCTAAATGTCTTACAATGAAATTTGTCTATTTTATTCGTATGTTACAGTGAATTCGGCGAAAGCATAATCAAAGCAAAATTCCTTCGTAATACGAATCTTTTTAGCTTTTTCATGGTAGATACAAAGAAAAACCTTCGTAATAGAAGAAAAACCACCTTCGTATTATGCTTGCGCCTTTTCCTTCGTTTTATGGGAAATTTCTTCGTAAGACTTTTAGAGTGTAGTCATTATCGCATAAACGTGATACTTCTTTAAAAAACTTTATCTGAAAATTTTTTTATTTTAGATTTATTGTAGTGTCCCAGAAAAAAACTTGTATTCATTTTTTATTGAAAAATTTCAGAGAGAAATTTATCGCAGTCTAAATTTAGTGAAACCTGTAAAAATCGCACGTTGGTTCCGAACTTGCCAATCTTGACGTAAACAGTTTAATAGCCAGATGGTACTGATTGAGTGAGCAAACGATTTTACCGGGGCACGGAGGGGTCAAAAAGCATGGCAGGCATACTTTGATACATGATAAATTGGAGCTCTTACAGGTCAGGCATTTAACAACTAAGTCTATTTAGTTAGCCCCAATTGTGAAAAAAAGAGAGAACTCTCCCGCGATGAGAGAAAATAAAGAACACTGACTAGGGTAAACATTCTAAAAATTTCACGTAAAAAGATGACAACGAACAAAAAAGAGAAGAACTTAACAATATAAGAAATGCACTGTTCGGACCAAAAATGGCAATCGGACAAGGGGAATGCCAGTTAGATGATCAAAGCCACCGGTAACAGTCTGGAGGGCAGCCAGCCTGCTGGCGTGTGCCCCGGGACGGCTTGGCGTGTTTCTCTCATCCCAGAAGCACCACGAGCAATTAACGTATAACAGGGTTCCAAAGGGACGCGGAGGTGGAGGAAAGGGTTCCTTTGCAGCAGGTCTCGTTAGAGGGCCCTGAAGCCACGCTTGAGGGCACACACCTTCAGGAGGGGTAACTGCAGCGCCCGCATGGTGAGGCGTGGGCTGTCGTTGGACTGACGGCCCGCACGAAGTCCGCCAAGTCCACTTCCTTGTACTGATAACTGTAACCATGGAGAGGGTCCGCAGCGCCGGGAACTGAGGCAAAGCGGCGGTCATGGGCCAAGGACGCTGTACGATGAAAGCACGTCCAAAAGGGTCTCAAGGATACGGGCCGAGGGCGATGCGGCCAGTTCACGCAGCGGGGCAGTGGGATCAGGATCGGTGCAAGGAAACCCACACAGAGCGGAGCCGCGGTGCCCCCCGCAGGAGTTTCAGGACACCTTGAGGAAAATTACAGTACCGCCCGAATTTTTAAAGAGGAGAGGTTGGTAATTCTTCAGTTCGGACAGATCATCCCTCGAGTCTGTTTCGAAGACAAGGTGCGCAGGTCAGTAGCACTTTCAGTGACGACAGGGAATATGCGTCGAGTAAGGTGTACATCTTTGAGGGTGGCGGGATGCGCCTTCAGTAAAGCTTCCAGATAAGTATCTTGGAAAACGAAGCGTAGCTGAGCTGCTTCAAAGAAGAGATACCAGCCAATCATCCAAAAACGCAACAGCGGCTCTTGAGAACAATTAATAATTTGCAAACTATGGAGATGGTTTTTCACTGCTAATCGCGACAGCCAGTGGATGGATATTCCACTTTATGGCTTGCGCGGAAATGAGACGAAAGCTCAGAACGAGCTCCTTTAAACCCCCTAAGTTGCATTGGTTCAACACTGCAGTCGAAGCCCGCGCCACGCTCAGATTGGTTACAAACAGCTTAAACCGGGCAACAACCACCCAGTGCGAGACAACTCCAGGTCTTCAGCCCCCGGGTCAGTTTCATCAGTGAATCCAGGCACAGTTCGCGGAGGCAGGGTGCAAGGCGGAGGGGGGCGCGAAACGTGGGATCCCATCCCTTCACTCGGACGCGGCGCCACAGGTCCGCGTGCAGGCACAGGTCGCGGAGGGGGCGGCACAGCACGCGGCAGCTGAAGAGCTGTCTCGGCGGCAGGAACGCCAGCACGGCCAGCAGCGCGTCGTCCGGCAGGGCCAGCAGCAGCTGCGGCAACAAACACCACAAATGTTGGTTCAAGTCTCATTCCAGGATCGCGACATCACGGTGAAACGAATGCGACAAAATGTCACAATCCCTTCAGCGTTGTGTCACATTCGTTGGATGTGAATGACTGTTTCACATTCAAACTAATGTGACACAACACTGCAAAGCCAGTGGTAAGTTTGCTTGCCACAAATTTGGCAAGCCGTTTTCAATGCCTAAAATTGGCAAGTTTCGCCAAAATTTGGCAAGCTTTTGAAGATTTCTGGTCAAAGCTTGACAATTTTGGCATTCCAAAGGGCCTGCATAATTAGTGGCAAGCAAACTTTGCAGTGAATGCTTAAAGGAACGTGGCACCTTGTCGCATTCGTTTCGACGTGATGTCACGTTCCTGGAATGGGAGTGAATCAGGACTGGAAACCCCAAGGCATTGCACAAGGCACGCCCACAATAAATGTTTAGGTAGAATTTTGTATGTGCAACTTGCACGATTTTGTGCATACGTGGAATTTGCATAATATCATGCGTAAAGATGCATAAATTTATGCAAATTCACGCACAATTTAATGCACGACGGTACACAAGTTTAAAATTATGCATCACCACGTATAAAATTGCACATAAACATTTAGTGTGCCGGCGAGGTTCCCGAAAACATGGCGTGGAGGTCAACCGACAGGTCAACACTCTACTAGTCTTACAACTAAGAAATGCACAAAGTTTAAAAGAGAGGCTGAGAGGACACCACAGCCATTTTTCCATGTAGGACAAATGAACGGTGCACACCAAATAACCATGGACTTTTTTGTTAGCAATTACCGAGCGATTATGTTTCCGTTGCAAAACGTTATGAGAGGGTGACAATTCAATCACAAACCATAGACAAATTTGTGCACCGATTTTTGGAAGCACTATTGTTTATAAACTGAGCGCTAAATTGTTCACAAATGTGACAAGTATGTCCCTAACAAAGTTCACGAGAAAGTCCATAACACTACTTAGTATGTAGAAAATGAAACAAATTATGTCTATTAGCAATACGCTTATTTCGTCCCCAAGATCTGGAGGCAACGTGAAGTGTCCTACAGATCGACAAATTTGTCAACAGCCCTACATCACATTGTTTAAAAGCCATGGACAATTATGTGGACATTTGGTAACGCTTAAAAACGTTTCCACTTTGATTGCAATGTTGTCCCTGGAGTTTGTCCATGGGAGTTTTGGCGTCCAACTACGAACAAAATAGTGCATCAGTATTCACAATAATTGTTACGAGCCTGTTACGGACATTTGAATTGTTCCTGATTCTGTGAAGAAATAATGTCCATACATATTTGGCGTGTAGGAACGGTTATTTTGACGGCAACTTTCTTGAGATTCACAAGACACTTTGCAACCATATTGAAACATTACAATCACGGTTTAAAGTTCTTCCACTTTACAAAGTCTTAGGTCTCATCAAAATCCTATAGAAAATTTCCGAAATGCGTAAAGGACCACACAGATCAAATCTCGGCGAGGCTGAATCCTGGGGATACTGAGGCTACTTCGTGCCGAAAAAGAGAGGCAAAATTTGACCATTTTCACTGGTGTGTCTCCCTAAATTCGTTCGAAGAAAATGATTATTCATTTTATGATCAGTGATTACGCCGGTTCCTCCCCATAAATGGGGACATTTAGAGTGCTGACATGCAGTAGGGTGGAGCAATGAATCTAAAATCGAAAAAAAAAAATGCACATAAATGGGACCCTTGCGATACTGTAAGACAAGTGCCGAAACAGTTTTGGCCGGGGTAACCCGGTCACCCCCTTCTTGCCCGTCAGAGGACTCAGAGGACAATGGGTATAAACGTCAAAGATGACACTTTTTCCAGCTTAACATTGGAACCAGGGACAAATTTGACGTGCCCTATCTCGCTTTTGATGCGGAAAATATGTCCGAGTGCTGTGAATTTTTGGGAGAGCTGTCGGACTAGGTCTTTGGTCCGGGCGGAGGCCGTTGTAGTCAAACAACGGCGTGAAAATCGTCGGTTTTGCTGTAGTTTGATGTTTTTCGTCATCGTGCAGTGTGTTTTACCGTTAAACACGTCCTACTCGATACATATCTAAAGACACGCTCTTGAGTAGCATTTTGCTTTCACGACAGTGCGACAGGAAATTGTCCTGATCGCGCCGGAAGTACGCATGAAGCCTATTCCGTGTCCACTTCCGTGTACACTTCCGCGCGATCGGGACCATTTCCGGTCCCAGTCAGGTTACTTCCGCAGTTTAGTGGATGCAAAATGCTACTCAAGAGCGTATATTTACATGTGCATCGAGTGGGACGTCTTGAATGGCAAAACACACAGCACTGATGAAAAACACCCAAAGCAGCAAAAACGACGATTATCACGCCATTTTAAGACTAAAACGGCCTCCGCCCGGGCCAAAGACCTTGTCCGACAGCTCTTCCTTAAATTCACAGCATTCGGACATACATGCCGCAGGAAAAGCGAGATGTGCAGGTCAAATTTGTCCTGGTCCCAATGTCATGCTCGTAAAAGTGTCACCTTTGACGATTAACTATAATCGTAGGTCTAATTAGACCTATTTTGTGAGGCCTCTGATGGGGAAGAAGGGGGCGGCCCCGGTCAAAACAGTTTCAGTACTAGTCTTACAGTATCGTAAGATCCATTGCTCCACCCTCACATGCAGTCCATTGAAGTATCGACCGACACCCCCTGAATACGAAGAGACGACTTACCGATTGGTCCATTGTTACGGCGACGTTGCGGGCGATTCCTACAGCACGGTGAGGAAGTACTCTGGATCACGTTGTCAAGGCGCAGCCCTAGCAGTGGTACAGCCCAGCGCGACCTACAGCGGAAGAAGTCAGAGCACTGTGGGGGCACTCTCATTGCAAGTACGTGACGTCACGTTGAAACGAACATGACACACTGTCACGTTCGTTTGGGCATTGTGTCACATTCGTTTGAAAGTGAATCAGCCAAAAATTAGCTTGTTCACGTTCATTTTGTCACGTTCGTTTCAACGTTGTGTCACGTACTTGGAATGAGAGTGGGGGGCGAAGAACGAAAAAAAGTCAGAAAAGACCTCTCGTTTAGCCGATCGTAGGTTCAGTGGAAGTAAAATGAGAATTACAAAGCGTCTCGTGGGTCTGGGTTGTTGAATACCGAGCGAGTACAAGAACCAGAAATCCTATTTCTCATTTCCTCCGAACCGACGATCGACTCATTTCCATGTTTGATCTTTAGAGTTCCAATCTGAGTGTGCCTCTATCTATGAGAACTTTTACAATCACGTTTACTCCCATCGAACCAACGGTCGTCAAGGCATTCTTTCCAACGTCAGTTTTTTATCTTCTTAATTTACAGTCTACGAATGATCCAGAGTACCCTTACGATTGTAACGTTACGCTAGTGGAAGACACTCGCGTGTGGCCGAGGTCTGAAAGTGGATCGAGCCATCACTCAGCAGGATGATGAAATAAAATGCAATCTAATGAAACTCTCAGTCGAGTAAAGAACAAAGTTAATCAAAAAGCAAGGAACCAGTAGCGGCCAGTACTGGAAACTTACAACAGCAAAACTTGATGTCACAAGCGCAGTCGTCGATGAATTCAAAGCAGCGACCGCTCGGTAAGTGGCGTGCTGTTGGTTCCTGATGTCTGATTACTTTTGCTTTTTACTCAGCAACGAGTGAAAGGGTCTGTTCTTGTTCTATTCTTTTCTTCTTAAAACTCCGTCTTATGATGGTTTCCAGCGTACTATCTAGTAGTATTCACACTAAATTACTATGAAGGTTTTTCTGCGCGCCAATGCACGAAATTAACATGCACTTCGTAACGCACGAATTTGTGCGCGACAATGCACGATTTCGTGCGCAAGTATGCAGAAAATCGTGCATTGTCGCGCACTCATTCGTGCGTTACGAAGTGCATGTTTAATTTCGTGCATTGGCGCGCAGAAAAACCTACATATAAGTTTAGAGTGATTGGGAATCGCGGGTTGAACATGACGAACCTCCGGATTCTGTCCGTCGTACCTTGTTTTGCCTGACTTCGAGAAGGCAACTAAATCAAAACTCACGAGGTTTACGTACCTCCTGTTGTGAATACCACAAACAATTTTTCTTCAGATTCTTGCCGGAATGGTGTTTCACTGTTTTCCTACCTTACGCCATTCAAATACTGCGAAATTGTATGCTTCTGAACTTCTCTTTGAACTGCGAAATTGTATGCTTCTGAACTTCTCTTTGAACTGCGAAATTGTATGCTTCTGAACTTCTCTTTGATGGTCCAATTGCAACTCTGAAATCCGGTTCGTACTGATTCCTACTGCCCTGGGAAGCTGGCGGCTTCAAACTTCCTTTTCTGTTCTTCCGGCCCAGAGCCTGTCGGTGTCGGGGTACCCCATTTGAGAGTTCATCCCCTGTCGAAAATCTACCCCAGGGGCATTCCAGAGCCGATTGACAGTGGTACAAGTTTATCATTGACGATTTTGCTCATTTTCGTCTCAAATGTCACCTACCCATAGGTTTACGCCCCTACGAAATTCAGCCCTCTAGGTCAATTAGTTTGGGAACTGTGAGCAATCAAAGCTTTTGGCTTTTTTTTCTTAAGGGGCAGTAGCACTTTCTGCACGCTTTTTCAATTTTTTTCGAATTTTCCGTTTGCACCTGAATTTAAAAGACTTCCATGAATGCTAGAGACAAACGACAGTAACCATGTAAAAGATCAAACTTTTTGCAACAACTTCAAAAAAAAATATTTTGTTTTAGCATAAGGGGAGGCACTTATATGAGGGACGTAAAAAAGGTCTGCAAAATCATACATGGTGTCACTGCGCGCAAGATTTTAGCCAAAGTTTTCAACTTTTTTTCAATCGGTAAAGTGCATAAAAAAGAGCATAAAATTGCCTACAAAATGAACCACGGGGGTCAATATCGGGCCGAAAACGCTGGTAGAAAAAGGTAATTTTTCACAAATTTTCCATTGAATGCATTTTTTTTGTTCGATACTATATATCTAGTAGCATTTTTCATCCGATATTAACCCCCGTGGTTCATTTTGTAGGCAATTTCATGCTCTTTTTTATGCACTTTACCGATTGAAAAAAAGTTGAAAACTTTGGCTGAAATCGTGCGCGCAGTGACACCATGTATGATTTTGCAGACCTTTTTTACGTCCCTCATATAAGTGCCTCCCCTTATGCTAAAAAAAAATATTTTTTTGATCGCAATCGGAGACCAAGAGTGAAGGCGGCAGAATATATTTTAAAGTTAGCTGCAAAAATCTGCCGCAGCGATTTCTCATACTTGCGCCCGCTCGACCAATCAACCAAACTGATGGGATTTACAATTATTATAGCTGTCTTTACTCTTGATCTCCGATTGCGATGAAACTTACAATGGAGCTGTAGAATTGACTGGCCTACAAGGTGGGTGGTTGGATTTACAGTCTGAGAAATAGTTTTCACACATTAAGCTCCACAAAATACTTGAACTGTTTTGGCGGTTTTGCAGCGCTTCGGGCCTTTTCGTTTTATTTAGAAGTTTGACCTCCTTTTGCAAATCCAACACAGCAGGGCGATAGAAAATTGAATTCTGGGTTGCTTAGTGAGGTTGACAATGCTGAGAAAACTATTTTAAACTGTGCTTTTAACCTCCAAAGTTGCAAAATACAATTTTGGACCAAAAAAGGAAATTAGTTTTTGGATCGGCATTTCTGCTACAGACGTCGTATTGGCGTTCCAAGTGTACCACGCAACCCGGAAAATAGTGGCCAACAACCGGCTCGCTGTATGTATGGACCTAAAACGAACGGAAATAACTTTTTTTGTGAAAGGGAAACTTCAAGTCGGCTGTCTGGTGCCGTAAATTTGGTTTTCAAATTGATTTTAGAACTGTTTTACATATCCAAAAGTCCATTCCATTGCCACTCACGGATAGGAAATTTTGCGTAGAATCTAAAAGTGACCTCGTTTACTCAGTTCGATGCAGTTTTGACAAAGTTCTGTTTAATTTGGTTCGGCCGCGCGGCCCAGCCGCCCGTCCGCTCCTTGCCGGCCCGAGCGGCGCGCATAGCTTCACGCGCGCACTACGCTGTTGCCACCCCCTGATTTGAGATAGTCGCGAGGAATGATTCCCCATCTAGAGCGGGTCCAGTTTGGGTTTCCCGGGGATAGGTAGAAAATTTAAGGTTGTAAACACTAAACACATTTATTTTTTGCCTTTGAGTGCATTTTTATCACCGATGGATTGCTTTGGGGCCGATTCTGCGGGCAGATTCGAATTTGCCACTCAATTTTTCATCTGGTATCTATTTTCATACCTCAGGCCCAAAAATAAAGAATCCCGGGGCATTTTAGTAGGTACTAATTAACCTAGAGGGGTGAAATTTTGTGCGGTCGTTTACCCATGGGTAGGTAACATTTGAGCCAAAAATGAGCCAACGCGGTCAACTTCGACCAGTCCATCGGGTCTGGAATGCCCCTAAGGTAGTTTTTCCTACTAGGGGTAACTCTGAAATGGGGTACTCCGAGAGGCTCTGGCCCGGAACAGAAACGGAAGTCAGAAATGACAGGTTCTTTGTGAAATTGCGCTGCTGACGAGCTCCAGACCTCGTCCGCTGCACATGGTTTTCATATAATCTCTCAATTTTGACTTCTGGATGGATTGGTTTCCTTCTGGCCCAGAACCTCTCGGAGTACCCTAGTGTGTAACCGTAATTTTTTTAGCACTTTGAGCTACACATTACCACTTCAGCATTTGCCACCTGAAGTGGAACGTGTCCCAATTTTTGACAATGAATTCAGGGAAAAGGGTTTTCGTCATCAGTCCGGCAGCGGCTAAATTTCGTCGCTGTTTTCTGGAAAATGTTTGCAGAGTTGAGTGCTTTTTGATCACACCCGGGTGGTGACGCTGCGGTCGTTCTATCCCCGCGAAATTGCAAATGGACCGATGTGCCACCGTTTCCTAAATGGAATCGATGAACCATTTGACCAAAAAAAATATTCGAACGAGTGGCATCAAAAAGTGGATTGTCGCTACGATAAGACACGTCGGTCTGACGTTCACGTGTATGATAAAGTTTAGGGTGGCAACTTTGAAAAACTATGTACTAGCAACCTTTTTACAGTGTATTCGCATTTGTCTAACTTTGCGTTTGCCTTCGGCTGCATGGGGGTCAATTTCAACAAAACCACACAAGTGATGGAAACTTTTTAATACTGTATATTTGCATTCGGTTAGTAACATGCCGCTGGAATGATGATGATAGCTCTCCGCTGTCGGGTTATTTTTGAGTGGATTGAAGTCTTGAGTGGGGCGTTCGCGTAACCTGGAACAGAATGGACAGCACTCATCCGAGATTAG
>NW_023144623.1:3401905-3487901 GCF_012932325.1 Thrips palmi
TCACGTACTTGGAATGAGAGTGGAAGACGAAGAACGAAAACAAGTCAGAAATGACCTCTTGTTTAGCCGATCCGTAGGTTCAGTGGAAGTAAAATGAGAATCACAAAGCGTCTCGTGGGTCTGGGTGGTTGAAGACCGCGAGCGAGTACAAGAACCGGAAATCCTATTTCTCTCTGCCTCTGAACCGACGATCGTCTTAATTTCTATGTGTGATCTGTAGGGTTCCAGTCTACGAGTGTGCCAGCCAGAATACTTTTACAATCACGTTACGCAAGTGCATTACAAGACTCGGTGAGGGTGCTGAAATGGAGGTGCGTAGGTGGAGCCAACGCTCGGCGTCGTTCTTAGTTCCCCCCTTTTCGCTCTTAGCTCCGTTCCGCGACGGCGCCAGAGTTTTCTCTGAGGATTGCAAGGCAATGCCAGGAAAGAGAAGCCCCGCAAACAGTTCTTCCTCTTCTCGCCTGACTTTCGAAGTTAAGCTAGAATCAACTTACGTGATTTTCGCCTCCTGCCAAGAACACTTAAACCCGAGCGGAGAACCACTCAACGTCCTGGCGTACCCATGAGTACGTATGTACGGGCGAGTACACCTTGTAATACTCATTAATTTCACACTTACATCACAATCAATTATATTGTCACCAAAGCTCCTATTCTTATTGCGTAGACGTGGCAACGTCATCAGCAACTTTTATGGTATTCCTGTCGGGAACCTTTTTTCTTTGAAATTTTCATCAAGTGACGATTAGAATTTTTGAGGTGCTTTCAGCTAAGAAGTTGGTTCCTTGGGGTAACTCCATACACTGCAAACGTATTGGTCGGACACATGTCCAAAGTATGGCGTGACAAAAGGTCACGCGGAAAATTGGCGTGACACGAAATTAACGCCGGTAAACGGCAAGACGTGTGCGTCACGCCCTCATTTGCCGTGAATGACAAGACGTTTTACGAGAAAAGTCATGCCAAAAAGCGTCATGGCGAGCAATTTACACCCAAAATTGGCGCGGATTTTTAAGTCACGCCGTTTTTTGGCGTTGACTTTTCTGTCATGCTGTTTTTGGCGTGATTCATTAACGCTCCTGCAGCGGCACGAAGTCACGCCGATAGATTTTCAGTGTAGTGCGTGTTAGGCACACACTTGACTGTGCAGAGTAGAATGGCCCCTATTTTGTGGTGACGTCATTGCCATTACGTTTCTTTCTGTAAGCATATTTCCGATTGTGTTTCTTCGGCAGTGCTGGCAGCGACTCGCCCGCCAGGCCTCTCCGTGAGGCGACCCTCGCTGAATCATGGAGTCAATCTCCACCGGTTCCACAGGGCTCCTTGGACTCCACTGCACACCCGAACTCACCGGAGCCTCCAGTCCCTCAAGGACCCCTAGAGGCGCCACCTGACCTGGACCCTCCGCCTGACCTGGACCCCCCACTTCCAGAGTCGGACTCCCAACATCTTTTGAAGTTGAAAGTGGGCGAGAGGAAGGCGTCTGTGCCCAGGAAGGAGGGTGCTTCGAAGCCTCACGCGGACGCCCCGGCGAGGCGGTCTAGACGTCGCGCCTCTCCGTCTGCGTCGCCCGGCCCGAGCGACGCCCGTGCAGCCCCGGAGAGGAAGCCAAGGCGTCGACCCCCAAGTCACCGCCGGGGAGCCGAGCCACCCTGGCCAACAGGCTGCAGATGACCATGGCTTTGGTGGACCAGAACAGAGACCTGCGCTGCTCCAAGTGCGACATAAGGTTCGCCAACCCCAGGGACCTCGTGGCTCACTTGCGGAAGCACAATGCCAAACGGCCCTTCGAGTGTGACGAGTGCGGCCGAAGCTTCACGGAGTATTGGAACCTACGGATGCACCAGTTCACCCACACTGGTGAAAAGCCGTTCCAGTGCACGGTGTGCTCCAAGAAGTTCCGAGCCAAGGACAGCCTCAGGCAGCACAAGGCCCTGCATTCCGGAGAAATGCGTTACGCGTGTGAGAGCTGTCGAAAGAAGTTCAAGTTCCGGTCGTCACAGCACCGGCACAGGAAATTCTGCTCTGCGAATTAAGAGGATATGGTACACCTCCCCAGAAGCGGCATTTCCAGGGACGCGCAGGGACCTCTTTCTAACGCCGTCCTGGCCACACCGTTCGAGGTATCGATATGAAACTTGGCACACGGGCTCAGAAGGGATCAATCTCAATGACGGTGCGTTCAAAAAAATTTTTGAACGCCTAAGTTAGGCCCCAGGGCAGTTCAGTTCTGGTCCAACTTTCGTTCACAACACATCCTGAGAAAATGGGAATATCGAAAAAAGGGCGATGGTACGTTCTAGATTGACATTTACTCTTTCCGGAGATGTTATCCCCTTTCCTGTGCGTTCAAAATTAGAGGTCAAAACCCGGTAGACCGCAGACCTCTGCACGGCGACTTTCGGCGATTCCGGAGCCGGTCAAAGAGAGGAAGTGCAATGTAACTGTCGACGAGCTGTACCGGCCCCAGACTCCGCACATGTTGTCGCCGACTTTGTTTCACTGAATAGGGACTGCCTGGGCACAGCCTGGCCCGCCACCCTCGCCCAAGGATCGGCACCGTGACAGGTCAATTTATGGCCCCGTGCCTAAATAGTTAAATTTTTCAGCGGTTCATTTTGGAGTTGTGAAACTTGCTCAGATGGATTCAACGGGCCATTGCGGTGTCAGGCGACTAAAGATTCAAGTTCTTGCGACTATTTTGACCTAGGCTATCCCGAACGTAATCAAGTCCGGTGGCGGTGCTAGTACTGGAGAGCTAAGGTCAAAATGGTCGTAGAACTTTATTTTTGAGTTGCCTGAAACCACAATCGTGCGCTGGACCCCATTCGCCAAATCCTAAAACTCTAAAATAATCCGTTCAAAAATTTAACTGCCGGGGTCTGGGGCCCATAAATCGGCCTGTCACGCTGCCGACCCTTCGACTCATCGGCTCCGGCGCGTGAATGAGGCGGGGGCGGGGGGCCGGCAGGGGGCCCGGCGCAGAGACAAAGCAGAGGGCTGCATGCAGGCAGCCAGGAGGGGCAGGGGCGGGGGCAGGCGGGGTTCAGCATAGCCCGTCTACGACAGTGCCTTTTCAAAACTCTGCGAGATGACAAAAATCACCGTGCAGAGGTCTGCGGTCTACCGGGTTTTGGCCTCTAATTTTAGTCGCACAGGAACGGGGATATCATCACTGGAAAGAGCAAATGTCAATCTAGAACGTACCATCGCCCTTTTTTCGATATTCCCATTTTCTCAGGATGTGTTGTGAACGAAAGTTGGACCAGAACTGAACTGCCCTGGGGCCTAACTTAGGCGTTCAAAAATTTTTTTGAACGCACCGTCATTGAGATTGATCCCTTCTGAGCCCGTGTGCCAAGTTCCATATCGATACCTCGAACGGTGTGGCCAGGACGGCGTTAGAAAGAGGTCCCTGCGCGTCCCTGGAAATGCCGCTTCTGGGGAGGTGTACCATATCCTCTTAATCGTAGCGTTCCTTGTTTGGTTCGAAGTATATGGTCACCTATGCCCCTGGAACCACTATGTTGTCTTGCTCTTCCATTAAAAGTTTCTATTTCTGAACTGTCTTACATTTTCAGTCGTGTACAATGACTGGTAACGACGTTCTATTTTGTTTCTATTCAAGTATTGTTGATCATACCACATGATACTGGCATCATTCTACATGATGTATGGCAGCCGTCACGGTAAATTTAAATGTAATGCGCTTTCGAGGCGACACACGAAGTCTCACTATTTTTTCTTAAAAAGGTGAGTAGCTACTTGTCTCAACGTGGTGTCTCGCTTATTTTTTTTTGTTTCCTATGAATCGACCGATTGCGGGTTTTTACATTCTCAGCTTATCTAATTCAAATAAAGTTTTGTTTTGATTGCATTGTAATGCCGTGTTTGGAAATGCTTCCAACCTTCCTGAACGATATTTTGAAAACTGAGCAATTACAAAGGTGCGGAAAATTCTGTTAAGTTTTTTTGCCAGGATTCTCCGTAGCCTCCTTTGCGATTCCCACGATATTGTACCCTGGAGTGCATTAATTTTTTTGCAATAACCACCCCTTAATTTTTGCGATGAAAGAGCGTTTTGTAGGAACTTTTATCACAATTTTTTTGTTGACTTTTTGCGCTGCTCCAAGTGCGACATAAGGTTCGCCAACCCCAAGGACCTCGTGGCTCACTTGCGGCAGCACAATGCTATACGGCCCTTCGAGTGTGACGAGTGCGGCCGAAGCTTCGCGGAGTATTGGAACCTGCGGATGCACCAGTTCATCTACACTGGCGAAAAGCCGTTCCAGTGCACGGTGTGCTCCAAGAAGTTCCGAGCCAAGGACAGCCTCCGGCAGCACATGACGCTGCATTCCGGAGAAATGCGTTACGCGTGTGAGAGCTGTGGAAAGAAGTTCAAGTTCCGGTCGTCGCTGCACCGGCACAGGAAGTCCTGCCCTGCGAATCAGTCGTAGCGTTCCTTGTTTGGTTTGGAGCATAGGGTCACCTATGCTACTGCACTGTTCGGGATTATTTTGTGAAATTACGATTGTCTGTTAAATTTGTACCACGAACTGCTCGTAAATTTAAAAAACGATCTGATCATCCACCTTTTTTTCGTCAATTTACAAAAATATTCTTAAACTTACAAACTTTATCCTCAAATTTTGGTAGTTTCAGGCATTTTTTCTTCCTATATAGTAAGGAAACAACGGACGAAAACGCACTTTTTCAGACTTGCTTTTACAATCATACTTGTAAATTAACGATTTCACCTGTAAATTTTAGAAGCAGTTTGTAAAATGATGAACAGATTGTCAATTTACAATTTTCTTTGTAAAAAAACAGTGCAGTTCGTGGTACAAATTTAACAGGCAACTATTCTTAAAAATAAGGCTTCATTTGTAAGAAAACAAGTTTACGCGTTATAAAACGAGAATAGTCGTAAGATAACGATTTTATCAGTAAAACTACGATCTTTCGTCAGTAACAATAAGATTTCATCGTAAAATTACGAATTTATTCCTAAATTTATGAGTTAAGTTTGTCGAAAATATTACAATTGTTCATGTCATGAATCTTGTAGTTAATTTACGAATTATTATTTGTAAAATTACAACACTAATTGTTGGGATTACTGTTGTAAAATAACGACTTCTCTTAACAGTGTGGAACCACTATGTTGTCTTGCTCTTCCATCATAAGTTTCTATTTCTGAACTGTCTTACATTTTTAGTCATGTACAAAGTATTGGTGATCCACGTGATACTGGCATCATTCTATACATGATGGTATGGCAGCCGCCACGGTAAATTTAAATGTAACACGCTTTCGAGGCGAAACACGAAGTCTCACTATTCCTCTTAAAAAGGTGTCTCGCTTTTTTTTTGTGCGTTCTATGATTCGACCGATTATGGGTTTTCATGGGTGTTTGGAAATGCTTCGTACCTTCTTGAACGATATTCGGGAAATGGAGCAATCAGAAAGGTGCGGAACATTCTGTGAATTTTTTTTTGCCAGGATTCTCCGTAGCCTCCTTATCAATATTCTCCGTAGGATCTTACAGTATTCTCTGTGGGACCGTAAAGGCTTCTCCGTAGGGTCTGGAAGACTATGGTCCTGCGGAGAAGACTGTACGCTCCTACTCACAATACTGTAAGGTCCAACGGAGAATATACTAAGGGGGCTACGGAGAATCACCAAAAGCTGTCAACAGAATTTTCCGTAGCTTCTTGCCTCAGTGTACTTTAACAATTTTTTGCGATTCCCACGATATTGTACCCTGGAGTGCATTAATTTTTTTGCATTATCCACCCCTTAATTTTTGCGATGAAAGAGCGTTTTGTGGGAACTTTTATCACAATTTTTTTGTTGACTTTGTAGTCATTATCGCATAAACGTGATACTTTATTGCAAACTTCAGCTGTAAATTTTTTATTGTAGATTTATTGTAGTATTCACAGCAAAAAAAACTTGTGATCAGTTTTTTATTGCAAAATTTAGACAGTAACTCGCGCTGCTCGCTGGGGGCTCCGCCCCCAGACCCCCGCATGTGTGGAGCGCGTGCCGAAGTATTTTCAGTAAGTCCGTGGTGACCAAAGGCAAATTTTCTAAGGAAGTAAATGTCCTGCTTCTTCGAAAGCTCGGTGAAGAATTTTCAACTTATGGGATTTTATATGATTTTCCCATAAAATTTGGAATCGAATGGAAGAAACCCGCAAGTCTTTACGACTACTCCTTGACCCCAAACATAGTGAGCGAGTGAGTCAGTGAGTCAGTCAGTCGGATTGGGGCTATATAGGTTCTTGATTGATGAGTAAGGGAGTCAGTCGGATTTTGGGGCTTTATAGGTTCTTTATGACAATTGATGATTGATTTTGAGTATGTAGCCGGTGACGGGGACCCGATTGTGGCATTTCTAAAATGTCTCGACTTGACCTACCGACGGGGCGAATAAAAATTTTCAGTCGGTCGGTGCCTTTTTTTGAAGATAGAGTAGATTTTGTTGAATTTAGGCCAATTTAATCGTTTTTGAGGATGTTTCCGGTGACGGGGACCGGATTGCGGCACAGTTTCGGAAATGTCTCGACCAGACCTACCGATGGGGCGAATAAAAAGTTTTAGTCGGTCGGTCCCCTTTTTTGAAGATTGAGTGGATTTTGTTGATAGGCCTATTTAATCGTTTTTGAGGATGTTGCCGGTGACGGGGACCCGATTGCGGCACAGTTTCGGAAATGTCTCGACCAGACCTACCGATGGGGCGAATAAAAAATTTTAGTCGGTCGGTCCCCTTTTTTGAAGATAGAGTGGATTTTGTTGAATTTAGGCCTATTTAATCGTTTTTGAGGATGTTGCCGGTGACGGGGACCGGATTGCGGCACAGTTTCGGAAATGTCTCGACCAGACCTACCGATGGGGCGAAGAAAAATTTTTAGTCGGTCGGTCCCCTTTTTTGAAGATTGAGTAGGTTTGCTCGGAAACGGTGAGAAATTTGTTCCCCTTTTTTGTAGATAAAGTAGGTTTTCTCGGAAACGGTGAGGAATTTTCAACTTTTGGGATTTTTCCCAATTTTCCCATAAGATTTGGAATCGAATGGAAAAAACCGTAAGTCTCTACGACCACTCCTTCACCCCAAACATTTCCATGAGTGAGTGAGTGAGTCAGTGAGTCAGTCGGATTGGGGCTTTATAGGTTCTTGATTATCGCAGTTAAAATTAAGTGGAACCCTGTTAAAATCGCGCGTTGGATCTGAACTTGCCTATCTTGACTTATGCAGTTTAATAGCCAGATGGTACTGATTGAGTGAGCAGAACGATTTTGCCGAGTGCACAGAGGGTGTCAATAAGAACATGACAGGCATACTTTGATACATGATATAATTGGAGCTCTTACAGGTCAGGCATTTAACAACCCTGGTAGAACTTGGATGTGGTTGGAGATCGGATTTCACATCCAAAGTCGTCCATTTTCTTCCATAGACATCCAAATTCATCCATTTTCCTCCATTTTCATCCAGTCACATCCATACGCGTCCATACATATCCACGGACTTCCGAGCGACATCCACTCACGTCCAACGACATCCGCCCACCTCCCAGCCACATCCTTTCTCGTCCATGGACATCCACTAGCTTCCTTACCACATCCACACACGTCCAAAGACATCTACCAACTTCCAAACAGCGGGTGGCTCGCCACGGCCCGGTCGTCCGCCCGGCGCCCGAGAATAGGCTGCACCGGCCTCTATTATTGCTTAGAAATCAATTAAAAATTCGACTTTTGGAAAAAGTGGCCATGCTAAGCCACAATTTATTAACCAAGGAATCGTTTTCATTCATTGGATTTGACCAACAGACATGTTATAACAATGAATTTCTCTCCGAAACTTTTCGGCGGCGACGCGCTATCCTGCGAGCTACGGCCATCCTACGCATAGCAAACTTAATCCGTTTCGTTCTCAGCAATCGTTCATCGCATTGCAAATCCGAGGACAGATTCGGAATCTGCGTGAAATTTCCTGTGGCGTAGGACGTATCGTTATATTTAAAACTCTCGAGATAAAGTGTAGTTATAATGAGAAAACTACGTTAAATTTGCCGGTTTTTCAAGGTCATTTTAGGTTATTTTCCCTCTTATGACTACACTTTATCTTGAGGGTTTTAAATATAACGATACGTCCTACGCCACAGGAAATTTTACGCAGATTCCGAATCTGTCCTCGGATTTGCATTGCGATGAACGATTGCTGAGAACGAAACGGATTAAGTTTGCTATGCGTAGGATGGCCGTAGCTCGCAGGATAGCGCGTCGCCGCCGAAAAGTTTCGGAGAGAAATTCATTGTTATAACATGTCTGTTGGTCAAATCCAATGAATGAAAACGATTCCTTGGTTAAAAAATTGTGGCTTAGCATGGCCACTTTTTCCAAAAGTCGAATTTTTAATTGATTTCTAAGCAATAATAGAGGCCGGTGCAGCCTATTCTCGGGCGCCGGGCGGACGACCGGGCCGTGGCGAGCCGCCCGAGACATGGTCCCAGCCGCGCTAAGGGAGTTTCCACCCGCTGTTCCAAACGACTTCCACTTACGTCCAACGACATCCACCTACTCCGCGGCCACATCCAATCTCATCCAACGACATCCACTGCCTTCCCAGCCATATCCACAAACGTCTAAGGAGATCCACTGACTTCCGTGGGACATCCGCTCGTCTCCAACGACATCCATTTGAGTCAATGAGCTTTACTTCCAAACGACATCCTTTTGCATCCACCGACATCCAGCCACGACCAAAAACCTGACATCCATTCCCGTCCACCATCATCCATTCATATCCAAACGACAAACATTCACATCCAAATGACATCCATTTTCATCCATTCACATCCAAATGACTTCCATTTTCATCCATTTATTTCCATTCACATCCAAATGACATCCATTCACATCCATTTTCATACATTCACATCCAAACGACCTCCATTCACATCCATTCACATCCAAAAGACATCCATTCACATCCAGTATGACAAAGACATCCAAATGACATCAATTTTCGCCCATTCGCAACCAAATGACATCCATTCACATCCATTGTCATCCATTCACATCCAAATGACATCCAAATCATATCCATTCACATCCATTGACACCCTAATGACATCCAATTTTATCCACCGTCATCCTTTTTCATCCAAATGACACCCATTCTCATCCAAATAACATCCACGTCACTTGGATGTCATTCGGATGTGGATGGATGTAAATGGATGTCATTTGGATGTGAATGGATGAGAATGGATGTCATTTGGATGTGAATGGATGTCATTTGGATTTGAATGGATGTGAGTGGATGAGAATGGATGTCATTTGGATGTGAATGGATGTGAGTGGATGAGAATGGATGTCATTTAGATGTGAATGGATGTGAATGGATGTGAGTGGATGTCATTTGGATGTGAATGGATGTGATAGTGGATGTCATTTTGATGTGAATGGATGTGAGTGGACGAAAATGGATGTGAATGGATGAGAATGGAGGTCATTTGGATGTGAGTGGATGTCTTTTGGATGTGAATGGATGTCATTTGGATGTGAATGTTTGTGAGTGGCTGAGAATGGATGTCATTTGGATGTGAATGGATTAGAATGGATGTGAATGGATGTGACTGGAAAAGTATGGATGTCGTTTGGATAGGGGTGGATGGCGATGGAAGTGAATGGAAGTCACTTGGATTCGAATAGAAGTCACTTGGATCTGAATGGATGTCGCTGGGATGCGCCTGGTTGTTGCTGGGATGCAAAGAGATGGCATTTGGATGCATATGGATGACGATGGATGACGGTCGTTGAGAATGTATGTCGGTGATGTGAGCGCCCGAACATTCATACTGTGAGGATGAGGTTTATGGAGCCGCCGCCAGATGGCGTTGTGCTCAACGTGCCGTTGTTCGTTCTCGGTTACAGTGTTGGTTGATGTTTTAACTAGGCTGTGGCACAGTTTTGCGATCATTTATCATACATGGTCCTTTCGGCATTTGCGCCTAACGGTCGTTTAGGTTTAGAAACTTCCCCCACAGGATACCATTTGGATGTGAATGGATGTCGATGGACGATGAGATTAGACGTCATATGGGTGACAGTGTATGAGAATGGATGTCATTTGGATGTGAGTGGATGTTGGTGGATGAGAATGGATGATATATGGACGATAATGGATGACGGTGGAGGAGAATGGATGTCTTTTGGATGTTAATGGATGTAGGTGGAAGAGCTGGGATGTCGTTTGGATGAGAATGGATGTCATATGGAGGTAAATGGATGATGTTGAATGAGAATGGATGTCATTTGGATGTGATTGGATGTCGATGGATGAGAATGGGTGTCATTTGGATGTGATTGGATGAGAGTGGATGTGAATGGATGACGATGGATGTCATTTGGATGTGAATGGATGTCGATGGATGCCGATGGATGAGCATGGATGCAGGTGGATGCAAACGGATGACAGTGGAGGTCGTTACTGGATATGGATGTTGGTGGATCTGAATGGATGTGGCTGGGCTGTCAGGGAACGTCGTTGGATGTGAATGGATGTCGCTTGGATGTCGGTGGATGTGGTTGGACCATTTTGGATGTGAGGAGCTGACATCCAGGGACTTCCAGAATGAAACACTCGGGATGTCCGTGGATGTCAGTGGAACATCCTGGATGTCCCTGGATGTCTAGAATACGACATCCAAAGTCATCCATAAATTCCCACTAGGGAACTAAGTGTATTTAGTTAGCCACCAATTGTGAACGAAAGAGAGAACTCTTCCTGCTGATGAGAGAAAGTGCAGTACTACTGACTAGGGAAATCATTCTAAAATTACACGTAACAAGATGACAACGAACAAAAGTAGAGAAGAACTTAAACAATATGTGAAATGCACTGCTTGTACCAGCAGATAGCAATCGGACAATGGGAATGCCAGCTTAGCACGATCAAAGCCACCGGTAACAGTCTGGAGGGCAGCCAGCCTGCCTGGCGTGTGCCCCGAGTACGGCTTGGCGTGTTTCTCTCAGATCCCAGAGGCACCACGAGCAATTAACGTAGTAACAGGGTAACAACAGCGCGCGAAGGTGGAGGGAAGGGTTCCTTTGCAGCAGGTCTCGTATAGAGGGGCCGTGAATCCAGGCTTGAGGGCACACACCTTCAGGAGGGGTTAACTGCAGCGCCAGCATGGTGAGGCGCGGGGCTGTCGTTGGACTGACGGCCCGCACGAAGTCTGCCAAGTCCACTTCCTTGTACTGGAAACTGATAACCATGGAGAGGGTCCGCAGCGCCGGGAACTGAGGCAGAGCGGCGGCCATGTGGCCAAGGAGGCTGGACGATGGAAGTCCGTCCAAATGAAGGGTCTCAAGGATAAGGGCCGAGGGCGATGCGGCCAGTGCAAGCAGCGGGGCAGTGGGGTCAGGATCGGCGCAAGGAACCGATACAGAGCGGAGCCGCGGTGCCCTGCGCAGGAGTTTCAGTCCACCTGTAGAAAATGTACAGTTCAACCCGAATTTTAATGAGGAGAGGTTGGGCAAGTTCTCCAGTTCGGACAGATCATCCCCTGAGTCTGTTTCGAAGGACAAGGTGCGCAGGTTCAGTAGCAGTTTCAGTGACGACACGGGAATATGCGTCAAGTCCAGGTGTACATCTTCGAGGGTGGCCGCATGCGTCTTCAGTAAATATTCCAGATAAAAATCATAGGAAGGCGAGGCGTAACTGAGCTTCTTCAAGGAAGAGACACCAACCATGCCAACCACCGCAAACCATGGCTCTAACAGCGCATCCTTAGAAAAAATTTTAATTTGCAAACTATAGAGATGGTTTACTTGGTTAATCGCCGAAACCAGTTGAAAGGTTTTCCACCTTGTGGCTGCCCCACAGTAGTTCGGAAAGAACGTGAGGACAAGCTCCTTTACACCACCTAAGCTGGATTGCTTCAACACTGCAGCCGAAGCCCGCAACTCGTTCATATTGTTTACATACAGCTTAAGCCGGGCAACAACACACGCAGAGCGAGACAACTCCGGGTCTTCATCCTCAGCCCACGGGGCAGTTGCACCAAGGTAATACCAGAGAACTTCGCGGAGGCAGGGTGCAAGGCGGAGGGCGGCTCGCAACGTGGGATCGCAAGTCGGCAGTCGGACGCGGCGCCACAGGTCCGCGTGCAGGCACAGGTCGCGGAGGCGACGGCACAGTACGCGGCATTTGAACAGCTCTCTCGGCGGCAGGAACGCCAGCACGGCCAGCAGCGCGTCGTCCGGCAGGGCCAGCAGCAGCTGCGGGCAAGAAAATGTTGGTTTAAGTCTCATTCCAGGATCGTGACATCACGTTGAAACGAATGTGACAGAAGGTCAGGTTCCTTTCAGCGTTGTGTCACGTTCGTTTGAATGGGAAATAGTCATAAATTATTTCATTCATAATCAAACGAATGAGACACAATACTGCAAAGCCAGTGGTACGTTTGCTTGCCACAAATTTGGCAAGCCGTTTGGAATGCCACAAATTTGGCAAGCCGTTTTAAATGCCAAAAATTTGGCAACCTTGGCCCGGAAATACTCCCCAGTTTGGCCAAAATTTGGCTAGTCTTTGAAGACTTCTGGTCAAAGCTTAAATATTTTGGCACTCCAAACGGCTTGCCTAATTTGTGGGAAGCAAACTTTGCAGTGAATGATTATCATAGAATCTGAACCGTGCATATTTCAGCCCAAAAATTTTGGGCCTTTCTTAGACCCACAAGGACTACCTTGGCAAAAAAAATAAAAAAAAATAGACGATAGCGTCATCGGTCGTGTTCCGCGATCGGATTAAAGTAAAAAAAATGCCTCTAAAGGAACGTGGCACCTTGTCGCGTTCGTTTCAACGTGATGTCAAGTTCCTGGAATGAGAGTGAATCAGCACTGGAGACCCCAAGGCATTGCACAAGGCACGCCCACATTAAAATAACAGGAAAAGTAGCGATATACATCGGCAACTTTGGCCCGTCCCGTACATTAAGAAACGTACGAATTTCGCCTATGTTTGACCCTGACGGGAATTAAACCTGAGTCTGGGGTTAAAATAAATGACGTTTTCGTCATCAGCACCCTGGAAAACATCAAAAACAATGCAAAAACTCGAATAAAAAGAATGTTCAAAAAATACTCCGCTGGGATTTGAACCCGGGTCCGAAGTTCTCCGATTCGCTCGAAACTGGCACCATTGGTTTTCTCTCGTCGCCCCGATTCCAAAAATACCCCTACATGCCCTGCTAGCTGCATCCGTTGCCGAGATCCTCCTCGACCCCATGTAGACCATGATGCACCTGCAGCAGCGCCCCCGGGGCTCGGATCGGATTTGCTGCCACCGGGCGGTTCTTAGGGTCACCCAAGGAGGCTGCATACCAAATTTGGTCAAGATCGGACCACGGGAAGTCCTCGGACGGACGGACGGACGAACGGACGCACAGCAGGGATCATACTATATGCCCGTCCCTTCGTCATTTTTTACAAAAAATAAACGGGACGGGCCAATTAGGTAGAATTTTGTACGTGCAACTTGCACGATTTTGTGCATACGTGGAATTTGCATATCATGCGTAAGGATGCATAAATTTAAGCAACTTCACGCACAATTTTATGCACGACGGTACACAAGTTTAAAATTAAGCATCGCCACGTACAAAATCGCACGAAATTGCTCAACATGTAGTGTGCCGCAAGCTCCAAGGTTCCCGAAAACATGGCGTGGAGGTCAACCGACAGGTCAACACTCCACTAGTCTTACAACTAAGAAAGGCACAGAGTTTAAAAGAGAGGCTGAGAGGCCACCACTGCAATTTTTTCCATGTAGGACAAATGAACGGTGCACACTAAATAGCCATGGACATTTTTGTTAGCAATTACCGAGCTATTATGTGTCCGTTGCAAAACGTTACCAGAGGGCGACAATTTCAACCACAAACCACAGACAAATTTGAGCACAGATATTTGGAAGCATTATTGTTTATAGACTAAGCGATAAATTGTTCACGTGGACAAGTATGTCCACAAGAAAGTCCATAACACTAGTATGTAGAAAATAAAACAAATATGTCCATTAGCAATACGCTTATTTCGTCACGAAGATCTGGACGCAACGTGAAGTGTCCTACAAATCGACAAATTTGTCAACAGCCATCCATCATTTAGTTTAAAAGAAGCCATGGACAATTGATCCAGGAAGCGGAAGAAGGGGATAAGTCCATTTTGGCCATTTTTCAGGAGAAAGAAAAAACTGTAAGCAGGGAAAAATAAAACAAACCAAATGAATTTTGTAGATGATAACAAGTTCAAAAAGCAAAAGTTTAATTTTGAGAAAAACATCTTAAGTGTCAGATCTCTCCATAGAGGGTTTCTGTGACTTATCACTTTCCGTTGAAATGGAAAACAGAGACATCTCAATTTGCATTTCCTAAACGGAGTGGAATTTGGAGACAAGTCAAGTGGAACTTTAGTCAGCATAAAGTGCTTGTTACTCTGGTGTATTTTTTGGACTTAGCTCTTTTTTCCATTTCAGTTTTTAAAATGAAGGGAGCTTAAGTTGACTTGATTCTTTTTACACTAGATTCATTAAAATACAAGTTGAGTTATCTTCTATTGGAAATATTTTAAACGGAGTCATGTGGAGTTTGGTTGAGTTGTTTCCATTTTCCGCTAAATTTAGAGCGTAAAAGGGGTCAAGTTGAGTTATATCCTTTTTCAATGTGGATTTTCTTCTTAACTGCAATGAATTAAGTCAAATAATTTGGTGTAATGATGTAAACCATTCTAAGACACAATAATAAGATAAAAACTCAACTTGGAGATAAGTCAAGTTATTCCCTTCTTCCGCTTCCTGGATCAATTATGTGGACATTTGGTAGTTCCAAATCGCGAAGACCAACGACCTGTGTATTTTTTGCAGTGGTTAAGCGAACTCTGACGAACTCGCAATAGCTGCAGGACACCTAACAAAATTTGTGATTTTGATCGTTAGTTACAGTATGAAAAGATCCTATGATCAGTTTTAACGCCCTGTATGTCATGCGTCCGCAAAAAATTGCACAAACACAGTACCGTAGAACGGGGTAATATGAGACATGAAGGAAAATCGAGACAAAGCGCACTTTTTTCGGGTTTTTTTCGTGTTGCTATCTAGCGGTTGTTCAGAAGACCACCGTGAATTTTTTTTCGTGATCTAGAAGGCCGTGGCAGCCTACAGGAAACGCACGAAGGCTATCAGAGAATTGCCAGGGTTATTTAGAACCAAAGGAAAAACCTCTAAATTCTAGCAAGTTTTATAAAGTTACTAAAAACCTCCCCAGAAACCTCGGTTGGAACTCGGGTTCTCGTCCGAACGAGGTATAAATCTGTAGGCAGGCAATTATGTCAACATAATCAGGACAAAATTTGGTTCCGTTATGTCGACTCCCGGGCTGCCTGTTCCAGATGGAATACAATTTTGTTACCTTGCAGGGAAAATAGAGACACCTCTTTTCGCTTGAAACATGAGGCCAAACATACTCTACTGTTAATAATTTCAAGAAATAATTATTTTAACACGAATTTTTGGCGAGCGATAGCGAGCCCATGCCGTGTTTGGGGGTACCAAAAAGTGACTGGTCGTGCGTCTGTCTGTCTGTGTGTCCGTAACTCACTCACGTTTCTCAGCAACTACCGCACAAATAGTTTCAAAATTTCGCACCGGAAGGCTCCTACACTGTAAAAAATATGTTGTGAATTTACGACGGAATATTTTCCGAAGGGTTTTTGGGAATGTCCAAAAGTGCACTGTAAATGTTTCTTTCCTACAGGAACTTTTGTAAATCAACGTAGGTTCGTCGTTAATTCATGAAGGTTCTTTGTAAATTTACGAAGAAAAATCGTAAATTTACAAAATCTGTTGTAAATTTACGAAGGGCTTCGTAAATTTACGACGGGCTTCGTTAATCTACGACGGGTCTTCGTAAATCTACGGCGGACCTTCGTAAATAAACGAAGGAAGTGTTGGCAATTTTTTTGCCGAAGGATCCGTCGTTAATTCCAGACGTATAATTACGAAGAATCTCTGTATATTAACGAAGTTTCTTTGTTTATAAACGAAGGTTCCCTGTAAATTTACGAAGGATCTTTGTAGATTTACGAAGGTGCTTCGTAAATTTCCATTGTAATTGGAAAATCAGCAGAGATCTTTCAAAAAAATAACGAAGGTTTTTGTAAATATACGAAGAGCTTCGTAAATTAACGAAGGAACCGTTGGCAATTTTTTTGCCGAAGGATCCGTCGTTTATTCCGGATATTAATTTTTACAGTGTAAATCTCCCCCAGGGGGAGTTTATCTTATATTCACGATTACTATTGTTTGAAATATTCAAAACATCTTTTTGAATTAGGTTCTTAGCGTGGTTAGGTTGGCAGTGCCTGGCAGCTCGTAGCAATTTTTCATACTTGCGGCCGCGACTCTTAAATACGGGACCTGTCAAAACATTGGCAAATAAAACAAACTAAAGAGCAGAAGGGCTTAGAAGTGAGTACGGCCATGGTTTTTCGATATTTTAGAATGATTGAAACCCCTCCGGAGAGTCAACTCAGAGAAATACGGAAAATGAAAGTGACAATTATTACGCGTTTCGTCCGTCCGTCCACCCCCTCCCCTCCCCCGCTACAGGGGAAGTGTTTTAGTCAGTGGAGTGTGTTTGATAATTGCAAGAATGATTTAGTCTTTTTAACCTTTGTGAGTGTATTTCCATTTATATTCTCAGACACTTTATTTTTTAGTTGTTTGCTTTGCTCAATAACAGTTAGAAAATATATTTATACATTCTATGAGTACAAACCAGATGCTAATCTTGCCAAAATAAATAGTCTTTGCTGACTCTTGGCACTGATTCTGGGAAAAGGCTTCATTGCAATGCTGTGAGTTTACTATAGTACTAACCTTAAAGAAAACCATATGATGAGTGAGTGTAGCGCATTCAAGGTTTGACATTGACATCAGATTCAATGAGACGATTCACTGACTTGGTCATATGATTTCATGAGACGATTCTTTTAACTTAATCATACATTGTCTGCGACAACTGGTAATTTGTGTTGGTCATGGTTTGAGTTGGCTTTTTTTTTTTTTAATTTACTCAGAATTTTAGGTAAATACTTTTGCTAAACTGTTTCAAAGATTAAATAACACACCATGACTATCATTATGAATGAGATAAACTTGCGTTTAGCAATAAGTGGCCTCGACATTGGATTCTATGAAACGATTCATTGGATCTGACAGAAGGTCTTCTCCGCAAAGTAGTTGAAATCAGCCTGCCTGTAAATATGTCTCTTTTTAATTAATGCAGATAAATCAATATAGTTAAATCCACTAGTTTAAACTAAAAGGGAGAAAGGCTATTTAGGTATTACTAATAACATTGCGTATTCATAAGTTCAGTAACAAGGAGATATCGAATGGTAATTGAAGTATTTGTGAATCGTATTAAGCAATTCAATGCTGGCTGTTAAATGTTACTCGACTGAGTAACAGGGTCAGGGTTCGTGGCATGACACTATGAACAGGAAACGCTCTTAAGAAACCTAACAACTGAAGACCCATACTTTCAACTAGAGTTACATGATTTGCGACCAAAATTTCCTCGGTGTTTCATTGCTTTCTGCAGTATTTGGTGTGCTGATCACAAAAATGACTTCCAATGTCATCCCGGACCTCTACTTTTCCAAATATTTACCAATTTTGGACCAAAATTTTTACATCGAGTTTTACATAGTTTCCTGCAGTTTTTGGTGTGCTGATCACGAAAATGACTTCCAATTTCATCTCAGACCTTTACTTTTCCAAATATTTACCAATTTCGGATCAAAATTTTTACATCGAGCTTTACATAGTTTCCTGCAGTTTTTGGTGTGCTGATCACGAAAATGACTTCCAATTTCATCTCAGACCTTTACTTTTCCAAATATTTACCAATTTCGGACCAAAATTTTTACATCGAGTTTTACATAGTTTCCTGCAGTTTTTGGTGCGCTGATCACGAAAATGACTTCCAATTTCATCTCAGACCTTTACTTTTCCAAATATTTACCAATTTCGGACCAAAATTTTTACATCGAGTTTTACATAGTTTCCTGCAGTTTTTGGTGCGCTGATCACGAAAATGACTTCCAATTTCATCTCAGACCTTTACTTTTCCAAATATTTACCAATTTCGGACCAAAATTTTTACATCGAGTTTTACATAGTTTCCTGCAGTTTTTGGTGTGCTGATCACGAAAATGACTTCCAATTTCATCCCAGACCTTTACTTTCCCCAAAATTTACCAATTTGTGACCAAACTTTTAAAATTGAGTTTCACATTGACCCTGTATTGGCCCTACTTTGCATATTCTTCACCATCTTCTACAAGAATACAGACGCATCGCTCGCCTACTACGCGCCCAAACAAAACGGCGCGTACCCCTAGTTTAAGCGGTCTTGCTACCGCTTCTAGCTCTGCATCCGATCCCACTCATCCCATCCCATCCACCCATCCATCCATTAAGCGCTCGGAGGGGACTGCATGGTCGTGTTGGTCGTCGTCGTCTGTCGTCCTGCGCCGCCACGCCGCGCCGCCTCGCCAGTCCCCACTCCTCACAGCCACCCCCACCCTTCTTGCCCCCTCTCTGCCAGGCCTCCCCGGCCGGTCCACGGCAAGACCGCTTTGCTAAGCTTGCCTTGGCGGAACTTTTTTACTATCTGATCGGCATCTGCTCTTCGTTTAGTATTTTCATGTGACAGGCACAACTCATGACTTCTTGTACATTTTTCAGCTCTCTTTAATGACACCCATTTTTCTCCCCTCCAGATTATGTATCGTCTCCATTATAGTTTCCTATCATCTTTAAAATGAATGAAAAGAACTTAAAAAGCTCCAAACCCGCCAAAATGATTTTATTCTCCATACTTCTTTAACATTTCTTTCTTATGTCTCACATTACCCCACATTGCACGGAAATATGGGACGGCATTCCGAGGGTTATTGAAAGGTCCCTACTGCACCTAAAAATCTGAAATTTGGTGGGAGTGTAGCCAAAGGGTCAATGAACAAGTGATGAACACCTCAGTACCTCAAATTGAAATTAAAAGGGGAAAATTCACAAAAAACCTCGAAATTTGTCTCATATTACCCCGTTCTACGGTATTTTTTGACCTTGCGTAGTGTACTACTCCCTTCAAGACGTCCCACTCGATACATATCTGAAGACACGCTCTTAAGTAGCATTTTGCATCTACCCAACTCCGGAAGAAACCGGAGTGGGACCGGAAATGGCCCTGATTGCGCCGGAAGGGTGCATGCAATGCAGCCGTGTCCACACGGCAAAAACGGTTCCTGGTTTTCCCAGGAACACCCTGGAAATCACCTATGCCATCACCATTAGCTTCCTGGGAGAACCAGGTTCCGTTTTTACCGTACACTTTCGTGAACACTTCGGGCGCGATCTGGACCATTTCCGGTTCCACTCAGGGTACTTCCGCAGTTGAGTGGGTGCGAAATGCTACTGCAGAACGTGTCTTTACATATGTATCGAGTGGGACGTCTTGAACGGCAAAACACACCGCACTGATGACAAAAAACACAACAATACAGCGAAAACGACGATTTTCGCGCTATTTTAAGACTAAAACGGCCTCCGCCCGGGCCATAGACCTAGTTCAACAGCTCTCAAAAAATTCACAGCATTCGGACATATTTTCCGCATGAAAAGCGAGACAGGGCATCTCAAATATGTCCCTGGTTCCAATGTTATGCTAGTGTCATTTTTGATGATTAGACCAATTTTTTAAGCCTCTGATGGGCAAGAAGGGGTGGCCCCGGCCAAAACTGGTTCGGCACTAGTCTTAACAGTATCGCAAGAGTCCCATTTCCGCGAAAAACTTTCGGTTGTAGACAGAGTGTAATAACTTAACCAATATAACGGAAATAACGCTTTTGTTATTTATTACAACCAATAACCGCAAACATTTGTAAGAGGATTAACGTTAATTCATAGTAACAATAACCGTGGATAAACATTTAAACGGTATAAACGATAACATTTTTGAGGATAATATTATACGACCCAGCACTGGTGCGAATAACAGCCCAGCCGTTATACGCCCCAGAAGAACTGGTGCGGATAAAGACCCAAACCGTTATACACACCAGTGATCCCCTGGAGGGATCTGCTGGGTCGCATAACCTATTGTTTATTTGGGTGCACCAGCTGGGGCGGATAAAGCCTTATTTGTTATACGCCCCAGCTGGAGTACACAATACTTGTAATTGTTACGTGCACCAGTTTTCAGATACATTCAAAATAAAAACTAAAATCAGTCAGATGGCACATTCTACTCACATTAATGGGATACACAATTACACATACCACTGAAAAACTACAAAGAATTCAAGTACTAAGTCCTGTATTATAAGAGGCTTGCTGCTGACTTGAAAAAGAGCAGTTAGGACTGAACAATCTCAATGCGCGGGAAAACAAACGATGCGAATCTGTTAATGCGGCCAGGACCAGTGACCACTAAAATTTTAAACTATCAAAGTCTGCCAGGGAAAATCAGGATGAAGGAGGCAAAACAAGAAGGGGACAGCAAGGAATCAACACAATGTATATGTTATCTCTTTTATTTCTTGTAGATAATGAAATCTGCGCATTTTTCAGTTAAAAGACTCTGAAAACTGGTGCACGTAACAATTACAAGTATTGTGTACTCCAGCTGGGGCGTATAACAAATAAGGCTTTATCCGCCCCAGCTGGTGCACCCAAATAAACAATAGGTTATGCGACCCAGCAGATCCCTCCAGGGGATCACTGGTGTGTATAACGGTTTGGGTCTTTATCCGCACCAGTTCTTCTGGGGCGTATAACGGCTGGGCTGTTATTCGCACCAGTGCTGGGTCGTATATTATCCTATTTTTGAGTAATACAACTCGTTTTGGTTTAGCAAAATAAAGGTTATTCCTTAGTAACGATAATCCTGTAGGTTAACGGTTACATTTCATATTAATAACAATAATTTGTTTTATCGTTATCATAGCGGGCAAGCGAAGCAAGGCTACACGGCTATCCTCGCCGAGCTATAAGAAATCGCGTCCACGATAATTCGGCGCTTCGAGTCCTAAAGTCTCCTCTGGGGGCCCCAAAGGGGTCTGTCTATACGACTCTAGCGGCACTTATCAAGCCGTACGCCCAGGCGCAGCGCAGCGGAAGGAGAAAATAAGCGCATCGTGTAATATAAAAAATAACGTTAAATCGGAACGGTTTTGCGATTATTGATATGAACTGCAACCTAAAAACGATGGGCCACAATTAACGTTATTAATGATTCTCCAATGATTAAGGTTAATTTCAATAATCGTTATTCTGTATAACCGTTAAAAGCTATTAACCGTTGTTTATCTACCTGATTAGATGTGGATATAATTTTATCGGTAATGTTTCAATCGTATGTTATATTTGTTACTAACATTAACTAACAAAATTAAAATAACGGCAGTAATAGTATCTTCCGAATTTCCGTTAAGTTACCGGTTACGTTACGTTTTCGCACCCTGGTTGTAGATCCATTGCTTCCCCTTAACATGCAGTCCATTGAAGTATCGACCGACACTCCCTGAATACGAAGAGACGACTTACCGATTGGTCCATTGTTACGGCGACGTTGCGGGCGATTCCTACTGCACGCGGGGGAAGTACTCTGGATCACGTTGTCAAGGCGCAGTCCTAGCAGTAGTATACAGCCCAGCGCGACCTACAGCGAAAGAAGTTAGAGCACTGCGGGGGCACTCTCATTGCAAAGTACGTGACATCACGTTGAAACGAACATGACACAGTGTCACGTTCGTTTGGGCATTGAGTCACATTCGTTCGGATGTGAATCGGCCAAAAATTAGCTTGTTCACGCTCTTTCGTCACGTTCATTTCAACGTGATGTCACGCACGTACTTGGAATAAGAGTGGGGGCGAAGAACGAAAACAAGTCAGTAATGACCTCTCGCTTAGCCGAAGGTGGAAGTAAAATGAGAATTATAAAGTGTCTGGGTTGTTGAAGACCGAGCGAGTACAAGAACCGGAAATCCTATTTCTCCCTTCCTCCGAACCGACGATCGTCTCATTTCCATGCTTGATCTTTAGAGTTCCAGTCTACGAGTGTGCCAGCCAGAATACTTTTACAATCACGTTACGCAAGTGCATTACAACACTCAAGTGCGGCCGAGGTCCGACAGAGGGTGCTGAAATAGGGTACTCCAGGGTAGTTCTTTCTCAAATCGCACGACCCCCAAAATCGATGTCTCGGATTCGGACCAAACTTGGTGGACTCATTGCTTGGGTCACCAAAAACAAGTTTCTGACCATGAAAATTTTTTTGCTCTAAAATTTTTTTCCCCCTAAAAGTGCTAAAAAATCGTAAAAAATGCTATCCCACTCAAAAAGGATTTTTAACACCATTAAAAACGGGGATGGCTCAGTTCACCTCCTGAAAAAGTGTCGACAATATCAAATTAAATATCTATTAATAGTAAAACCTCTATATCTGTGTTGTGGAGGGGGTGATGTGGGGTGGTGGGGGCTCAAAGGTCGTACCCGGATATTAATGATTTAAACAATTAATATAATTAATTAATAATTATTTAAGATTTTTACTAGAGATTTCTGTAGCCGAGGAACAGAGTGCCTGTACTCGTTTCCGACTCCTGGCCGAAGAAGTGGCGAGGCTACGCTGGCGATGGTATGAGAAATTCACCAGTCATCAGTGGCGGTGAGAATACGCGGGTGACGAAATGAGAAATTCACCAGTCCGCGCCCCGGACGAGCTTGTGGTGAGTAACCGGCGCGGGCTTTTTGAATTCACGCCTTACGATAAACATAAAATCGGCCCCACTGCAGCACTGCCATGTCGAAATCGTGCATCCTTCGTTGCGTCCCATGCACCACACTCACCGTGCAGAGGCGAATTCAGAGGGGAGAGCACGATGATGTATCAAAAGTTCCCTGCCTACAGGGGCAACATGCGACATTTTGCTTCACCGCTGAGAGCCTCGAACGAAAGCAAAGTGCGATCTGCCAGTAGGAGCCCACAACGCACCTCTAATAGCGATGTCAGGCTGAACTGTGCCTTTGTTGTGTGGTTTTGCTGACAGTTGGCACTGGTTGGCAGGGCCCGGACCCTTGGACCTAGGGCCCCGCCGCCTAAGGCCATAGTGTGTTTCCGCGGGGTTGCCTGCACCACTACTGCGGCTACACCAGCGGTTCCCAACCTTGGGGTCGCGACCCCAAATCTGTGGCATTACAACAAAGTGACGTAAGTGCACTTACGACAAAAACGAGTAAGTAGCACGGTTGGAACCCTCTCATTGATGCAGACCTTGTCCAATATGCACAATTACATTTTTCTCGTTTGGTCTAGGAGATAATGACAAGTAAAATCTGACGTAAGTCAATTTCACTCAGAAGTCAATTTGCCAAAATGTCGTAAGTGCACTTACGACATATTTTTTGAAATCATGTCGTAAAAAATGTGTCGTAAGTACACCTGCGTCACAGATTTTTTCACAGCTGGGCAGGGACCTCGAGTACGATTATGTCATACAGCTAATGACTTGCACTGTCTAAACTTTAATATATAGAAGGGGTCACAACGGAGTAAAATATAAACTTTCAAAGTGACGTAAGTGCACTTACGTCACTTTGTTGGATTAAAAATCACAAATCATGTGACGTTAGTCTAGCGAAGTGGAAAACCAATCATTATTTTAACTTTCTCTTAACATACAAGTATTTTTTAAGTGCCACAAGAAATTCTCCTATCAGCGGTTAAAGTTTTAACCTGTTGCTTGCACACTGCTAATCCAAGTGTGGACCAAGTCCACGCTAGGTAGCGTGGACCACGGTGGTCCACGCTACGAAACGTGGACCACGAATGGTCCACGCTAGGAAGCGTGGACCAAGCCGTGGTCCACGCTAGGGAACGTGGACCGAGTTGAGGTCCACGCTAGGAAACGTGGACCGAGCTGTGGTCCACGCTTCACCGCGTTGAACTTTTCATAGACCAATCACATTTCCAAGTGTGGACCATCCGTGGTCCACGCTTCCTTGTGTGGACCATTCGTGGTCCACGTTTCCTAGCGTGGACCACCGTGGTCCACGCTACCTAGCGTGGACTTGGTCCACACTTGGATTAGCAGTGTGATTTTGAAAAGTGTCTTTTACGTCTCCTGAAATACTGATGTTTTTGACTTACGTCACTTTGTTGTATTGCCACAGAAATGGGGTCGCGAAAAAATTCCGAGGGCTCGCGGCGAGGTGGCTGGGGTCGCTGGCCCACACGCCGAGCACTGGCGGGAACAACTTTGCGGCAATACTGCTCCCAAACTAAGGCAGATAATCGCACTCCGTAACAAAGGCATGCTAAAGGAAGGTCCAAAGACCAATTGCCGGAGCATCCGGAGCATTTCAGTGAATAAGTGCAATTTGGTCAAAAACGACTAAAGCAAAATAGCCAAAAACTTTGATTGCTCTCAGTTCCCATACCAACTGACCAAGAGGGCAAAAATTTTGTGGGGGTGTTAACCTATGGGTAGGTAGCATTAGAGCCAAAAATGAGCAAAATCGTCAAAGGTCAACTTCGACCACTGTCAATCGGCTCTGGAATGCCCCACGAGGGGCACCTAACGCACCGCAAGCCAAATAGGCTCAACTTTTGTGCGCATGGAGAGGAGAACCCGACAGCGGTAACGCGAGCTACAACGCCGATGCAAACTGGTTTTTGTAGAGTGCATCGTATCGTACTCACCTGCCACAAGCAGCACCCCGTCCCGCTCCCTCCTCCCTCCCCCCCCCCAACACCCCCGAAAAAAAAAAAGATAAAGAAAAGAGGATACATCAGAAAGGAGAAGGGCTGCAAGTGAACAAGTTAAACTTTAGGCGGCAATAATAAGCTTTTGCAATTCGCGATCCCTGCACAACGAAAGAGGGGCATCGCGATGCGGGCTCCCCAGGTGAGTTTCTCACCAGAGAGCTCTCCAGCCCCCCCCCCCTTTCCCCCCACTTTTCCCCTGCCTGCATGTTGAAATGCCCTGTGTGTGGTGAAGGCAGAATCAGTCTATGCAAACACCTGCTTCCCGTTCACGGCGTTGGAGGTGGCGGTGGCAACAACGCAAGGGCCGAGCCCGTGTCGCAAAGCAGGAGGGTGTGCTCCCGCCTCCGCTTTGCGCCTTGGTCAACGCCCTGACACGAGGGAAGACCATCACGCCCATGACAACGCTTCGCAACGAGGGTCACGTTCAATGGTCTGCCCGGGCTGTGACCGTGCGCCCCTGCCCGTCGGCGTGGCGCGCACGTACACAGACTGTCTTTGGGTGCGTCCAGACGCAGTACACTGTGCGAAAAAACCACAGTGAATCCCGTTAATTTTTTTGCCGGGATTTACTGTAGTTCAGAACACGGGATTTACCGTGCCTGGCTACAGTATCTACTGTACCTGGTACAGGATATTCCGTACTCCACCCCTGTGGTACAGTAAATCCCGTGCAAAGTACAGTAGATCCTGTTAAAAAAGTACAGTAAATCCTGTACTCTGAACTACAGTGACAGCTGTACTAATCACTACAGGATTTACTGTGACTTTTTCCCAAAGTGTAGTGCAGGCAACCCCGCGGAAACACACTTTGGCCTTAGGCGGCGGGGCCCTGCTCTGCAAACTGAAATGTGTGCATGGCACGCTCTATTTGGAGCATGCCAAGAAGCACGCTTTAAATTGGAGCGTGCTTGGCAGGCACGCTTTAAATTGGAGCGTGCTTACCAGGCACGCTCTAAATTAAAGCGTGCCTGCCAGGCACGCTCTATTTTAAAGCGTGCTTTAGCAAGCTCACTCTAAACTACAGCATGGACGGCAACCACACTCCTGAATGCTCGTTAATGGCTTTTCTTTTAACATGTACTAATGCAAGGTTTCCATTTTATACTTTAAGGAAGCAACATTTCAAGTCTTGTTAGTACTGAGATGTGTTTTACGCCAACAAAGCTTCTCCGCTATTTTCACAACTATTGATGTATAAAATGGCACTGGTACAACGAGTTAGACCTGGGAGGTTTCTTTCAATAACCATGGAGGAAACAATTAAAACATTTCTCATCCAGAAATACACATCCAGTGTATGTTCAACATGACACTAGTTACTCACTCTTTGGACTGCCCAACAATCCATAGCAAAGTAACCTAGCCCTGTTGCTGGGTGGTGAAGGTCGAGGCTGCAGTCGCACGGAAGGAACACAGACTCGAGGTAAACTAGCTCCATACGTTTATCTAGCTCTTCCAGTCTCATCGTTTTCAATAACGGCGTTCCACAACACAACGCCACCACAAATCGCCAGCACAACGAAAATAAACTTCACATTTCAAGCGTCATAGCTGCCATTTTGAATTTGAAACACAACACAACGCGCTTGCGTAGTCAGCACTTTTTCATACGCTTTCTTATGAGAAATTGCTGCAGCACGTATGCGCCGGTGGGCTCGCAAACTGAACTCCGAACTTTCGTTCTTTTCATAAAGAAACATTTCAGACACAGATACACGAAGCACAATAAAATTCGATTATGATTTTTGTCACTTAATACCTTTAAATTGACAAATCCACTGCCATCGTTATTGAAATCATGTGTAGGTTGGCACTTCGGAAAAACAAGTGCTACCCAAGCAGACGACAAAATTCAAAATGGCAACATTGACGCAAATAGTGAAGTTTGTTTTCGTTGTGCTGACGATTTGTGGTGGCGTTGTGTTATGGCACGCAGTTATTGACAACGATGAGACTGGAAGAGCTAGATAAACGTATGGAGCTAGTTTACCTCGAGTCTGTGTTCCTTCCGTGCGACTGCAGCCTCGACCTTCACCACCCAGCAACAGGGCTAGGTTACTTTGCTATGGATTGTTGGGCAGTCAAAAGAGTGAGTAACTAGTGTCATGTTGAACATACACTGGATGTGTATTTCTGGATGAGAAATGTTTTAATTGTTTCCTCCATGGTTATTGAAAGAAACCTCCCAGGTCTAACTCGTTGTACCAGTGCCATTTTATACATCAATAGTTGTGAAAATAGCGGAGAAGCTTTGTTGACGTAAAACACATCTCAGTACTAACAAGACTTGAAATGTTGCTTCCTTAAAGTATAAAATGGAAACCTTGCATTAGTTCATGTTTATTAATTAATTTAAAAAGAAAAGCCATTACGAGCATTCAGGAGTGTGGTTGCCGTCCATGCTGTAGTTTAGAGTGAGCTTGCTAAGCACGCTTTAAAATAGAGCGTGCCTGGCAGGCACGCTTTAATTTAGAGCGTGCCTGGTAAGCACGCTCCAATTTAAAGCGTGCTTCTTGGCATGCTCCAAATAGAGCGTGCCATGCACACATTTCAGTTTGCAGAGTGGGTCCATGGAGACATACTAAGTAGGGGAGTCGCAAGGTCTGGTGACACTGTACACTTCTTACCCACTTAAGGGGGCTCATACATGTTAAACACACTTTGTAAAAAAAAATTTTTGATGTAGATGGATTAAGATTTTACAATTTCTGTGTTAAAACCCTTTTAGATAATTGAGTAAGCTTCATTTTGGCTTAAAGGAAAGTGACTTTGGACATTTTTTGGAGATTTAGTCGAAACGTTTAAAATTTTGGTTCTCGTAAGATTTTGTTCGCATACTTGCTCAGATCTGTGGGGAAAAAATCAGGGAGACTCATCCCTAGTAGTGTCATAGAATTGACTACAATGGGCCTTATATCTGCAATAGTTTTCAAGAAAAAAAATAAAAACAATTTTTTGTTAAAAAATTTGTTCAAACTCCTTTGGCCTCTGATACTGCATAAAGAGACTTAAATAGCAAGATTGACCTCATCGTACTTTACATTTGGTGAAATTTCATGCGTTTTAGCTGAATCGACAAGTCAAAAGTAGCGCTTTCTGGAACGATTTCCTTAAAATAAAAAACTCCATCCCAGATTTTTTTATATGTTGTTGCCAGGGCCCTAAGGTAGATTTTCATGCATAGAAATAAATTTTGAAAGGTGGGGCAAGATTTAATAATTCGATTTTTAGGTAAAATTACTAGAAATTCTTCAGCCTCCAGTGCAAATTGAGTGAGGTGGGGTCTATGACCGGCATTGCATTGGTCTATCATAAGACAACTGTTGTCCCCTTCTTCCGCTTCCTGGATCAACTCATATCAAACAAATCAGGCCTTAAAAATCCCCATTTCGAGAAAAAATTGTTTTTTCAAATTTCTATTGTGGGCGAATCTAGGTCAACTTGAACGGGGTTTGACCCCGACCCCCTCAGAACTTGCTCCAAACATTCTTAATTCATTGGTCTATACCTAAAACCACCCCCAAAAAAATTTGGTTGAAAAATATATTAACATTTGGCTGAGCTGTGGCACTTTTTGTTTTTTGGTCAATTTTAGTGAAATTAATACAATGAAAATTTGAAAAAAACATTTTTTTCTCGAAATGGGGATTTTTGAGGCCTGATTTGTTTGACATGAGTTGTCTTATGATAGACCAATGCAATGCCGGTCATAGACCCCACCTCACTCAATTTGCACTGGAGGCTGAAGAATTCCTAGTAATTTTACCTAAAAATCGGAATATTAAACCTTGCCCCACCTTTCAAAATTCATTTCTATGCATGAAAATCTACCTTGGGGCCCTGGCAATAACATATAAAAAATCTGAGATGGAGTTTTTTATTTTAAGGAAATCGTTCCAGAAAGCGCTACTTTTGACTTGCCGATTTAGCTAAAACGCATGAAATTTCACCAAATGTAAAGTACGATGAGGTCAATCTTGCTATTTTAGTCTCTTTATGCAGTATCAGAGGCAAATGGAGTTTGAGGGGAGTAAAATAGAACATAAGTACAATTTGCAAATGATTTGCAACTCAGTTTGGTCATGGAACTCAAACGGCCAACTCAACTCAAAACGGAACCAACCATAGAGAGTAATTCCAGCCCTTGGTGGAACGAAATCCGGGTTTGGGTCACGGAATCGGTTCAAGATTTGTTGGGTCATTAGGTACCAGTAGGACATATCAACCCTAGGTGCAAAGTGGGCTAGCTCAAAGGTCACTTGAGATATCTACATTTTGCTGTTGGATAGTTAATGTTGTTTCTACAGTTCTGGCTAGTCATAATTTTACCTAAATGAAGGTTAGGCAGAAAAAGGAAACACAAGCTAGAACTGAAAAAAACAACTCTATCAAAAATTCTGAAAGCGACATTTTCCCGCTAACTTTGTTAAATTTAGAAAAATGTAGACATCTCAAGTGTTGTTGGAGCTAGGCAACTTTCCTCCTACGGTTGATATGTCCTACTGGTATCAATTGAACCCACAAAGCTTGAACCGATTCCATGACCCAACCCCGGATTTCGTTCCACCATGGGCTGGAATTACTCTCTATGGTTGGTTCCGTCTCGAGTTGAGTTGACCGTTTGGGTTCCATCACCAAACTGAGTTGGAGGCTCAACAATAAGAAATGGCATTCCCTCCAGACACAAAAGACAGGACAGAAGTGGACAAATATGAGACAGACAGCAGAGGTAAAAGGTGAAAATCGATTAACAATTCCGCCAGATCCACTTCATTATTACGTATTATATTCTCTTGGACTTCCTATTAAGAAGCTGTCAAAAGTTGGTGTTTGTAGTACATTTGCAAATTGTATTTATGTTCTCTTTTACTCCCCTCAAACTCCATTTGCCTCTGATTCTGCAAAAAGAGACTAAAATAGCAAGATTGACCTCATCGTACTTTACATTTGGTTAAATTTCATGCGTTTTAGCTAAATCGACAAGTCAAAAGTAGCGCTTTCTGGAACGATTTCCTTAAAATAAAAAACTCCATCCCAGATTTTTTATATGTTATTTCCAGGGCCCTAAGGTAGATTTTCATGCATAGAAATGAATTTTGAAAGGTGGGGCAAGGTTTAATAATTCGATTTTTGGGTAAAATTACTAGAAATTCTTCAGCCTCCAGTGCAAATTGAGTGAGGTGGGGTCTATGACCGGCATTGCATTGGTCTATCATAAGACAACTCATATCAAACAAATCAGCCCTCAAAAATCCCCATTTCGAGAAAAAATTGTTTTTTCAAATTTTCATTGTACTAATTTCACTAAAATTGACCAAGTGCCACAGCTCAGCCAAATGTTAATATTTTACAACCAAATTTTTTTGGGGGTGCTTTTAGGTATAGACCAATGAATTAAGAATGTTTGGAGCAAGTTCTGAGGGGGTCGGGGTCAAACCCCGTTCAAGTTGACCTGGATTCGCCCAGTGGGGTTGAAAAATTTTTCCTGTCTGTCTGTCTGTGTGTGTGTGTGTGTCTGTCCGCACTACTCCTCCTGAACGGCTCGGCCGATCTCGGTGAGATTTGGCACACTTTTTGGGTATGCCCTTGGCTCGGCACACGCGAAATTTCAACATCCTAGCCCAACTGGTTCGGTTTTTATAGCCGAAAAACACTGAAAAAGCGGCGAAAAATCGAGTTTTCTGTAGGCAGATTGCTTCTGTCTTGAAGAGAGGGGGGTCTGGGGGGCAGAGCTCCCCAGCACGCAACAAGTTAGGAAAATCGACGATGGAGAAGCCATTGCCTGCCGAAGGCAGGCTAGCGCCGCAGGCCAAGGTAGGTACGCCAGGCGCGGATTGGAGAAACAGGCAGCGAGACATCGCGAAGCCTGTTACGACAAGACGCGGTCTGGCGTAAACCTACCTTGTGTAACTTAACAAGGTAGGTTTACGCCAGACCGCGTCTTGTCATAACAGGCTTCGCGATGTTTCGCTGCCTGTTCCTCCAATCTACGCCTGGCGTACCTACCTTGGCCTGCGGCGCTAGCCTGCCTGCGGCAGGCAATGGCTTGTCCGTTGTTGGCTGAGCGATAGCGAAGCCTGTTACTCAGGTGGGGTTGAAAATTTTTTCCTGTCTGCGTGCGTGCGTGCGTGCGTGTGTGTGTGTGTGTCCGCGCTACTCCTCCTGAACGGCTCGGCCGATCTCGGTGAGATTTTGCACACTTTTTGGGTATGTCCTTGGCTCAGCACACGCGAAATTTCACAATCCTAGCTCAACTGGTTCGGTTTTTATAGCCGAAAAACACCTAAAAAACGGCGAAAAATCGAGTTTTCTGCAGGCAGATCACCTCTGTCTTAAGGAAAGGGGGGTCTGGGGGGCGGAGCCCCCCAGCCTCGACAAGTTAAAAAGTCAGGCCAATGCAGCCCTAGGCACGAAATCAAATGCTGTTTTGACCTTCAATCACGCAAATTGGTATGCGGATGCCTGGAAAAGAAACCTAGCCTGCCGAAGGCAGGCAAGCGCCGCAGGCCAAGGTAGGTGTAACGCCAGGCGTGGATTGTCATAACTGGCGCAGCATCGCGAAGCCTGTTACGACAAGACACGGTCTGGCGTACACCTACCTTGTCGGTTAATTTTTTAACTTGTTGAATGCTGGGGGGCTCCGCCCCCCAGACCCCCCTACATTCTAAATAGAGTTGTTTTATCTACAGATAACACGATCTTGACCCTTGTCACTTTTTAACTTGTCGAGGCTGGGGGGCTCCGCCCCCCAGACCCCCCTTTCTCCAAGACAGAAGTGGTCTATCTGCAGAAAACTCTATTTTTCGCCGTTTTTTAGGTGTTTTTCGCCTATAAAAACTAAACCAGTTGAGCTAGGATGGTGAAATTTCGCGTGTGCCGAGCCAAGGACATACCCAAGAAGTGTGCAAAATCTCACCGAGATCGGCCGAGCCGTTCAGGAGGAGTAGTGCGGACAGACAGACCGACAGACAGACAGACAGACAAAACTTTTCAACCCCACTGGAGTAACAGGCTTCGCTATCGCTCAGCCAATTAACTGTTTTGGACCTGGATGCATATTTGCTCCATCCAAACAGCTCAGATGGGGCTTAAAACAGATTCTTAACTAAAAGTAACTTTCTCTCTTGTAAATGAGCACAATCCACCTGGGGGGAAGGGTTAGTTTTGCCTCACAACAAATTCCACTCATTTCCGGCAAAATTCCAAAAATGTTACTCGATGGGAGAAACGCTTAAAGTCAGCTGCTTTCAATGTAGCTTATATGTGGCAAAATAATGAAGGACACTAGTTTAAGATATCACTACATTAGACATTTGTTCAAAAAAGAGGCACATGTTGGAACTGTTTCTTACCTCATGCCAGATTGAAGTGATGCATGGTCCAGCTGAGACTTGAAAAACTTTGCAGCAAGCTTGGCATGAAGTTGCTTGGCCTTCTGCTGTTGTCCTTGTCTCACTCAGTAAATGCCCACTTACAAGATGCAGGATGTGACGTCAGGCAGCCAGCAAATTTTTGACCGTGGCAGCACTCGCAGATCTTGTCTGTTATCAGTTGCATTGGGTTTCCCACATGGGCACAGACAGAGCACATGGAAAAGAGAAGATCACATACAAACAAATTGCATAAGAAAGGTCCAACGGAACAAGTGGTAAAAACAAATTCAAATTATTTTATGTGTATAACAAATTCACAAAAATGTGCAGGGAAACGTTTTAGTGTGTCAATCATAGGGGCAGCTACATTGCTATCACACCCCAGTGCAGGAGAATCACATAGCCGCAAGGACAGACAATTAAAACCAACTTTAGTCCCAATCGCATTAGCAAACTGTGCACACTCGCAAGTGATCGGGGAGGAGATGGCAGCCAAGCCGTTCTTCGTGGACAGATGGCCAGAGCAACAGGGAGGAAGGGAAGGCAAAATTTCAGCACTGAATCTACTTGTAACGCAGACATACTACACGAGATGAAGGCACTGAGGTGTTTCCATTCTTGTTACCTATGCACTCCTGTGAAACAGGCAACAAGAACAAAAAGTAAACGATACCAAGAAGAGCAGGGGGAACTGCAACCAAGTTATTTCCATTCACAGAAAGTAAAAGTACTTCTTTTATGACAAATGAATCTATGAACATTTCAACATGACGAATGATACAAGCTGAATCAAAAGTCTGAGACTTTTCACTCCGATGGAGTAAGAACATGTTGAGATATTTAGGTTTTAGGTTGGTAACTCGCATGTCAATAAGCTGAGATACACAAAAACTATCAAATATTGACAGAACAAAATAATGCAGCTCATGGTGATAAGGTTGTGTACCCAAGAAAGTAGTGCAGAATTCTCCAACTCTCCACCTCAAAATGCATTTGAACATGCCAGTGCAGAACTGAGGCCACAGGAACTGAACTCACCAGCGGCTGTAGGCTCTCAAGATGGTTCAGCATCGATTCACGCGGATACAAAATGTTGCAGAGAGATACGGGCGGGCTGCTTTCTTCTTTCTCAATCGCATCGGAACAAATTCAGTTGCTCGGTGCTCGGATCTTTCTGAAATAAGAACGGATGTCCCAGAGGTTATGGCAGAGTCGGGTGTCGCACAGCCTTCGCACCAGCGTCGCGTCGTTAATTGATTTCTGCCTTTCCGACGTCCTTTCAGTCGTGGCGAAAATGGTCACACACATGGGATAACTCTGGTAAAGTAGAGTGGTGTAAACATTCGACTACCTGCTTGCGGCTGCGACACCGTATCGTCGATTTGTTTGGAAGCGTCAGCCCAAGCGTCGGCTGCAAGTCACACGTATACACGTAGGGTTCCCAGCGTGAAGGGTAGGCATCATTTGGAAGTGGATTTTTGAGAATTTCAAATGGTAGGAGGTGGAAATTTGAAGGTTGTGTAAGAGGTGTGTATTTGAGAAAATATTAAAATGAAATGGCATCATGAAGAAAATACGGATATTAATTTAGTATTACGGTCATAAGAGTGGTTAAGTGTATGCGTTCCTGTTGTGGCAGCAGTTGGTCCGTCGTGCAGGAAAGCCAACGCAAAATATTAAAAAAAAACAAATTAAAAAAATGAAGGGTGATTTGAATACTGTTTTTAAATACGAAGTTGAGCTTTAAGTCATTCTAAGCGAATAAGAATCTTAATTATGAATGTTTTTTTTTAATTTGAGACGTGCGAACAGTTGATGGAAACGATGGCAGTTGGTAGTACGCTGGGAAAACTGCGCCTCCTGCCACGACCTTGAGAGGAAAAGGGGAGGAGTGCACGCTGCCGCTGCCCGTGGGCCTATTCGCATTCGAAGGCAAAGCTCAGCGCGCTCTATCTGCTCGTGGTGGGCGCTATTGGAACTACTCCAGAGGTCCGTGGCGACTAACCCAAACACAATTTCCACTTTCTTATTTCGCTATGTCACTTTAAAATCACTCTCCAGTACAAATATCTAAGTCCCCGGTATTGGGAAAATGCCTTTCACTTAACCCAGTTTTAAGCTCTTTGCGTTTTTAGACGCTTTCAAGTCTAGAGGTCCCATGGTGACGTCACAGCCATCGCGCTCTAACGCCTTCGAATGCAAATGAGGCTCCACGGACTACGAGAATGAAAATAAATAAAGTTCTGCATATAACAGAAAGCACTGCAAATAGCCAGCTCTGTACGCACGATATGGACAGTGGAAGGGGGAAGCGCGAGCCGAGAACGCGACAACAGCGCCCTCGGCAAGCGCGGCCACTGGTGGAAACCCGGAGAGCCACAGCCAATCACAGGCCGGCTGGCAAGGCCAACGGACAAAAGACGGCTAGGGCGAGAGGTGAGGCGGAACGTGCACGAAGGGAAGCCTATCCCAAGGCACTCCGAGTCTCGCGCAAGAAGGGAAGTCTAACCTCCCGGCGCGCAGACCCCACCTCGTGGACAACGCGAGAGAAAAGATTCTCAGTAGGGTGGGCCGTAAAACACGATTTTTCGATATCGCAAACGTAATAGCGCGCCAAAGTTACTTCATGGCAATACAAACTCAACGAGATCTGGGCCAGGTCTGTAACTTGAAGCTTGACCCTCGCGCATCGACGTTGAAAATTCGACAATTCGACTTTTCGGATTTTTCTACAAACAGCCATAGAAACTGAACCTGATGTCCAAATGATGTTTCTGAGACGGAAATGGAAACGTCTGATCATGCTTTATCAGTTTAAGACCACCGGGAACCTCTACGAGCAGTAGAGGACTGATGGGAGAAAATTACAAAACTTCAATTTTTTTCCGTTTTTTACAAAATGCAAAAATTGCCTTCAGGGTTTCATACGGCCATCCTGACGTTACCATACCCGAACCATACCCCGAATCATCTTCTCTAAGGACCCTTTCCCCGTTTTCAGCGCACGGGGTACCCCGGGATCCGTTCACACGTTAGGATATGGACGCCAAAAACATATGTTTTACTAAAACTGCAAATTATCGGTACTCAGGGCACTGTAGGGCCTTCGTCTCGTCCGTATGAACTGTAGTGAATCAAAATCGGTTACTAGATGGTGTCTTTGCGTCACAGGCACCTACCAGTATATTGACAATCGGATGGAGAGACCTGTAGAACGCTATTTCCATTGAAGGTTCGGTTAAATCCGTTTTCCAAACATTCGGTTTCCACTGTACTGCTCTTGGCTCGCCCGGAAAATCCGAGAAGACTCAGCCCTCACCACGAGAAGGTGGCAGCACGTCGAGATTCACCACCACCCTTACCCACCCAACCACTGGTTTGGCTACGACACTTTTAAAAAGGCCGTACATTTCAAGGAAAAAGGTACGGCTAGACCGTACCACACGATGTACAGAACAGCTGTACCCAAAAACCGTGCTTCCCATGAGATCCTATGTCATGAAAAACCCGTACTCCGTACCCCAAAAACCGTACTGGCTGAGGTATGGTGATACCAGGCAAATGTTCTACCAGACTGTGCCTGTATTTTTCCCGTGGATTTTTCCTACAGCGCATGCAGAAGTTGACACCTTGATACTGTACGCAGGAGAATGTAGCAAAACGCGAAGGTACAGTACGCCAGAACGAAGGTAAATGTTTACCTGTAAGAAGGCATCACTTCCAAAATTGGTCAACTGGAGTTACATGTCCCTGCGGCTGTCGCAGGCAGTTGTACAAATTTTAACGGTATTGAGAAACTACCATAACATAGACAAATGAAATAGGTCTACGGGGGGCTCAGCTCTACAGCGCACTAAGCGGAAGTATGATCCCAGGGCCGTTGCAAACGGACATAACGGTGAGAAAGGAAATGAAAATCTACACGATGGATAAGAATAACCCGTACAAACGTGCAACCACCTTCTGTCGTTAATCCAGACGAGCCATTTACGGCCTGAAATACGTTTTAAGTCCAGACTAACGAGATTTACAGTGCAAATAGCGTGCTAAAGGTCTCTTTGTCCGATTGTCTATATACTGGTGGGTTCCTGCGACGAAAAGACACCATCTAGTAATCGATTTTAAGTCACTACAGTTCATACGGACAAGACGAGTGCCCTACAGTGCCCTGAGTAACAATAATTTGCATTTTTAGTAAAACATGTGTTTTTGGCGTCCATATCCTAACGTGTGAACGGATCCCGGGGTACCCCGTGCGCTGAAAACGGGGAAGGGGTCCTTAGAGAAGATGATTCGGGGTATGGTTCGGGTACGGTGACGTCAGGATGGCCGTATCAAACCCTGAAGGCAATTTTTGCGTTTTAGAAAAAACCGGAAAAAAATTGTAATTTTATAATTTTCTCCTATCAGTCCCCTACTGCTCGTAGAGGGTCCCGGTGGTCTTAAACTGATAAAGCATGATCAGACGTTTCAATTTCCGTCTCGGAAACATCCTTTGGACATCAGGTTCAGTTTCTATGGCTGTTTTTAGAAAAACCCGTAAAAGTCAAATTTTCGAATTTTCAACGTCGATGCGCGAGGGTCAAGCTTTAAGTTACAGACCTGGCCCAGATCGCGTTGAGTTTGTATTGCCATGAAGTAACTTTGGCGCGCTATTACGTTTGCGATATCGAAAAATCGTGTTTTACGGCCCACCCTATTGTAAAACATTCAAAACATTTATTTTTTGACTTTGAGTGCATTTTTATCACTGATGGATTGCTTTGAGGCCGATTCTGCGGGCAGACTCGAATTTGCGACTCAAATGTACATCTGGGTAGGACCCAAAAGTAAAGAATTCCGGAGCATTTCAGTATGTACTAATCGACCTAGAGGCCTGAAATTTTGTGCGGTCGTTTACCTATTGGTAGGTAACATTTGAGCCAAAAATGAGCAAACGCGGTCAACTTCGACCAGTCAATCGGCTCTGGAATGCCCCTAAGGTAGTTTTCCTACTAGGGGTGAACTCTGGCTCTGGCCCCCCAGAGAGGCTCTGGCCCGGAACAGAAACGGAAGTCAGAAATGACAGGTATCTTTGTGAAATATGCGCTGCTGACGAGCTCCAGACCTCGTCCACTGCACATGGTTTTCATATAATCTCTCAATTTTGACTTCTGGATGGATTGGTTTCCTTCCGGCCCAGAACCTCTCGGAGTACCCTAGTGTGTAACCGTAATTTTTTTAGCACTTTGAGCTACACATTACCACTTCAGCATTTGCCACCTGAATGTGGAACGTGTCCCAATTTTTGACAATGAATTCAGGGAAAGGTTCTCGTCATCAGTCCGGCAGCGGCTAAATTTCGTCGCTGTTTTCTGGAATATGTTCGCAGAGTTGAGTGCTTTTTGATCACACCCGGATGGTGACGCTGCGGTCGTTCTATCCCCGCGAAATTGGAAATGGACCGATGTGCCCACCGTTTCCTAAATGGAATCGATGAACCATTTGACCAAAAAAAGTATTCGAACGAGTGGCATCAAAGTGTGGATTGTCGCTACGATAAGACACGTACGGTCTGACGTACACGTGTATTGATAAAGCTTAGGGTGGCAACTTTGAAAAGCTATGTACTAGTTAGCAAGCCTTTTGACAGTGTATTCGCATTTGTCTAACTTTGCGTTTGCCTTCGGCTGCATGGGAGTCAATTTCAACAAGACCACACAAGTGATGGAAACTTTGTAATACTGTTTATTTGCATTCGGTTAAGTAACATGCCGCTGGAATGATGATGATAGCTCTCCGCTGTCGGGTTGATTTTTGAGTGGATTGAAGTCTTGAGTGGGGCGTTCGCGTAACCTGGAACAGAATGGACAGCACATCATCTTAATGAGATTAGCTCGTGTGCAACTTAATGTTCCCTTACACTCTAAATGGCTTACGAAGAAATTTCCCATATTACGAAGGAAATGGCGCAAGCATAATACGAAGGTGGTTTTTCTTCGTATTACGAAGGTTTTTCTTGGTATCTTACAATGAAAAGGCTAAAAAGATTCGTATTACGAAGGAATATTGCTTCGTATTAGGCTTGCGCCGAATTCACTGTAACATACGAATAACATAGGTCAAATTTCATTGTAAGACATTTAGAGTGTACCCCATGGATAATTTCCACTGGGTCATTCCATGGGGGTTCGACATACTTTTGCAAGTGATCTCTCCGATTTCGATGAAATTTTGCGAGCTTGTTGGCTATGGTCTGAAACCCCCCAAAACCAATTTTGAGCAAAAAATACCGATTTTTGAAAAAGTTATGGCTTGCGTTAGAAATTTTGATTTTCGTTGCAGACCTTTTTTGAAAACGCTGTAGTTTCTTCCAAAATGAAGCTACAGAGCTCATTCTGGGCGCATTCGAAAGGTATTGAATTGGACTTTAAGCCTATTGCAACATTTTGACAAATATGTTCAAATTTGACAAAAATTGAACAAAGTCAAAATTTTGAACACAATTTTCTCAAAAGTAGTAAGGGAAGGTGGGGCACAATGGGACACGGGGCACAATGGGACACTTTCAAATTGGCCGCCTTCCGGTTGCCGTGGGATCTCCCAATCACGAGGTGAGATAGCTTATGAGTAGTAGATAAGTTGACACGAGGAGTTTACCCCGATCGACCTTCTCCCGCCAGGGCAGGTAGCTACGAAGTTTACAAACACTAAGATTAAGGTTAAACCAGCACGAGCACTCGATTTATTAATACCTGTAGCTCGGAAGATAATTAAGGTAGATGAGATTTTGAAACAGGGGCCTGTTCCTTGACCCTTTGCGCGTCTGTGACTCGTGTCGCCACGCTGCCGGATGAGTGGTCATGTTGCTAGACCGCGGCTGGTCGGATGTGTCGTTCGGTACACAATGGGACAGACCCGGTTGGGGCACAATGGGACAGCCCACTTACTGTCTAATTATGCCCCAACCCCTTTGTTAACAAAACTATTTCAAAATACATCGAGTACTTCACTATTGACATGTCTCCGTGTTGCATTTTTACTCAAGAGCAAAATGTGAAAGTGAAGTCAGTTTTGTTTTGTTTTAATTTAAGGTCATCTTCCATGTTGACAGCACTCATTGGGTATGATGCGTTTTCCGTATATGTGCTACTCAAAATACTTCCACAATTTTGTCTTAAGAGTCAATAAACATTGGACTTTGCATATGTCGGCGTTTACAGCTCTTAAAACTTATATTTTCGATGAAAAGACGCAGAGTCCCATCCTACCCCAGGGGGTGTCCCATTGTGCCCCAGACCGGGGCACAATGGGACAAGTGCAATGTTTTGCGAAAATGAAGAAATGTACCTGATGACATTAAAAAACAATAGTACACATCCCACCACTTTAAAGAGTACATGATTTACTATCGTTGAGGTCGGTTTGGGGCATTCTAAGTCAAATATTCAGTTGCCTACGTCAATTTAAAGAAAAGTGTCCCATTGTGCCCCACCTTCCCTTAATTTTTCTTTTTTTTCTTTTTTGATATGTTATAGTCCATACTTTAGTCTAGCAACCCTCAAAATTTGGTTGGAAAAAAATCTTAAACAAGGGAGAAAAACGGTTTTTAGTGTTGCGATTCGGCAAATTTTTGCTAGTTGGAGTGGTGTGGAGAGGAGCATGATGCATATTTGAGACCGCAGGTTCTCGATCTTGAACTTCTAGTGTCACTCGGAACAGTTATTTGGGGTGCTGAACCTAAAAATAAGATCAATTTTCGTTTTCGAAATTCCCAGGGCTGGATCAAGAGGGGCGACTTTTCAAAAATCAGGATTTTTGGATTTTGCAACGCGATTTCTATGTTTTCAGGGGTGGAGATAACGAATCTTGAACGGTGTTGGATGCAAGTAAGCTCTAAAGCTGATCTAACGTATCGTCAAAACATAAAAATGTGCAAATAGATGATCAAAAAGCCTCCAAATGTGAACATCTTTGGCCCATTGCAAAAAGTAAAGCTAGTGTTGATACCTACACCCCTGTAAACACAAGAATCAACTTCGACATCCAAACATCTCGAATTCGGAAAAGTCACCCCCATTGACGCACCCCGTTGTTGAGATTACCAGGGGCGAGGTGAGCCAAAGGGGGTGACTTATCCGAGTTTGGATGTTTTGACAATACGTTGGATCAGCTTTGGAGCGAACTTGCATTCAAGATGATTCACGATTAGTTGTCTCCGCTCCCAAAAATATAAAAAACGATATGCAACATCCAAAAATCCTGATTTTTGAAAAGACACCCCTCTTGATCCGCCCCTGGGAATTTCGAAAACGAAAATTGATGTTACTTTTAGGTTTAGCACCCCAAATAACTGTTCCGAGTGACACTAGAATTTCAAGATCGAGAACCTGCGGTCTCAAATATGCATCATGCTCCTCTCCACACCACTCCAACTAGCAAAAATTTGCCGAATCGCAACACTAAAAACCGTTTTTCTCCCTTGTTTATGATTTTTTTCCAACCAAATTTTGAGGGTTGCTAGACTAAAATATGAACTATAACATATCAAAAAAGAAAAAAAAATCAAAAATACTACTTTTGAGAAAATTGTGTTCAAAATTTTGACTTTGTTTAATTTTTGTCAAATTTGAACATATTTGTCAAAATGTTGCAATAGGCTTAAAGTCCAATTCAATACCTTTCGAATGCGCCCAGAATGAGCTCTGTAGCTTCATTTTGGAAGAAACTACAGCGTTTTCAAAAAAGGTCTGCAACGAAAATCAAAATTTCTAACGCAAGCCATAACTTTTTCAAAAATCGGTATTTTTTGCTCAAAATTGGTTTTGGGGGGTTTCAGACCATAGCCAACAAGCTCGCAAAATTTCATCGAAATCGGAGAGATCACTTGCAAAAGTATGTCGAACCCCCATGGAATGACCCTGGGTTAAGTCAGTGCGGTTAATTGGACCTGCTTTCACGTTCAGATTGCATTCTTCTAATTTTAGCGAGGGCTGTAAGGTATCTCTTTTTCTTTAACACCAATTTTCTTTTATATAATTTACAGGGATTTTAGCCGAATATCTTTTTTGCACGGTGTAGGGAGAGGTAACAACTGATGCATTTTACACTGAGAACGTAATGGTCGGACACATAGCCAAATTATGGCGTGACAAAGAGTCACGCCAAACATTGGCGTGACTCAAAATTCACGCCGATAAACGGCCTGACATGTGAGTCACGCCCACATTTGGCGTGAATGACGACGCTTTTTATGAGAAATGTCATGCCAAAAAGCGGCATGACAAGAAATTCACGCCAAAAATTGGCGTGAAGTTTTGAGTCACGCCGATTTTTGGCGTGACTTTTGTGCCATGCCGTTTAATGGCGTGACACTTTATTCACGCCCCTACGGCACGAAGTCACGCCGATAGATTTTCAGTGAATTGGATATGGTAATCAGTCACACTAAATTACTGTGTATTTTTTAGTGCATAGGCCTAAGCTTTTCACAAGACTGTAGATGCGTTTTAAAATGCACGAACTTCTGCGTAACTTAGCACGAAAGTGTGTGTCGTTGCGCTAAGATTCGAGCGTTTCACGCGCATGCTCAATTCAGTGCAAAGAGCTATGCACCAAACGTAGTAATTAACTGTGAAATCCTCCCATTATTTGAGTCCGTTTATCAGGCTCTCACCTGAACTCAGTCTGTCATTGACCTCAGCACTGCGTTGCTCATTCCAGCGCCTTCCGCTTGTTGCAGCGCCTGGCTTCATAGTGTAGGATCCTAGCGACGGCGTCTTCGTCCTCGTCGAAGTGAGTCATCTTGCGGATGTTCCGCACGCTCGGGTTGTCGAGCACGGTCTCCGCCAAGCTCAGCTTCTCCTTCTGCTTCTCTAGGATCACTTCTTCGATCGAGTCTCTTACGACGAACCTTAGAGAAAGGGGGGAGGGATAAGACACATTGTGAGGGTGAGAATTAGGCAACAGTTTCACAGCACTGGTGAAACAAAGGCATTAAAATTATGCCCTTTAAGGGCGTAAACGATTTACGTCCTTAAAGGGCATAAATCGTTAATGCCTGAGAACGGCATTAAAATTTTGCTTGAAAGTCCTATACCATTTACGCCCTTCCCAAGGGCATAAAACGATTTATGCCCTTCACACTAAATGTTTATGTAGAATTTTGTAAGGGAAGGTGGGGTACCATGTGACGGTTTTTGTTAAATGCCCGTCAACCCAATAATACCAATCACATTACATCCATAAGTAGACATGTGAACATAATGATTCTTAACCTTATAATTTCTGTTGAGATTTCTAATTTATCTGTTTTGGTTGCTGAGTTATCCCGAGTTGAATGGGCCAAGTCAAAGTGTCACTTCGTACCCCACGTAGTACACTATGTGACAGCCTTAGTGTACAATGTGGCAGTGGCCTTTTGTCTGGGTTTAAATCCTATTCAGCGTACCTATACGCAGAGAATGAACGAAGAAGTCTTCCAGCTTTTTATTTCCGTTGAGTTTATCAATTTATCATCTTTTGTTCCCGAGCAATAAAGGTTTTAGTCACTAGTGTACAAATGTCATAGACTGAACACATTCAACTGAGTGAATCGTGGAATCCCATAGCGAATGACAGTGGTGTCACATGGTGCCCAGATCAACAGTTTTAGGGGAAACAGCAATAACGCTCAAAGTTCGAGCCAAAGCTTATTTTGCCCTTAAAACATCAAAGAAGAACATCTTGCAGAGCATATGTCCTTAAAATGTATTTTAAAGGTAAAAAGCGGACGCGGCGGGAAGTAGAAAAAGTTTCCAATGAGCTATTTTAAGACGGTTTCCAATTCTGATCGCTACCATTCCCGTCCTTTTCGAAGGAGAGTCACGACCTATTGCACGTCGATTCTCCTTCATGATACCTTCCTTTGAGTCTTCTTACCGCTGTTGGATAGCAAGCCGTTGGGAAGAAAAAGCCAAAGTCACATGGTGGCCGTGTCACATGGTACCCCACCTTCCCTTATTATGCGCGAAAATGCATAAATTTATGCAAATTCACGCACAATTTTATGCACGACGGCACACAAGTGTTTAAAATTATGCATCACCACGTACAAAATTGTACACAAACATTTAGTGTGTTGGGAAGGGCGTAAGAGTATTTATGCTCTAAAGGGCGTAATTTTTATGCCTTTGTTTTACCAGTGAGTCTTACATTTGTAAGAGCGAGACAAACAGTGTCTCACACGTGCAAGCGTGGGATAAGCGTGGCTCACGCTTGTAAGCGTGAGATAAAGTGGTTCACACTAAACAGTGTGAGACACTCTCACCCTTGGATGTGCAGTGTGAAAGGTGTTAACACTTTCTTTGCAATGTTATTGGCATACAGGACATGAGCCCCGTCCCGTTTGAGCCCCGATGGTCTGAGCCCCGACCTGAGCCCCAACCTGAGCCCGGGTTGAGCCCCGACTTGAGCCCCGACCCAAGCCCCAATTTTCAGAGCCCGGATTGAGCCCCGACCTGAGCCCCGTTTGAGCCCCGTTTGAGCCCAATTTGAGCCCCACTTGAGCCCCGTGGCAATAAATCATGCAAAAATGCCTGATTTCAGGTCGCGGGGCTCAAGTGGGGCTCAAATGGGGTTCAAACGGGGCTCAAACGGGGCTCAGGTCGGGGCTCAATCCGGGCTCTGAAAATTGGGGCTTGGGTCGGGGCTCAAGTCGGGGCTCAACCCGGGCTCAGGTTGGGGCTCAAGTCGGGGCTCAGACCATCGGGGCTCAAACGGGACGGGGCTCATGTCCTGTATGCCATGTTATTAAACAATGTGACGTCATATGAGGTAAAATATGAACTTGGTCCCGTTTCAACGAACAACCCTCTTACTTGTAAATGGTGACTTTTGGCTTCATCTGACCCATCCGATAGACACGGTCACAGGCCTGAGCCTCCAGCTGTGGATTCCAGTGTGGGTCGAATAAAATGAGATGATTTCCGCCAACCAGGTTCAGACCGACTCCTCCGGCTTTCAGCGACAGGAGCAGGACCTGTTCAGATTAACGCCGTTAACTCAAAGCTGCATTATTGCGGGACTGGGTCACCCACTTCAAGAATGGTGTGTACGCTAAGTCCGGGTATCATTCGTAACTCAGACGAAAATTTATCGGCAGTTCTTAAATGGTCAATATGAATGTATTGGCACACTCTGAAAACTTTGCCAACTATTTCAGCCTTACGAAGTAAAGTAGCTTCATATAACAGCATTTTGAGCATACGTAAGCTTACAAAGAAAATGGGTCGTAACTATTTCTTCGCATAACAAACTAAATTAGTTTGTACCGCTCAAAATACTTCGCAATGTTTTAAGCATATAGTTTTGTGACATTTAAACAAATCACTCAGTAATTGCTTGGTCCTTACTTCATAAGTGAGTGAGGATAATTCAAGAATTGAGTGTATCCAGAATTCTGTGTACACATTAGTGGGTAACCCTCGTTCATTATGCAATGTACGAGAGCTTAGAGTGCGCATGCATGGACTGAAACTGCCGAGGGTTCTCCCGCAGCACTGTTCTCCCGCAGCACTCTTTCCTCACCTTCAACGGGTCTGATGGATTGTTGAAGTCACTTACGACCTTTGGACGGTCCGGACTCGGAACATCGCCGCTAATTGTAGCATGCGAGATATTGTGTTGTTTTAGGGAGGTAGACACCAATTCCAGCATCTTTGTCCACTGGCTGACAATCACAGCCTTGTCATTGAGAGCCAATACCTCACGAAGTATCTCCAACAATTTCTCCATCTAAATCAAAAGAATGAAAGAGTAAGAAAGGAGCTCGTTGGCCTTACAGAAAATCTGGCCTTCAACACAGCGATACGCATCAGCAGCGGGTGGAAAGTCTGTTGCCAAAACCGGCATGCAAGGGCAAAATGTCACGTTCAAACGAGTGTGACAAAATGTCACGTTCGTTTGAGCATTGTGTCACATTCTTTTGGGTGTAAATCAGCCATAAATTCTCGTTCACATTCAAACGATTGTGACACAATGTTCAAAGAAACGTGACAGTTTATCACATTCATTTGAACGTGATGTCACGTTCCTGCAGAGAGTGTCTTACACACACTAAATGTTTATGTAGAATGCACGATTTTAAACCTGCGTGACGTTTTGCATAAAATTGTGCAGAAATTCGCATAAATTTATGCATTTTCACGCATAATATTATGCAAATTCCCCGCATGCACAAAATCGTGCAGGTGGCACGTACAAAATTCTACATAAACATTTAGTGTGCACGCTGGTCAATATCAAAACAAAGGATACAAACCTTTGTACTCGGGCGCGAACGGGAAAAAAACTCATTGCTACACTGGTCTGTGTCCATGTAGTTCTGGAGGTCTCGTTTTGTTCCATTCCATTCATCTTGAATTTGAAGAAAGTTCTTGTTCCGCCCTCCGTCGGCTTCTAAGTCCTCCTTCGCATCGTTCACGGTCGTTGGCTCATCTAGGTCAAGGTCTTCGTTGATGCAGCCCTGAAAAACAAACGTGTTAGTACTTTATTGACGAGTCAAATATTCTCCTCAAATCACAGACAGCATCACTGAGTGAGAGGTTTAAGCATTAGGGCTAGGATGAGTACCGTAGAGCGAGGTAATTCGGGACTTTTTTGAGGTTTTTGGAGGAAAACCCATAGTACGTTGTTACCGTATGGTCCGGCGATTTTACGGTAAGCTCCTTGGCTCTTTTCGTCTATTTTGACCAAAGGGCAATAAAGCACTCCAAAGAAGCTCCAGCCCGGAAGAAGAACAAAAACGGAAGTAAGAAATTGCAGTTTCTACACTGAGATTCCAAACGCTATGAGTATAGCACGTATGGTGCAATGCAGCTGAGATATCGTGCCATACGTGCTATGCCACAGCCTTCACCTTACGTGCAATGCATCCCGAAAAGGCCCTACGCTAATGCATGGGAATGGGGAGGTATTGCATTTCATGTGCAATGCTTTTGCATTGCACCAATTGACGCCATACTCATAGCGTTTGGATTCTCAGTGTATGAGAAATATACGCTGCGGATGACCTCGCAGCGTATATTTCTCATAGAAACTGCAATTTCTTTTTTTCCGTTTTTGTTCTTCTTCTTCTTCTTCTTCCGGGCCAGAGCTTCTTCGGAGTGCTATAGGGAAGCCTCGCCACAAATTTTTACCGATGTCCCGAATTTCCCGCATTTTTGAGAAATTGGGGACACTGACGAAAAATGTCGATTGACGGGTCCCATTGTACTATTTCCACGACCTCGAACTCAAACTTATTTTTATGGTAAAATAATGGTCTTGGGAGTTTTTTTACTACAGACGCTGTCTTTGCCAAAAGAACCGGATATTCAAGACTTTCTGCCTGATGGGTCAAAAATTTTCCAAATGACCTAATTTTTGGTTTGCAATTTTTTTAAGGGCGTGGAAGAGCTTAAAAAAAATTTTAGTTCGATTTTGACACCTTTGGCCCAGACAGCGTCCTCCGCACCACATGATCTGCGAAGCGCTGTGGGCCCCTTTTGTGGAAGCGGACCACTGTGTCCCGTAATTTCTCTGAAAATTTTCACAGAAATGTTTAAATCCATGCAGAACCCTAACCAGATGAGGCACCCTTACCAAACTTCCTACGTATCATCCCTACATACAAGAGCAAAAAGAGAAGTTGGTTTCGGTAGGCTTGGGTTATAGAAAGCTACTCGCGCTGCTCGCTGGGGGCTCCGCCCCCAGACCCCCGCATGTGTGGGGCGCGTACCGAAGTATTTTTAGTAAGTCCGTGGTGACCAAAGGAAAATTTTCTTATGAAGTAACTGTACTGCTTTTTGGAAGGGTCTATTTAACTGCTTTTGACCATTAATTTTTAAGGTACTATTACTGCCCAAATAGATAGCTTGTATTGTATTGGCTACTGTGGCAGTCAACGGCATTCAAGGTCCGGAAAATATTGAAGACTGCTTTGACAAGAATAAGATCTGTGTTCATTATGGTCTATGTGACCGAAGGCCAAACTAATGGGCCTCTTTTGGGTCTTTCATTTCTGATTTCTACAGATTTCTCCGGCCAGGTTTAAGACGCAATATATTACATGGCTTTTACTGCTTGGAAACGGTTGTATTTTGTTCAGTTTAGGCCCATTTCATCGTTTTGAAGATGTTGCCGGTGACGGGAACCCGATTGCGGCACAGTTTCGGAAATGTCACGACCAGACCTACCGATGGGGCGAATAAAAATTTTTAATCGGTCGGTCCCCTTTCTTGAAGATTGAGTGGATTTTGTTGAATTTAGGCCTATTAAATCGTTTTTTGAGGATGTTGCCAGTGACGGAGACCCGATTGCGGCACAGTTTCGGAAATGTCTCGACCAGACCTACCGATGGGGTGAATAAAAATTTTTAGTCGGTCGGTCCCCTTTTTTGAAGATAAAGTAGATTTTGTTGAATTTAGGCCTATTTAATCGTTTTTAAGGATGTTGCCGGTGACGGAGACCCGATTGCAGCCCAGTTTCGGAAATGTCTCGAGCAGACCTACCGATGGGGCGCATAAAAATTTTTAGTCGGTCGGTCCCCTTTCTTGAAGATTGAGTGGATTTTGTTGAATTTAGGCCTATTAAATCGTTTTTTGAGGATGTTGCCAGTGACGGAGACCCGATTGCGGCACAGTTTCGGAAATGTCTCGACCAGACCTACCGATGGGGTGAATAAAAATTTTTAGTCGGTCGGTCCCCTTTTTTGAAGATAGAGTAGATTTTGTTGAATTTAGGCCTATTTAATCGTTTTTAAGGATGTTGCCGGTGACGGAGACCCGATTGCGGCCCAGTTTCGGAAATGTCTCGACCAGACCTACCGATGGGGCGCATAAAAATTTTTAGTCGGTCGGTCCCCTTTTTTGAAGATTGAGTGGATTTTGTTGAATTTAGGCCTATTTAATCGTTTTTGAAGATGTTGCCGGTGACGGAGACCCGATTGCGGCACAGTTTCGGAAATGTCTCGACCAGGCCTACCGATGGGGCGAATAAAAATTTTTAGTCGGTCGGTCCCCTTTTTTGAAGATTGGGTGGATTTTATTGAATTTAGGCCTATTTTATCGTTTTTGAGGATGTTGCCGGTGACGGGGACCCGATTGCGGCACAGTTTCGGAAATGTCTCGACCAGACCTACCGATGGGGCGAATAAAAATTTTCAGTCGGTCGGTCCCCTTTTTTGAAGATTGAGTGGGTTTTTTTTTGAATTTAGGCCTATTTAATCGTTTTTGAGGGTGTTGCCGGTGACGGGGACCCGATTGCGGCACAGTTTCGGAAATGTCTCGACCAGACCTACCGATAGGGCGAATAAAAATTTTCAGTCGGTCGGTCCCCTTTTTTGAAGATTGAGTGGATTTTGTTGAATTTAGGCCTATTTTTAGGCACGAAGTAGCCTTATAGTATACCCAGGACTCAGCCGGCTCGAGATTTGATTTGTGTGGCCCTTTATGCATTTCGGAAGTTTTCTATACGATTTTAATGAGATTTTGCAGACTAGTAGAACTTTGAACGCTGATTCTGATGTTGAAATCTGGTCAAAAATTTGGTGGCCAATTTTGAGAAATTTGCTGTCAAAATCGCCGTTTCCATGGCAAAACTCGACTCGTCAAAGGAAAAAAAAGGGAGTGGGGGGAGCCGAGCCGGGGCGGACCAATAGCGGAGCTTCTTTTTGGGTCTGTACAGCTTACTCCAAAAGCTGAAAAAGCAACGTTCGAAATGAAAAATTTCTTTGACTGCAGGTAGACAAGATGCAACAATAGAATTGGTGCCGGTTCGAACGCAGTTTTTCGGGTAGAACTATCCAATAATACTTCTTGATTGGAGTGTTTTTGGACATGCGCAGTGTTGTTGTTGTGATTCAGTTAGCACTAGGACCACTTCGCTCCACCTCGCGACTTGCAGTGCTCATGTTCCTCGAACAAGACTCACCCGCGTTTCGAAACCATCCCTCCCGAGTTTATGAAGTTTGTCAAACCAACCGTCGTGGTGTTGATACGTTGTAAGGGAGAACTATTACACAGAATTGAAGAAAACATGACTAGAGAACCATAGCCTTTTGAAACAAGCCAAACAATTCAACGTCCACAACAATGGAGGGGCAGTTTTAATGCGCGACTGCTGGCGCTTTCAGCTTCGCGATTTTCGCAAGGGCGCAGACGCCGAGAAAATAGTTGCCAACCCGAGAAAATTAATTTACTGACTTCTTTCTGCTAAGAACATTTTAACCATGATGGACTTCAAAGATGTTCCATTGTCAGAACACTGCGGAATACATTAGCATTGGAATTTTTTGAATTTACCAGCATTTTGATTTCTATTTATTGTCAAGTTTAAATTTCGACGGATGGCACATCGACCGCATTGGTACCACTGCCATTGGTACACGGTAAAAACGGTGCCTGGTTTTCCCAGGAGCCCTATGGCGAAGACATAGGCGATTTCCAGGGGGTTCCTGGGAAAACCAGGAACCGTTTTTACCGTGTAGTCCCCTGAGCCACAACTTCACAACACCACTTCTTTTCTTTCTCCACACTCTTACACAATAATCAAATTGACTTCGTGACTCCTAGGATTTCTTGAAATCGTATTTTTATATATTATTATATCGTTTTTAGGATGTTGCCAGTGACGGAGACCGGATTGCGGCACAGATTCGGAAATGTCTCGACCAGACCTACCGATGGGGCGAATAAAAATTTTTAGTCGGTCGGTCCCCTTTTTTGAAGATTGAGTAGGTTTGCTCGGAAACGGTGAGAAATTTGTTCCCCTTTTTTGTAGATAAAGTAGGTTTTCTCGGAAACGGTGAGGAATTTTCAACTTTTGGGATTTTTCCCAATTTTCCCATAAAATTTGGAATCGAATGGAAAAAACCGCAAGTCTCTACGACCACTCCTTCACCCCAAACATTTCTATGAGTGAGTGAGTCAGTGAGTGAGTGAGTCAGTGAGTCAGTCGGATTGGGGCTTTATAGGTTCTTGATGGTAGCCAAGGACATTTTTCAAGAGTTTTTTCTATTTCGCAGGTTTTCACTGGTAGAACTCAAGCATAGTTTTACGCCTTTCTTCAAGCGTAGTAGACCTACGCTCGGCTTCAAGCATAGTTCTCCATTTTGCCCCTCTCCCGCCTATCTAAATGCATGGGGGAATTTCTTCTCTACGCTTGACGTCAAGCGTAAAGTCTTCAAGCGTAGTTGTATGCTTGAATCAAGCATACAACTACGCTTCAGTTTTACCGGTGTTGGAGACATTCAATATTACATTACACTGCAGTGTATTCACTCACTATACGTTTGAGTCAGCTGATTGGTTCTTGGCGGTTTGTTTGGCCATGGTCTCCTCGATCAATTACCGTCCACCCCTCTCGAAGTCGCCGCTAGAGGGCAGCAAGCGCTAAACCTTCCCCATGACGTTTATGTCCCGAATCACCCCGCTCTACGGTACTCAGTAAACCGAACAGTGTATATACTCTCTTCGGCACGGTTTCGTACACCAGTACACTCGCAGGAGCATGTACTCAATTGAGTACACTCCCTAGAGAGCGGCTCTCAGGTAAGTACACACCTTCAGCTGGATACACTGCCAGGCATACTTAGGTAAGTCCTCATCTGAGTACACGAGAACTCGAGAATACAAGCGGAAGAAAATGTAGTGTTGAGTTCGAAAAGAGCATACCTGTTCCTCTTTCAAGAGACTTGGGTGGTTGCACATTTGCCGGAGCATCAGAATCCCGTACATGCCCTTCTTCTTTGATTTATTGGGGTCCTGGCCTGCTGGAACTTCTGTCGCCAATCGACTCATAATTTTGGCCACTTCGTCGTAAGTGTGCCTCTCGTTGATGTCCATGTCCACGATCACGTGGACTACTTCCCTGAGGGGCAAGGCAACGCTGCCGCCGTCGCCATACTCCCTCTTGGTCCGCCTCTTGACCGAGACACTCTTCAGCAGCTCCCACAGACGGGCGTCCCTCAAATCGCCGACGCCGAAAAAAGCCTCCCACGTCTCCCTGTCGCTGAACGGCGCCCAGTTGAGGAACTTGTACAGGGCGTGCAGGTCCAGCAGCGAGTTGTGGATGGGCGTGCCGGTGACGCACCATCGGTGGTCAGCCTCCAGGCTGCTCACCGTCTTGCAGCCCAGCGACTCCGGGTTGCGCACCTCGTGGGCCTCGTCCAGGATGACCCGCTCCCAGGACATCTTGAAGAGCGGGCCCTTGTTGGCCTCCTGCCGCACCACGCCGTACGTGGTGATGACCACGTCGTTGAGCTTGGCCAGCTTCTCGGGGTCGGTGCGGCGAGTCGGGCCGTGGTGCCTGGCCACCGACAGGCCCTTCTTGACGTGTGTCATGACCTCGTGCTCCCAGTGGTCGATCAGGGTGAGCGGGCAGATGATGAGCGTGCCGCCCTTGGGCTTGCCGCCGCTCCGCTCCTCGTCCTCGTCGTCCGAGCTGCCCGAGCCGTCGGTGCTCATGGCCGCCGGCGCGAACGTCTTCTCCTTGCTCTTCATGATGAGCGCGATCATGGAGGCCGTCTTCCCCAGCCCCATGTCGTCGGCCAGGATGCCGCCGGACGGCACCTCCTTCTCCTTGGCCACCATCCACTTGAGGGCCTCCATCTGGTGGGGCTTCAGTTTCGTCTTGAAGCCCTTGGGCTTTCTGATGCCCTCGTTCCCCGTCGTCAGGCTGTCTAACCTGGTGCGCAACTTCTCCAGCTTTTCTCGCTCGGCGGTGATTGAGAATAACGGTTCTTGAGGAGGATCTGGGCCTGGAACATAAAGAAAACAATCCAGTTAGGTATCGAAAAAACTTGTCGCCGAACTGCAAACGTCACACTTCGTCCTTATTCGGGGTTAGTGAGGAACAGAAGTTGTTAGGAATGAAACGCTCATTTCGAGGTCAGCTCTCCGCGAGTTCAAGTGTGTGCCAAGCAAGCACTAGCATTCCTGGCGCAGCAAACGAAGTGCGTGCCTCGTGGTTGACTCTTTGTAGGGCTTGGAACACATTTTAGTACGGCAGAGGCACAGCATCTGAACCAGGAGACTAAAGATGAGAGGCTTTTGTTGTCAGAATGGCCGTTTCAAAATATACCCTTGAAGACCTATAGAGGTAGTCAAAATCCCAGACGCGTTTTGAGCTCCAGAGTCACCAAGTGGGACTCGAACCCGAACCGATCGTGTGACCCCACCGGGACAAGGAATCCCTTCGTACGGTCACACGCTCGGTTCGAGACCTGTTTATCGACTCTGCAGCCCAAAACGCGTCCAGAGTTTTGGTCACCGGCGCGGCGCCTTGTAGCGCTGGGCCGGGAATCAGGGTGCTTTGCTCGCACAGCGCCCGGCAGGCAGGCAACTTATCGTACCCGGCACGTTGGGTTGCCTGCCTCCCAGGCGCCCCGCGACACGATCTGCACAAGTGCGTCGCCTGTTGGCTCCGTGCAGGGTAGGGTCAATATGAGCCCCATCCCGCTTCAGCCCCGATGACCTGAGCCCCGGTCAGAGCCCCGGCCGAACCCGACTCGAGCCCCGACTCGAGCCCCGATGGCCGGAGCCCCGACCTGAGCCCCACTTGAGCCCCGCGTCAAAAACGTTGCAATTTGACCCAAAATCTTCAAAAAAACAGTTTTAAAAGTGGAAGTTTTTTTGGCGTGGGGCTCAGGTCGGGGGCCAAACCGGGCTCAGCTAGGTCGGGGCTCTGGCCATCGGGGCTCTGGCCATCGGGGCTCAGTCGAGGCTCGAGTCGGGGCTAAAGTCGGGCTCGGATGGGGCTCTGGCCGGGGCTCAGGTCATCGGGGCTCAATCGGGATGGGGCTCATGTCGACCCTGCCCCGTGCAGGACCCACGAAACGTATGTGTCTACTCAGTATACTGCTCGTGACGCGTGCTTACAAACTTAGTCACTGCTTCATTTTAATTTCACCAGTGAACATGCGCTTCGAGGAGTGTACTTGCACAAGTGCGCGCCTCAAAGAGTGTTACTCAGTGAGCACAGCACACTCTTGAAGGCGCATGCTGTCCCTATACCAAGCATCCACCTCCAATTGCGAGCTACTGAGTATAGTTCGAGGCGCGGTGCTCATTCAAGTATACACGCCGTGAAGCGCATTTTTGTAAAGCACGTGATTCGTGGAGTGTACTGAGCACACACATAAGTTTTGTGGGTGCGTGCTTAGCACACACTCTGGTTTTCAGAGTGGACTTACACGAGTAAAAATGACTCACCGGCGAGGTCCAAAACCCGAGGACCGACGGACCCGGTGGGCAGTGAAGCCAAACTGCCAGCTGGGCCTGTACAAAAAGAAATGATTCAAATTAACTGAAAAACATTGTTTTTACTTCATGACAAAATTATGGATGGCGTTTCAATCATCATAATGATGACCGGTGTTGTTGAGATTTGGTATTTTCCGGATTCTTTAAATCGAGAGGGTTAATAGCCTTGCAGGGCTCTATCCCTGCAGCGTAACAGCACGCCTACGAGGTAGGCAACACTTCGTGATCGTCCCCGGCACGATAAGTTGCCTACCCCAGATAAAATTTCTCCAGGCAACTTTGCGCAAAGGTGAGCAGGGGTCGAGCACAGCCCGAGCCCTGCCCGGCACCCGGTGGGCAACTACCGGGCAACACCCGGGCAACACCCGGGCAACATCCGGGCAACTCCGGGCAACATCCGGGCAACACCCGGGCAACTCTGAGCAACTATCGGGCAACTTTGGGCAACTGTCCGGCTTGTTGAGGCATCACCCGGGCAAAGCCCCCCGCAGGCAAAAGTGCGCACCAAGTGACTCCAGCGCAGCGCGGCGCCCGAACTGCGGCTGCTTGGCCAGAGCGCCCAGCCCGGCCCGCCACCATGGAGACACACTACCAGATAGTGTGTCTCCATGCCGCCACCCTGAGCACGGGCCGGGTGGCGGCCCGGACCGCCAGAGGAGCGGGCCGTCGCACAACCCGCTCCGATCGGCACCACGCTTGGCTTCGGCTGCGTAGCCGAGCTCGCAACGCGCTGCCTCGCTGCGAGCGGCGGTCGGTTCGATGCCAGGCAAGGCAGCGCGCCGCTCGGCAGCCATCCTTGTCTAACCCACTAGCCGCCTTGAGTGCGAGAGAGATGCAAGATGTGCTCGCTCGTCGAGCGTCGAGCCAATCTCACAGTGCAGCCAGCTGGTTGCGTACTCCTGTCCAGCAAGGCGCGCGGCGAGCCACACTTACGCGCGGCGGCGGGAGAGGGAGGGGAGAGGGAAGGGGTGAGGTGAGCGTCTGCCCACCTCTGCCTCCCTACCCCTCCCCTCTCACCCTCCCCGCGCTGTGCGTTGGTTGAAATGTAAACAAACACCATGTTTGAAACGAAAAGGTTCGTGATGCTGCGGCCGTGTGATATTGACGTTGAACTTCTCACGTATCTTTATCACAATTTCGTGGCTCGCTTTATCCTTGCCCAGTGGTTCTCAACCTTGGGGTCGCGAAAAAATTTCGAGGGGTCGCGGCGAGGTATAACTGGGGTCGCTTGGGGTGGCGGCGGTTTCCCAGCTGGCCCACACGCCGAGCACTGGCGGGAACAACTTTTAAGTTGATCAAAACAGTCACAAATGTCTTTAAGAAATCGTGTTTTGGGCCGACTTTAGGCATCCACTGCGTCTGATGCGAGGCGGTACTTCGTCCTCCCTCAACGGGCAATTGGTCTTTAGACCTTTCTTTAGCATGCCTTTGTTACGGAGTGCGATTATCTGCCTTAATTTGGGAGCAGTATTGCCGCAATATTGATCAAAACGGTCACAATTGTCTGTGAAAAATCGTGTTTTGGGCTGACTTTAAGGGGGGACATCACTCCAAAAACAGTGCTTTTGTAAAAACGTCATAAAAACTAAACGGAAAGAGATAAATTGTTCATATTTTAACAGATAAAGTACAAAACAACACAAAGTCAATCCGCCAGGGCAGTACAGCGCTTTCGTTGAAAACACATTTTTGGGTGTTAGGTTAGACCATTTCGCACTGTTGCAGCGCTGGACGCCAAACGGTTTGACGTAGAACAACGAAATTTGGTGACAGCCTTCCTGAGATGTCTGGCTATGGTGGGTACCTCAATCACATTTAAAAAATCATTTTAAGTTGTATTTGTTACATACCAAAAAAAATTGTTCAATTTTTTTGGTCAAAATTGTTCAATTTTAAACGTTAAAAAAATAATAAAAATTGACCAATGCAAATTATTTTGCTACCCACCATAGCGGCTTGTTGTAGGAGCTTCCATGCTAAATCTCCCCGCTGTAGCTCAAAAACTGCGCCCTAGAGGCCTGCAACCGTTTGCAATTTCATGTTCCGAGAAAAACGCGATCAAAGTTGGGGAAACTGGGCTTTTCCCCTATGCATGTCTGCGGCCCATAACCTCCTAAAACTGCAATTTTTTGAATTTCGGAATGCGGTTTACGCCATTCGACGCAGAAAAGAATAATCTATAATATTAACAAATAAAAAAAAGTTGCAATTTTTTATCATTTTGGAGTGATGTCCCCCCTTAAGCAGCAACTGCGTCTGATCTAATGCGGTATTTCATCCTCCCTCAACGGGAAATTGGTCTTTGGACCTTCCTTTAGCATGCGTTTGTTGCGGAGTGCGATTATCTGCCTTAGTTTGGGAGCAGTATTGCCGCAAAAATGATCAAAACGGTCACAAATGTCTGAAAAATCGTGTATTGATCAACTTTGCGGCAATACTGCTCCCAAACTAAGGCAGATAATCGCACTCCGCAACAAACGCATGCCAAAGGAAGGTCCAAAGACCAATTGCCTGCTAATGGAGGACGAAATACCGCCTAGGATCAGACGCAGTGGATGCTTACAGTCAGCCCAAAAAACGATTTTTCAAAGACATTTGTGAACGTTTTGATCAAGTTTGCGGCAATACTGCTCCCAAACTAAGGCAGATAATCGCACTCCGTAACAAAGGCATGCTAAAGGAAGGCCCAAAGACCAATTGTCCATTGAGGGAGCACGAAATACCGCCTCGGATTAGACGCAGTGGCTGCTTAAAGTCGGCCCAAAACGCGATTTTTCAAAGACATTTGTGACCGTTTCGATCATTTTTGCTGCAATACTGCTTCGAAACTAAGGTGGATTATCGCACTTTGTATCAAAGGCATGCTAAAGGAGGGATCACGTGGGGTCACGAAATTTTTCCTGGGTGTCGCGGAAATTTTTCGCTACAAATTTGGGGTCGCGAACCGAAAACGGTTGAGAAACGCTGTCCTTGCCCTTTATCCCTTGTAAAAATGAAAGTACGGATTTGGTACGGATCCAGACCGGGAATGGTACGGGTGAGAGGGGAGGGGTAGGGAGGCAGAGGTGGGCAGACGCTCACCTCACCCAGGGGGTGGCAACGGCCTAGGGAGAGCGTGAAGCGATGCTCGCGCCGTCAGTGCAGAGGTTGCGCACTTGTTCGAGATTATGAAAACTGGACTGTGTTTTTCAAAACACTTTGCACCTATAGAAAGTGCTTGAAATTTAGGGTGCATTAGGCTAATTGCCCTTCTCGAAACTCCTCCCTTACCTAATATTAAGGTGCAGTAAAAACACCAAAAAACACAAAAATCATAAAATTTAGGAAAAAACTCGAATGCGCCATGTTGGTGTAAATGATTTTGCCCTTGTGTTCCGTTGAATTGGAAGTATCGGGCAGTCTACTAGGCCTAATGCACCCCAAATTTTGTGCTCTTCCGATCTGTGCAAAGCGTTTTGCAATCAACGGCCTAGATCTCACAATCGGAGCAAAATAAGTAACCCCTGCACCTTACTCGCGCATGGCTTCACGCGCCTCCTAGGCCGTTGCCGCCCCCTGCCTCACCCCTTCCCTCTCCCCTCCCTCTCCCGCCGCCGCGCGTAAGGGTGGCTCGCCGCGCGCCTTGCTGGACAGGAATAGGCAACCAGCTGGCTGCCCTTATAAAACGGGGAAGGCTCCGAAATGTGTCCGATCGGACGATCCGAAATTTTCCGGAGGACAGTCCGTCAGTCCCCGCCGGACAGTTCCGAAATCTTTCCCGGACTTGCCGGGAATCGGTCGAAAAGTACCACAATCAGAAGGATTTCGGGGAGTCCGACAGGGCTGGTCGGGCTCGTTCCGGGCCGTCCGATACGAGTCCGGAAAAAAAAGAAACTGGCGCTGGCCGAGGTGGGACTACTGTGGCTGCACTGTCAAAAAAATTAAGTACAATCGACCAATTGGTTTTGGTCATTCGAACTAAAACTAATTCTTAGTCGAGTCAACTAAAATTTAATTGAGTGTAGCCGCTGCCCACCCTGCGAGGTCCGTCAAGATGCTGCGCTCGGCCACACAGCCTCCATCAAGTCGGTGGCGCAGTGGTTAGCGTTGTTGCACGACGTGTCAGGGTATGCGTGTTCGACACCCGCCAGAGGCTCCGATTTTTCGACTCTTTAATTAAGTGTCAGTGCCTCTGGGACGCTGACGTCACATTTAGAAGGAGGTCGTGTGGTCACGTGATTCTCTCCAACCAATAGGAGAGGAGGCAGTTCTTAGTAATCTCAAAAGGATCTCGAGGAGATCGAATCAACTAAAACTAAGAAAATCGTCATCAAGTCTCCAAATGGTGTGACGTCACCGCTGCTTACATCACAAGAGCCGACTAAAGGGAACTGACTAAATATTTTGGTCAAAATTTCGACTAAGTTTTGTTTGATTCGACTAATATTTGGTCGTTTTTATCGTCCACTCATGCTTGATTGGCGTGTTCTTAATTCTACTAATTCTTAGTCGCCCTGAAAAACGACTAAATCTCTTAGTACAATCCACTAAATTTTAGTCGATTGAACTTTATTTTTTTGACAGTGTGGATTCGTTCCCGGGCCCCTCTCCTTTGGACTTTCCTCGCTGCTTGCTGTCGACGTCGCTGACCACTGCGCTAACCTGAAACATGAGGGCCGGGCCCGCAGGCGAGCCTCTTCACCGGCGCTGCGCTCCTTCCTCCTCTCTGGCGAGCGCACCGCGCGCTATGCACGACGCGCATCTTGTCTGAATCACCTGAATAGCGGGATTCGACATAGCGGCTCACATATTTTAAATTAGATCTTGCAAAATTTGAGCGGCTTTGGTCATACCCACTATGTGAAAAAAGTATATATTAATGGAAAATTTCTTTGCTGTCATGCATCAACAGATTTAGGGCATTACCGTATTGAACGAGTAATATTTTAACATGCTGCTCTGCATGTTACAGTTTGACGCTGCTTTTTTTTGCAAAATAAATTTGTGTTCTAACATAGCGTGCTGTCTGCTGACACTGTGTTTGTACCACTTTACCTGTGCAATCTGCGCAGGTATAGGCGGGTTAGAGGCGTCCCGCCGGGGTAACCCGTCCCCTCGTGCGACCCGCGTGCGGCGGGGGTTTTCCCGCGAGGCAAACAATCCCTTTGGAATTATTCGCTGCAAATTCTAGGAATCTGAGGCAAACAAGAGTAGGCCTAACCAGGATAGAGAATACCGGTCTACTCGCCGTTATTGTCACATGTTCAAAAGTTCTAACGTGTCCTGACAAGATTGAGTGTATCCCGGTCACCCCTGCATCCGGACTGTATCGGACAGACCATCGGACAGATTCGGACTCTCCGACAGCCTTCGGCAAATAATCGGGCTGTCCGCTTCGCCTGTCCCCGGATTCGGACTCGAAGAGTCGAGTCCCGGACAGAAAACGGACTGTCCTGGGCCAGTCGGACAGCTTTGGATGTGTCCTCGGCCAGTTTCGGATGATTTCGGTTTGGTAAGGGTGCACTGTGAGATTGGTTGCCTATGGCGGCGCTCGACGCTCGACGAGCGAGCACATCTTGCATCTCTCTCGCACTCAATGCGGCTACGGCTAGTGGGTTAGACAAGGATGGCTGCCGAGCGGCGCGCTGCCTTGCCTGGCATCGAACCGACCGCCGCTCCCAGCGAGGCAGCGCGTTGCGAGCTCGGCTACGCAGCCGAAGCCAAGCGTGGTGCCGATCGGAGCGGGTTGTGCGACGGCCCGCTCCTCTGGCGGTCCGGGCCGCCACCCGGCCCATGCTCAGGGTGGCGGCATGGAGACACACTATCTGGTAGTGTGTCTCCATGGTGGCGGGCCGGGCTGGGCGCTCTGGCCAAGCAGCCGCAGTTCGGGCGCCGCGCTGCGCTGGAGTCACTTGGTGCGCACTTTTGCCCGCGGGGGGCTTTGCCCGGGTGATGCCTCAACAAGCCGGACAGTTGCCCAAAGTTGCCCGATAGTTGCTCAGAGTTGCCCGGATGTTGCCCGGAGTTGCCCGGGTGTTGCCCGGGTGTTGCCCGGGTGTTGCCCGGTAGTTGCCCACCGGGTGCCGGGCAGGGCTCGGGCTGTGCTCGACCCCTGCTCACCTTTGCTCAAAGTTGCCTGGAGAAATTTTATCTGGGGTATACCTCGCAGGCGCTCTACGTCACACTCGTGTAAGTTTGTCAGAATGTCAGAAACCTGTGGGCCATTCCGCGCCAAGTGGGGGTTCGCCACAAAGGACTCAGCACGCATTGCTGCTGCTCTTTAAAAAAATGAAGAAAAAAATGCGCCACAAGAGCGTGCTTTCGTGTAAATTTTGTCAGAATGTCAGAAACATGTGTGAAATCCTGATCAAAGTTCGCGCACCTCTAAAAGCTGAGATTTTGAAAATTTATTCTGACATCGATGGTCTGAGTTCTACAGAATGTCAGAATAAGTTTTCAGCTTTCATAGATGCGTGAATTTTGATCAGGATTTCCGACAGGTTTCTGACATTCTGACAAACTTACACGAGCGTGACGTAGAGCGCCTACGAGGTAGGCCACTTATATTGCCGGGGACGATCACGAAGTGTTGCCTACCTCGTAGGCGTGTTACACTGGAGGGAGGGTGCTGCAATCAACTCCAGGGTCGTCGGTCGGAAGGTTTCGGGGGCTGGACAGCCCAACAGGCGCTACGGAGTGCGTTTGCGAGCGTTCGTGGGCGTTCGCAGGTGTTCCCGGCCGTTCGCGGGCACAGCGTGGGAGCACAGTGGGCCAGAAGACCGGTGGAGGCGGCCGAAACTCTACAGGCGTTTTGAGCTCCAGAGTCCACCCGCTCTATGCTGACTGTCGCTACGACGGGGTAGCACACCAGCACAACGCGGAAAAGGAGACGGAACGTCGGTACTCGTTTCATATGAACTCATGTACATAAACGGATACGAAAAAAATTAGAAAAGTTCTGTAGATGGCAGGCAGAACACACCGTTAAAAGTATACGAATCATCTCCTTCAACTGTGAAGAAAATTAAGGCACTGCAATGCTTCGTAATAGGAAGGATTTTGCTTCGTATTACGAACCATTTCTTCGTAGATTTTAAAATGCCTTCAAGGTGAAAACGGTTCCTGGTTTTCCCAGGAACTCCCTGTCTTCACCTATGTCTTCACCTATGTCTTCACCTATGTCTTCACCTATGTCTTCACCTATGTCTTCACCTATGTCTTCACCTATGTCTTCACCACATGCTTCCTGGGAAAATTAGGTACCGTTTTTACCGTGTTCCTTTTCTTCGTATTACGAAGCGATGTTTCGTAGACTTTTTACCGTGCAGTCCAGGCAACTTAGAATTTTCCGTATTTTTTTGTACTTTTTGACACGTCCCGTGTATTTTTTGTAAAAATAAATACCGAAGGGACGGGCATATAGTATGATGCATGCCGAGGGGGAAATCACTCCTAAAACCTGCGACCCGACTATTACGCCTATAACGCTCTATTACGCTTCAAAATATAGCGATTTAGCTGAAAACAGACCAAAAAAAACCTAAAATAGATCAAATTTTGAGAATTTCAGCTATTACGCTACTATTACGCACACTATTACGCATGCTATTACGGACAGAGTGACCCGACTATTACGCGAGTGCTTTCCCCCTCGATGCATGCTGTGCTAGGGCTGGGCGGTTTTCCGGTATACCGGTTCGCAGGTTCGGTTTTTTCAAGAACCGGCCTGCCGGTTCAGACCTAGGAACTGAACCGGTTCACCGAATACCGAAGTTGAACCGGTAAACCGACGAACCGTGGCTGAAGTACCTCTTGTGATTGGTCCATTTCAAGTACGTCAACGGAAACTAAAGTATATTTAACCGTATACCAGTGATTTTTATGGAAATTTGAAGAGTAAACAATGAGTATACCATCTGTAGAGCCTTTACCGATGAAGTTACTTGTTTATTTTGATGCTTTTAAAGAACCGGTTCGGTTAAAAAAACTGGTTTGGTGGAAAATACCGGTTTTTTTCACTGAACCGGTATACCGGTTCGAAAAAAGGTTTTTTGGTGAACCGGAAACCGGTTCGGAAATGTCTGAACCGCCCAGCCCTATGCTGTGCGTCCGTCCCGTTCGTTCGTTCGTCCGTCCGTCCGAGGACTTCCCGTGGTCCGATCTCCACCAAATTTGGTATGCAGCGTCCTTGGGTGACCCTAACCAACCAGTGGCAGCAAATCTTATCCGAGCCCCGGGGGCGCTGCTGCAGGTGCATCATGGTCTATATGGGGTCGAGGAGGATTTCGGCAATTCGTTGGTGGGGTCACACGATCGATCGGTTCGAGCCCCATTTAGCGACTCTAGAGCTCCAGACGCGTCTAAAGTTTTGGCCTCCTTACACCGGCCTTTTGGCCCTCTGTGGGGCGGTCGGCGAGTGTGTCGGCGGTCCAGGGCTGCACGGGCTCGACGGGGGCCTCGGCACGGAGAGGCCCTGCTCTGCAAACTGAAATGTGTGCATGGCACGCTCTATTTGGAGCATGCCAAGAAGCACGCTTTAAATTGGAGCGTGCTTGGCAGGCACGCTTTAAATTGGAGCGTGCTTACCAGGCACGCTCTAAATTAAAGCGTGCCTGCCAGGCACGCTCTATTTTAAAGCGTGCTTAGCAAGCTCACTCTAAACTACAGCATGGACGGCAACCACACTCCTGAATGCTCGTAATGGCTTTTCTTTTTAAATTAATTAATAAACATGAACTAATGCAAGGTTTCCATTTTATACTTTAAGGAAGCAACATTTCAAGTCTTGTTAGTACTGAGATGTGTTTTACGTCAACAAAGCTTCTCCGCTATTTTCACAACTATTGATGTATAAAATGGCACTGGTACAACGAGTTAGACCTGGGAGGTTTCTTTCAATAACCATGGAGGAAACAATTAAAACATTTCTCATCCAGAAATACACATCCAGTGTATGTTCAACATGACACTAGTTACTCACTCTTTTGACTGCCCAACAATCCATAGCAAAGTAACCTAGCCCTGTTGCTGGGTGGTGAAGGTCGAGGCTGCAGTCGCACGGAAGGAACACAGACTCGAGGTAAACTAGCTCCATACGTTTATCTAGCTCTTCCAGTCTCATCGTTGTCAATAACTGCGTGCCATAACACAACGCCACCACAAATCGTCAGCACAACGAAAACAAACTTCACTATTTGCGTCAATGTTGCCATTTTGAATTTTGTCGTCTGCTTGGGTAGCACTTGTTTTTCCGAAGTGCCAACCTACACATGATTTCAATAACGATGGCAGTGGATTTGTCAATTTAAAGGTATTAAGTGACAAAAATCATAATCGAATTTTATTGTGCTTCGTGTATCTGTGTCTGAAATGTTTCTTTATGAAAAGAACGAAAGTTCGGAGTTCAGTTTGCGAGCCCACCGGCGCATACGTGCTGCAGCAATTTCTCATAAGAAAGCGTATGAAAAAGTGCTGACTACGCAAGCGCGTTGTGTTGTGTTTCAAATTCAAAATGGCAGCTATGACGCTTGAAATGTGAAGTTTATTTTCGTTGTGCTGGCGATTTGTGGTGGCGTTGTGTTGTGGAACGCCGTTATTGAAAACGATGAGACTGGAAGAGCTAGATAAACGTATGGAGCTAGTTTACCTCGAGTCTGTGTTCCTTCCGTGCGACTGCAGCCTCGACCTTCACCACCCAGCAACAGGGCTAGGTTACTTTGCTATGGATTGTTGGGCAGTCCAAAGAGTGAGTAACTAGTGTCATGTTGAACATACACTGGATGTGTATTTCTGGATGAGAAATGTTTTAATTGTTTCCTCCATGGTTATTGAAAGAAACCTCCCAGGTCTAACTCGTTGTACCAGTGCCATTTTATACATCAATAGTTGTGAAAATAGCGGAGAAGCTTTGTTGGCGTAAAACACATCTCAGTACTAACAAGACTTGAAATGTTGCTTCCTTAAAGTATAAAATGGAAACCTTGCATTAGTACATGTTTATTAATTAATTTAAAAAGAAAAGCCATTAACGAGCATTCAGGAGTGTGGTTGCCGTCCATGCTGTAGTTTAGAGTGAGCTTGCTAAAGCACGCTTTAAAATAGAGCGTGCCTGGCAGGCACGCTTTAATTTAGAGCGTGCCTGGTAAGCACGCTCCAATTTAAAGCGTGCCTGCCAAGCACGCTCCAATTTAAAGCGTGCTTCTTGGCATGCTCCAAATAGAGCGTGCCATGCACACATTTCAGTTTGCAGAGTGCACGTGCAGCCGCGGACAAGGACGCGTTGTTTTCCGAACGGCTGGCTGGTGCGCTTTTTGAGAGCTCCAATAACCGGCCGGCATTCGGCGCTAAAGCTACGGACTGAAAAAAAAGGCCTAAACGGTACCGAAAACGAAAAGCTATAAACAAATTTACAGTCCTGCGAACTGTGGGGGCGGCCCTGGACGACGGCGACACAGTCACGTCTACACTGCCAAGGAAGTTGGCCAGGGCGGCCACACCCACTCGATTTGCATTGTATACGTATGCTCAAAATACTTTTGCATAACAAGCGACTTTTCTTTGCAAGGACTAAAATAGTTTGGAAGAGTTTCGAAGTGTAGCATCTGCTCAAAAAACGGGGGCAGGGGGTCTCCGGGCCCGAGGGACACAAAGGCGCGGCGCGCTCTGAGTTTGGCGGGCGTTTATGACCAACCGCCGCTACCTGACACGCCTGACACAGAGACGGGAGAGAGAGAGTTTTAGTTTTTAATTAAAGTATTTATTGGGGGGATTTTCAGAGAGAGAGAGAGAGAGAGAGAGAGAGAGAGAGAGAAGAGAAGAGAGAGAGAGAGAGAGAGAGAGAGAGAGAGAGAGAATCGCCGCCGCTTCACTCGACTCAGCACAGCGCGGTGCGTTGAAATCAATTCCTGCCCACACGCCTTTCATTTCTTCTCATTGGCTGCACAGTACAGTAGGCCGGGCGGCTGGTCGTGTACAGCGGGGCTGTTTCACGAGATAAGTTTTCTTTAGAAGTTTAGAAGTTTTCTTAAGTTTTCTTTTAGTTTTCTTATCGCAGGAGACTGCTTCTGCAAAGCCGGTGGTAAGTTTACTTGCCACAAATTTGGCAAGCCGTTTTCAATGCTAAAAATTGGCAAGCTTGGCATGGAAATACTCCGTAGCTTGCCAAAATTTGGCAAGCTTGTGAAGATTTTGGCATTCAAAACGGCTTGCCAAATTTGTGGCAAGTAAACTTACCACTGGCTTTGCAGTGCTGGGTGAGGAGCAATAAGAAACCCCTGTCCCGAGCGCGCTGCGGGTGAGATCGGGCCGTTGGGGTGCCACTACTGTATGCAGTGTCCCCCGGGTGTCGGTCCCCTTGCGCTTCGCGGCCGGCGTCTGGCCGGCGACACTGCCAAAAAGCGGCGCGCTGCCTGGCGCTGCCGGGGGCTGCCTGGCGCTGCCGGGGGCTGCCTGGCGCGTGGGTTCACGCAGACACCCATTGGGAGCGCACCGCGCGAATTAAAACAAAAACCCCTCTCCCTGCCCCCTGTATCCGCGTCTGACGCATCCGCGCTCTGTTCAAGGTCACTCACTGCTGGCGCGGCGCGCTTCGCCCGCCTATGCCCGCCTGACCTGACGTTCGGTGCCGCCGCGTCGACCCGACCAGAACTTGTGTTCCGCTCAGCGATATTATTGCCCGATACTATTACGCGTGCTACACTGCATGAAAAAGTGTGGATAGTGCAACAAAAGTACAACTGTACAATAAAAGTACAACAGGGATTGTGCAAAGTACTACAACGAGGATTGTACAAACCACAACGTCCAGCACTCGCCGTGCCGGTTCCATTGCACTTTGTACAGCAATTGGTTTACTTGAAAAGCACAATAAATTCCTGATAAAAAATTTGCCAGAAATTTGTGTACTTTTGTTGTGGTTGCAGTGTACTGAACAGAGGGGCTCCATGGCGGTAGAGCCCCTAAATTAATTTGCACGCGAATGCTTTTTCCCTCGGGTGGCGCAGGGTGAAGGACTCGGTTTAGGGCTTTCCAGTGCCGGGGTCACGCAGCGCAGCGACGCGCGACGGGTCCGAGGCGCGGGGAATACCGCGTCAAGGATGAGTGGCGTGCGTGGCTGTGTCCGGTGTTCCCATTCCGCACCAGACCGGAGTCAGTGAGATACACGCAAATTGCGTCACTTTCCGCCGAAAAGTCTGGCTACTGCGCACGCCCCTGTCAAGGAAAGGTTAAGGTTGTTGCCCCAGTCCAGGTGCACCGTTGTGCCTGCACCACGGTGTAGGGAGATCTCCCTACACCGTGGCCTGCACCTGGCCGCATATCCATCGACGAAATTAACGAGCCCCTGGCGCGCCTCAGGCCATGCCCCCCTCCCCCTTTTCCCGCGTGGTCCGGTGGAGGCGGTCAAAATGTTGGACGCGTTTCGAGCTCCAGAGTCGCTAAAGGGGACTTGGACTGACCGTGTGACCCCACCAATGGATTGCTCTCTCAACGAGGAATCCATTGGTGGGGCCACACGTTTGGTTCGGTTCGAGTCCAGTTGTTTCGCGACTCTGGAGCTCGAAACGCTTTTAGAGTTTTGGCCGCCTCCACCGGTCTTCTGGCCCACTGTGCTCCCACGCTGTGCCCGCAAACGGCCGGGAACACCTGCGAACGCCCACGAACGCTTGCAAACGCTCGCGAACGCCGGGGAACGCCCACGAGCGCCGGCGACTGCCTGGGAACGCCTCAAATTTCCATGAAAATCACATTAGTTTCCCTTGACTTATGACGGTTCAATTATAAGAAGTAGCTCTGCGACGGTTCGTCCATTTACCGGTTCAACTTCAGTTTTCGGTTCAGTTCCTTGGTCTCAATCGGCAGGCCGGTTCATGGGAAAACTCAACCTGCAAACCGGTATGTATTCTGTACTGGAAACCGCCCAGCGCCCAGCCCTACAGCACGTACTGCACGGTGCCCGCGAACGCTTGCAGGCTGATTACAAGGGGAGGGTCTCTCTCTCTCTCTCTCTCTCTCTCTCTCTCTCTCTCTCTCTCTCTCTCTCTCTCTCTCTCTCTCTCTCTCTCTCTCTCTCGACGTCCCGCTTACAGACCGACGAGACCTGCCCCTCGAAATCAGGCTGCAGCGCGGTTACCGAAAATACAAGCGAACGCCCGCGAAAAATCGCGAATACCCGCGCCATGCCCGCAAACGCCCGCTTGAACGCCCGCTTTTTAACGCCCGATTCAACGCCCAATTGAACGCCCGATTCAACGCCCAATTGAACGCCCGCTTGAACGCCCGCTTGAACGCCCGCTTGAACGCCCGCTTGAACGCCCGCTTGAACGTCCGCTTGAACGCCCGCTTGAACGCCCGCTTAAACGCCCGCTTGAACGCCCGCTTGAACGCCCGCTTGAACGCCCGCTTCCGCTTGAACGCCCGCTTGAACGCCCGCTTCCGCTTGAACGCCCGCTTGAACGCCCGCTTGAACGCCCGCGCCCGCTGAACGCCCGCGCCCGCTTGAACGCCCGCTTGAATGCCCGCTTGACCACCCGCTTGAACGCCCGCTCGAACGCCCGCTTGACCGCCCGCTTGAACGCCCGCTTGACCGCCCGCTTGAACGCCCGCTTGAACGCCCGCTCGAACGCCCGCTTGACCGCCCGCTTGAACGCCCGCGAACGGCCGCTTACACCCACGAACGCCTGCGCGAACGCCTGCACCCCACGGTGCGCCTCCGCACGGACGCAAAGAATTTGGCCGAGGTCCTTGTAACTTTTTTACCCACCTGGTCTTGCAAGAGGTAATCCGGGCAGCGGCACATGTTGAGCACTGAATCCATTGAGCGCCATCGTGAACGAGGAAGACAAGTTGGTTGCACACTGCACAGGAACGTCCGTAGCTATCCTGGCGATGGTAACCGTGCAAGAGACACACACTCACACACGCACACACAACACTTGCGGTCACAAGTCACTCGGACTTCTACAGACTGACCCGGTTCTTCGCGCCTTGGCGGACAAGGCCTCGGCCAAACGCTATACACCCTGCTCGGTTGCGGGTTGTCTGAGAACTGACTGTGCCACTGTGCTGTGCGCGCTCCGCGGCTTCCCCGCTACTCCCCGGGGCCCGCCGCCCGCCGGGTGCGCAACCGCAGCTGTGCCGCCGGCAGGACCAGCAGGACCATGTAGACAAAGGAGAGGGGGAGGGGGAGATCGGCCCGAAGCGGCGGGGCGGTGGCGGTGGTTCGGACTTTCCCGATCACAGCGCCCTGCACCGCCCTGACGCGAACGACCAGCGGCTTGGGCCGCGATGCCGCGGAATCAGCATGATTCCAAATGATTGAGCATCGTATTTCGCAGGCGCAGCATTGCCAGCCGTTTGACGCCGCGCCCAGTGGCGGATCCAGAGGCAGCCTTGTGGGGGGTTGGGAAGCAAAGTAGCACTCTTGTAGCCTACTGGCGGGGGCGAGGTATGGCTTTTCGCGTACCTTTCAGGCGGCTATCTAGGGTGTCAACCCACTGCCCCCCTCCCAAAAAAAAGGGGGTGCTGGTCGCGTTTGTTTGGTCCACGCTTCCGACTTCCACCTCCACGACTCCTCATTTTCGCGTCGCTTGGAAATCGGTGGAATTCGCACTTCAAATGTCAGACGGGTGAAAGGCTGCACTAGCATGTCATTGGTGGATGTTTTGAACAGCACGCCACTCAGTGGCTTGCGACGAAATTTTGAAAAGGAGGGGTCATGCCATGCTTTCTGTCTACTTACAGGGGGAAAGTGACGCAATTTGCCTACCTTCCAGGCGGCTGTCTAGTGGCAAAAGGGGGGGTCATGACCCCCTGACCCCCCCCCCCCCCCCCCCCTGCGCACGCCACTGGCGCCACTACACTTGTTCAACCGAAGTTAGTTTTCAACTGTGAAGCGCTTTCTTCAATGATCGTTCGGTTTGAACAATAAAACCTTATACAATTACTAAAGCGGGTCGTTCGAGGGAGGGGGCATGCACTCTGAAAACCAGTGACCCGTCTACTTCGCCGGGAAGTAGCCAAAAATGGCCCAAAACAACCCGGGAATGGGTAAGAGTCTGAGAATGTCGACTAGTATTACGCCACTACTAAGCGGCTGGATCGGTTCATCCACATTTCTTGCAAGAGGACGATGCCAGCGGCGGCGTGGCCGACGAGGAGGATCTGGAAGGCGGGCCAGACGTGCTTGAGCTTGATGGGCGCGGGCCTCGTGGACGGCAGCGCGTCCGCCCGCGCGGCGGCCAGCAGCGCGTCCACCCCGGCGGCCAGCTGGTGCACCCCCGCAGCGCGACAGCGCCCCAGGAACCTCCCGAAGCTCGCGGCGAGCTCCGTCTCGCACATGACTCCGTAGTAGGTGGAGGACTGCTGGATGGGCAGCGGGAAGAAGTGCAGGCCGGCAGGCAGCGCCGCCAGCTCGGCCAGGGACTCCTCCCTCACGAACGTCGCGGCCCGCCGGCTGTCCATGGCGGTCTGGAGATTGTCCGACAGGGTGGAGCCGTTGAACGCCGTGAACTGCACCCGGGGGGCCAGCCCCCACTCCCGCAGCGGGAACATCGCGGCGTACACCGGGCTGTGCAGGAGCAAGGTGAGGTTGCTGGCGGCCAGCTGCTCCACGGAGTCGATGTCCTGGACGGGGTCGCGCACCGTCAGCTTGCTGAGCAGCTGGCCCTGGAACGAGGCGGTGAGGACGACGCCGACGAGCAGCCAGCCGCCCAGGACCGGCCGCTGGGCCCCCGTCGCTCTGCCGGGCGGCTGGCCGACGAGCGGCGCCACGGCCTGCAGCACGGCCTCGACGGCGTCGTCCGCGGCCAGGCCCGCACGGTGCGCCCGTCGGTCTGCCTCTCTCGCACCGGTGCGCAGCGCCCCATGCGTGCGAGAAAGAGGCCTCCCACGCAGTCTGCTGGACGCGTGCAGCCCCGCGGCCACGGTGAGGACGCCGACGACCGTCGCGCACCACACCGCGGCGCTGAGCCCTGCCGCCAGCTCGGCCAGCGGCCCCCGACGACGGCCCAGGAAGCCCCTGGGCACCGCGACGAACACGCGCTTCATGTCCCAGGGGAAGGCGCACTCGGCGAAGGCGGTGTTCATCAGGGCAGGGCCGGCCATGACGTCCAGCCGACACTCCTGCATGAGGACGAACTTGCGAGCGGACTGCGCGCGGTGCAGCCTGCGCGTGGCCAGGGCCAGCGCGTGGTACTTGGAGAAGTCCCGCAGCTGCCGCTCGGCCGCGGCGGCCCAGCGGCTCCACGTGGCCGCGAAGTACGACGGCTGGACCAGCGCCGTGAGCACGCCGTCGGCGGGGGGCCGCCACTTCCCGCACAGCGGGATCAACGGCCTGTCTGCGTGCTGCCAGCCGCGCCCCGGCGCCCACGCGTTCACCTCCACCGCCCTGGACAGAGGCAGCTCGCCGCAGAGGCAAGGGTTGCTGAGGACCGCGGTGCTGCCGTCGGCGGCGCTCAGGACGAGCAGCGCGTTCACCAGGCACTGCCAGCGCAGGCCGACGGCGATGTCCGACGCGTTGCCGCCGTGCGGCAAGCGCGCCCACATGACGACTCGCGTCGTGGACGGGATGGTGACCACGGGCACGGACTGCGCCAGGGCGGCGGGGGACTCCGCCACCACCAGCACCACGGCGTCGTCCGACCTCATGCGGATCGTCGCGTCGCGCCACAGGTCCACGTCGACGGGCAGCAGCGTGACTGCGGGCGCGGCGGGCAGGCGGCCCACGCTGGGGAAACAAAGGTGTGTGAAAACCGAGGGGGCAAAAACTCGGGGTTTTCGTGTACACATGATTCGGAAAACGCAATGATTGCGCATGGTTTTAGTTGATTTCATATGGCTGATTTTGCCTTATTTCGCGACGCACCAGGGTGATGTCGAGCGTGATTGCGTGTGATTGTGTTCGGAAAGAAATGATTTCGGACTGATTTGGCCTGGTTTCGTGTGATTCTGCCTAATTTCGGTTGATTTTAGTGATTTTGGCTGATTTCGGATTGCTTGTTTTCGCGTGATTCTCAATGATTCGCGTGTGATTTCGGGGGCCGCGATGATTGCGCGAGTTTTTGCCCCCTCGGTAAAAACTTCGTCAAGTGAAAGGGTATTCAAATTTTGCCCAGAAATCCCTGCTAGTTCACGCCCCTTTCAAGGCCCGTTTCAGGGGCGTCTTACGAGGGTGCTGCAACTCTCATTTCAGGCGTACACAAGATCACGGGTTTACGGGAATTTTACTGGGGATTACGCGAATAATTTTAGAAAATTGGTTCAAAAACGCCAAAAAAGGGTGAAATTTCATAAAGGGTTGCGTGATTATGGCCTGGATTGTTGGAGATTTCCAGTTATTATGCTTCTTGTTTTACCAGTGCAGGAAGGCACCCAGCCAGGGGACGGCGCCGACGACGAACAGACGGGGCTGTCGGCTCTGGCCGAGCAGCTCGGGCACCAGCGACATGGCGCACTCGGCCTCGGGGAGCGCGTCCAGGCGCGGCGGCAGGAGGGCCGCGGTGCACGCCAGCACGGGCACGCCGAGCGCGGCGAGCGCGACGAAGGGCCAGAACATGGCGCCGTCGGGGTGCTGCGCGCTGCGCAGACCGTTTCATCACCGGACTGCCTTGCAAAGAAGGCTTGGACTGACAGAGTCGGCGCACAGTGGCTCAGGCGCCGTTGGGCACAACTCTCACAACTCTAGAAGCGTTTTTAGCTCCAAAGTCGCCAACCAGGGCTCGAAGCGAGTGTGGTCCCACCAATGGATTCCTCGTTCAGAGAGAGCAAGCCATTGGTGGAGTCACACGTTCGCTTTAAGCCCTGTTTAGCGACTCTGGAACTCAAAGCCCGTCCGGGATTTTGACCGCCTCCACCGGCCTTCTCACCCACCGTAGTGCAAGACCGAGAGTCTTGAGAAACGTCTGTGGTGGCAGGCCCTCCGTGTTTCCCGCGAGGTGCACGACAAGCCAGTGCGGCCGAATCGAATGGCAGATCGCCGAGGGAGCGGCTCGGCGCGGGGCCGCAGGGCGGACGGCCGCACGGGACAGGCATTCTTTCCCTCGTTTCGGCTGACGTGGACGATCTTGATGCGAAGGATGGGGCGTGGCGCGTTCGTAGCGTCCACTCCGTCCGAAAACAATTAGGACCTAGAATACCAAATTCGTATTGATCCTGCTGCTGTCGCTCCTAGTTTTTGGACCGACAGTGCCTGTCGGCGAGGCGACCATCACCATCAACGTCCGGCTTCGCCTCGTTTTTGAACCTCCGTGGAAAAAACAGATACTGTCAGGACAGCGGGGTCCTACTCTGCAAATTCAAATGTAAATGCACTCGATGTCTTTGGAGCGGGCTTGGACAGCGTGCGCACGGCCCTGTTGAGGCTGCTCATGAAATCCGACTGGGACGGCTCGGAGCGCCTGGCGGGTAGGCAGGCGACGAGTCCCGCAGCTCGCTGGAGTGCGATTGGTGGCCTACCTCGCTCCCTGCAGGCGCGTGAAGGCCACCCTCCTGACACAGACGTTGCCAGACTGGTTGCTGGCCTACCCGCCGGGCGCTACGGTCTGCCGAGTGAATTGCTGTCCAGAAATCATTCTGGGATCCTTCTAAATCCTAAAGCACCTTGGCCCGTCCTGATTGTAATTTTGAAAATCAGTTCTGGTGGTTCAAAACATTTGAAGCTTACCGCTCCTCTGTCAGCTGAGCCAACCTTCAGACCCAGACGAGTTGATCACATTTTGAGTCAACTTTCACTGGGGAACATATTTTCGACTACTGTACGGAGGAATTAGGCTCCTTTGTTTCAAAAGTTTTCACCTCTTGTTGGGTTGTTGTCAGACCCGCAGTAATTTCATTGATAAATTTAGTTTCGCCATGTTGGTTTCTATAGGGTTTGTTTGAAACGCGGTCTGTCGTCTGCAAAGTATTAGCGTCCGTGCAAAAGTGTCCATTTTCACCGCAATTTTATCGTGGCACAAGGCAAGACATTACTGTCAGTTCATTTTTCTCCGACCTCAAAACATTTCTAAATCTATTCTGTCGCAATGTGTGGACGGACTGCCTGGTGAGTAAACAATGACGTAGAACTTTGTGGCTCCTGGAACCATTATGACACCCTTTGTTTCTTGTAATAGCTTTGTCCTTGGCAAACTGGAGATCCCCCGTTCATAAATTAAAGTGATATACGTACGAAATTTTATGCCAGGTTCAAAAAACAATGTGCTCTCTCTTTCATAACCTTGATGCACTACTCTGTTTCTTTGTTTCAGTGCGTTGGATCCAGAGACAGTTTGTAAAGCAACTAGCTTCAAAGATTCAAAATCTGGAAAATTTTTAAAGCCTGAGTGGAAAGACTCTTTATCTGGAATGGACTATAGACCATCTGTGAATCTGGCCCCAACTGACATAACTCCTGTTCTCGTCAACGCTTCACATTTTGATCACAAAGATAATGAGCCTGTCATCTATCCTATGATGTGGGGAATGATTCCACCATGGCATAAGGTTGTTTTAGTCATGGTATTTTCTGTTTTCCTTTTTTTTTTTTTGATCCAAACTTTATTTTATTATGTATCTGCAGGGAGATATTAAGTCACATGGTTTGTCTACAAACAACTGTCGCTTGGAGAACATGAACGGCTCAAAGCTTTATTCGCCTGCATTTTCTAATGGCAGGAGATGCGTTGTTTTGTGTGAAGGATTTTATGAGTGGCAAACTACAAAAAAGGAATCTTCAGTAAAACAACCGTATTACATTTATGCACCACAGAATGATGAGGCAAGTTTTTATTGAAGATATTATTATTGAGGTCTATTAAACTGGGTACGAGAGTTTAACACTCTCTTCCTCTTTTCAAGGTCAAAGTTGAAGACCCAGGCAGTTGGGATGGTGAGTGGAGTGAAACTGAAGGGTGGAAAGGCCCAAAGCTACTGAAAATGGCAGGACTTTTCAGCTGCTGGACATCGTCAGAGGTAAACAAAACTAACGAGTCATTTGCAGTTACAAATTAAGTGCCTGCCTTTAACAGCCTTTTTTGTTCATAACTCCAGGGGAAACCAATTTACAGTTATTCAGTAATCACTATGGAGGCCAATGCCACCTTTTCCTGGTTGCACCATCGAATGCCAGCCATCCTAAACTCTGATGAAGAAGTGATGGTAAGACTGTTTTTTTTTCCCACATCAACTCCTACCAAACTGTCACATTCTTTAACAAGTTTGACTTTGTTTCTCTCTGCCCAGGACTGGATTGACTGTGGGCGAGTGCCATCTCATAAAGCACTGCAGCTTTTAAAGCCAGTGGATAGTTTGTCTTGGCACCCTGTCAGCACTGCAGTAAACAATTCTAGAAACAAATCGGATGTTTGCAACAAACCAGTGGATTTGAAGTGAGTATAGTATTTATATCCATACATTCAGCAATTACTTTTGTTTCAGCCACAATAATTTTCTTGCTTCAGTGGGCAAATCAAATATCTAAAACCATTGACAGAATATTTTATGTTTTGTTTTTTCTCGTGTCAGGAAACCAAAACCAGCAAATCCTTTAATGATGAACTGGCTGAAAAAAGCAAATAAGCCCCAACCATGCGAAAGTGATGATACACTACCGGAGGCAAAGAGATTGAAAAAGGAAACTGATTGAATTGATTTGTCAACCCAGCAATAAAAAATGTCATTCCTATGATCTGTTTCCAATACAGGTAAATGATTGTGATTCTTCTTTCTCAGTATAATTAAGATTTACATAGGCATCACCTATCTTATTCTTTATAATGGTTTTTTTTATGGATAAAGATTTTTCAAGAACAAATTTTTTAACTCTAACTTATTTAATGATTTAAACCCAAACAAAAACAGTAATGTATATCAAACTTGAACCATTTTCTTCTGGTGGTCGAAGATGTAGCGCTTGAACCTCAAGATAACGTCTGTTGGTTGATCTGATTCTGCTTCATTTTTTGATCCTTGCTTCTTGTACTTCATAACTGTTTCTTCCTTGAGCCCTCCTGGAAGCCATAACAGATACTAGTAGTAGAAAGTGCCAAAATAGCTTAGGGTAAAAAATAATTTTCTGTCATTAAAAAAAACAAAAATAAGATAGTGGGAGGGCCTTACCCGGGATCCGTATATTGAGTTTTCCACTTTTACCAAAAGTGCTGTCAATCATTCCATGTTCTCCACTGGACAGAACAACAGAAAGACCAACAAAAGCTTGGGCATTAGTTTCCTTTTTAATGAGGTTCTTAGCTATAAGAACATCATTATTGACTACACGTTCCACAGTCCCTTTCCTTTCCAACATTTTATAAATTTTCATCTGCGGAAGGAATGTTTTTTCATATGCTTTGTCATATATTTGATGTACAATCCGACCCCAAAATGCTAAGCGACATGCATTTCCGTTCGTATCCATTTCTAATCGTGATCCAATGGCCAGGCTTTCTGGAAGAGCCAGTACAGGTCTTTCAAACTGCAAAAGCATGAAATAATTGTCACCATCTGAAAGTTCTTCTTTTGATTCGTAGTCTGCTTGAAGATGAAAAGACATATCACTAGGGGCTGAAAAAATTGTTATAATGGCCATTACAGTTTCATAGCCTATGCTTATGTGAAATTTATCTTTGGACTTTATCTTTGATTGAAAATACTTGATGCGATGAACTTTTAATACTGCAGCCCACATGAAAGCAATATAGTCTGGGTGACAGACAAGTCCTCGCTCCAGCTGCTTTGAGTCCAATTGTGGCACACATATTCCAAGCCTGTCTCCCTCTTCTGCTGATTCTACTGGGCGGTGAAACATTTGCATTGATTTTACTTTCCCAGAGAAGCTAATGGCTGGTACTTGAATCTCCTATTTTAAGAAAAAGAGAAGAAGAGAATTAGAAGTCAAGTAGTAAGGAATGTCCTGTAGGCTAAATTAAAATTAAGACTCACATCTCTTAGACAAACTTTTCCCTGAAGAACTGTGCCAGTCATAATGGTACCTAGCCCTCGGATGTTGAAACAATGATCGACAGCAAATACAAATGGCCTTTCCTGTCTTTTTGTGGGAAGAGAAGCCATGTCTTTCATGCTTTGCAATAATGCGTCAAGACCTGTTAAAAAGGGCAAGATACAAAGTTAATTCCTAATATAGATACTTCTCTTTTACCACAAGCCAAGATCTCAAAGAAATTCAGTATATTTTAAGCAAGCAGAGCACTCAGCATTCATAGCCCTTTGATGCAAAGTTGAAATTACCATGTCCAAGTAAGAAGTTCAACATGCTCCATGAAGATCCACTAATATTGTAAAAAATAGAATTAATTACAGAAAAGACATTCTGTTGTGAAAGGAGAATGATAGAACAGAGCAAAGGCAGACAGTTAGAAGGGATATTATGAAATGGGACCTACCAAAGCTAGTCGTTCCAGTTGAATCTCCATCTGTTGGCATCGCAGACACGGCAACAATTGGTGCATTTTGAAAAACTGTGTTAGCTAAAGTAAGAGTCATCCTCTTTTTCATCTGTAAATTAATTTAACATTATTACAATACAATAAAATACAAGCCCAGGCTTTCATTAGACCATTCATGCAGACCTTTTCAATTGAAGAATTTCTCTTTTCTATGGGCAATAAATCAATTTTGTTTAACACAACAATCATGTTCTTGCACATAATTTCCCCAATCACAAGACATTCTGCAGTTTGGGTCTGCATTCCTTTAGTTATGTCAATGACTAATAACATCATGTGAATAATTTGAGATCCTGCAACAGAAAGAGAGATTATGACGATGCTTGTATGTAACACTAATTTAGTTCTAAAGAGAGAGGCTTATAATTTTGTTTACATTAAGAAAAATGACTGTGAATGAATAACATACACCACAAAACCTTAGCCACCCACCAAATCCCCATCAGAAAATAAGGCCATGGCCTCTCAATGACAAGGAAATGACCAGAAAAATAGTATCTGCAGAGGGATGACCAGAAAAAAGGGATTGCTTTCATGTGATTTGCAAAAATATGCCTTTACAATCCTTTCAATTGAATGGAACATTTCATCTGTAAATCTGTTAATTCTCTTACCTTGAAACAATTATGGCTATATCCTGGCTATATCAAGTTAAGGAAATCCACAATTCACAGATAGGGCCAGGGGTGAGGTGGGTAGTCCTCATAATTCACAGTTCCCCGCCCTCACCTCCCCACCCTATCTGTGAATTGTGAATGTCCTTAACTTGATACAGCGTTTAAAACACAAGACATACCTCCAATAACAGTTCTTATTAACGAAGCATGTCCAGGACAGTCGACAAATGTAAACTGCAGCTTTGTTTTGGATGTTTCCTGGGAGAGTTTAGTTGGTACATCGACAACAATGGCACTGAACCCCAAGTCTATGGTGATTCCTCTCTCCTGAGACTGTGGGTTTTTGTCAAACGCAGCGGTGCCAGCAACAACACTCAGAGATTTCGCCAGGGAAGTCTTCCCAGAATCAACATGACCCAAAATACCAACATTGAGGTTGAGGACACTTTCTGGACTCAAAATGGAATCCATGACATAAGCTCAAATTACAGTAATGACAATCTCCTTTGACTTTTCAAAGGAGACAGAAAATAGCAGGCTTTGGCACTTTTGACAGGTGTCATGAAGGTTATCGGATCAGAGCACCACCATATCTCAGAGATAGGCGCTGAAGGAACAGGGCACGACAGAATTCCAATGGCGTGCTTGTCGTTTTATGACTTAAGACAAGATATTTTGCGGTCAAAGTGCATAATCAACAGTTATAACATAAATGTCTCGTAATATGTTTGTCAACAAAATCCAAACAACAACAACAAAAAACAACACTTCGCTGCACGGCAATTTCTCATACTCGGACTGTGAGGACAGTGCTGCCCCCTCGTGGCAACTTGAAGAAGCACTCTAAATAATGTAAATACACTGACAGGCGGTGGTGGTGGTGTTAACATTCATCCTGTGCGATGATTCACTGAGATAATCTAGTTTTCTGGAAAGAAAGACACCGATTTGGCACTTCAGGCGGATCTCCGAGCGAAGCTATCGCTGAGGTAAGTGCCATTGCCAGCCCCCAAGTTCTGTTGACCGTGTCGTCATCAACGCCTTTGCCCGCTTTTCTTGAGGGTGGGATCACCCTTCAACCCCTTCGAGTGACATTGTCCAATTCTGTCGATGGCAGGCCGTCAACTGACGTCCACTGTTAGCCGCCGTTTATTGATAAATTTGTACGGGCGTTGTCGTTCTTTGATTTTGAAGTCCATCGCCCTTTCTTGTGTGTCTAAGTTACCCCTGATGCAGAACCTAACCTGGAATATAGACAGTTAAATGTCATTCATTTTTGAATTAGTCCCCGAATAATTTTTCATCTAAAGTCGAAACATTGTGAAAAGCTATGTGATTGTTTTGTTTATCATTCCATTAATGACTCAAGCTGTTAAAGATTTTGGTACCCTTTGCTCTTTGCTGCCGAACTTTTATTAATGATTTAAGTTTGTGAAGCGTGACGCTTGTTGCTTTTATTATTATCATTATTCGGGTCTTATTACCTGTGTCTCGTCTCAGAATTTATGAAAGCCCTCTAACATAAAGGGTTTTAATTGTACTTTCTTACTTAGGCCTCTCTAAACTCGCAATGTTTCTTTCCAAAGTTGTTAGCGTGCGACAGCAACAATCTTTCCAGGCTCCAGTCACACTTCCTCTCAATTTTTGATGAAGTATGCGCATGCCCACTTGCAATCGTTTCCAAGTGGATTCTCGCAGTCTGGTGCTGCCACTGCGTGATGTGGAATTACTGCCATTTCCCCTACCAAATGTGTCGTACTTGTCCTCACGCTGAGGTAGTTGAGTCTATTTCCTCACTCCGTCGGCTGCTCAGCCAGGACTGTCAGCCAAACCGAATAAACGTCAGGTGTTCCAGGGGATGATACCAATATGTTACTTCCTTCAATATCTGTGATTGTGCACCACTTTAAAAAGTGAATTCTTATTCCTTTTTTATTCGCCCTTGGTCATAGCCTAGAGCCTGCAGTCTGATTTCAAAGAGTCGCTTTGTCGCTCGGTCTCTGTCGTACTTACGGGACGTCCTACACGGATGAGAGAAAGAGAGAGAGACGGAAAGCAAGTCTTTGGAACAGCTCGGCTGGCGCCTGATAAAAGTACGGTGTGTCACCGATGTAATGAGTCATCAGACCTTAGTCTGAGGGAATCAGCAGACTGATTCCGAGAGTCTTTTTCGTTGCCCTGTCTCTCTCGAAATCATGGGGCGTCCCTTATAGGTGCGAGAGGCAGAGCGGCGTAAACGACTCTCGGAATCAGTCTGCAGGCGGGACAGTCTTTGGCTATGTACACCTTTGGCTACGCCTACGACTGCGCTCTGCTCACTCCGGTCGACGACCGCCTCTGCCTTCCCTGCATCTCCCCCCCTCCCCCCCTCACTCCCTCCGCGCCGCCCCCACCGCAAAGTAAGGCTCATTGTCGGCTGTAACTGAATTGGAAGCGGCCCCGTCCCGCCCCGCCCCCGCCGCCCCGCCCCGCCCCGCCCCCCCCGCCCCCCCCGGCCGCCCCCCGCCCCGCCCGCCCCCCCCCGCGCCGCCCCGCGCCGCCCCGCGCCCCCCGCGCCGCCCCGCGCCGCCCCGCGCCGCCCGCGCCGCCCGCGCCCGCCCCCGCCCGCCCGCGCCGCCCCGCGCCGCCCCGCGCCGCCCCGCGCCGCCCCGCGCCGCCCCGCGCCGCCCCGCGCCGCCGGCCCGCCCCGCGCCGCCCCGCGCCGCCCCGCGCCGCCCCGCGCCGCCCCGCGCGCCGCCGCGCCGCCCGCGCCGCCCCGCCCGCCCCGCGCCGCCCCGCGCCGCCCCCCGCCGCCGGCCGCCCCGCGCCCGCCCCGCGCCGCCGCGCGCCCCGCGCCGCCCCGCGCCGCCCCGCGCCGCCCCGCGCCGCCCCGCGCCCCCGCGCCCCCGCGCCGCCCCGCGCCGCCCGCGCCGCCCCGCCCCCGCGCCGCCCCGCGCCGCCCCGCGCCGCCCCGCGCGCCCCGCCCGCCCCGCGCCGCCCCGCGCCGCCCCGCGCCCCCGCCCCGCCGCCCCGCGCCGCCCCGCGCCGCCCCGCCTCGCCCGCGTGGACGGCGCGACTCCGTAGACTCGGCCAGTCTGCCAGGCCCAGCCAAGCTTGTCCAGTGCAAAGGGAAGCTCCCCGGAACGATCCATTAACGCCCGGTGCGGCTTTACCGTGGAAGGCTGGGCGCCGCACGCCACGGCATGGCACGCACGCCATGGCATGGCATGGCACGCCACGGCATGGCACGCCACGGCAAGGCACGCCACGGCATGGCACGCCACGGCAAGGCACGCCATGCCACGGCACGCCACGGCGCGAGCGCGGCGTTCGACGCGGCTGCAGCCAGAGTGCAGCAGCCTGTTGCGTGAGACGCCGCGCCGTCTGGCGATGCACTTCGCTGGATTGAATCGCGGCAACGGCATTTTCAGCCTTCGTTGATTGCCGTCTCTAGTCTCTGTTTCTGTTATGGGCTGTTCATTTGTGTGTGTGTGTGGGGGGGGGGGGGCGGTTGGTGTGGGTGGCGTTGTTGGAAAAAAGGGGACGAGGAAGCGGGGTATTTTTGTGGTCCCACGGCAAATTTTGACAAAAAAACCCTTTTTTTTCACCCCCCCCCCCTTCTCCCCCCTTTCACCCCCCCTTCTCCCCCCTCTCCCCCCCCTTTCCCCCCTTCCCCCCCCTTTCTCCCCCCCCCCCCTTTCTCCCCTCTCCCCCTTCTCCCCCCTTTCTCCCCCTTTCCTCCCCCTTTCTCCCCCCCTTTCTCCCCCCCCCCCCCTTTCTCCCCCCTTTTCTCCCCCCTCTTTCTCCCCCTTTCCCCCCCTTCTCCCCCCTCCTTTCTACCCCCCTTTTCTCTCCCCCCCTTCTCCCCCCCCCCTTTCTCCCCCAAATCCGTTCCTCCTGAACGTAATGATTGGAAGGCCCCTTATCAATGAATCACATCGACCCATGGTCGAGACAGCTTCGAACGGGCCTCTTTTACGTTTCGACACGCCGCGGCGGCCGGGGGAGACGCGAGACGCGGCAGGGAAGGGAGGGCTTCAGTGATGCCTATCTCCGCGATGATGTCTTGCTTGGAGGCTTATCATGCCATTCATTGCCTGGCCGGTCGCGCGGCGCGGCCCGTGGGGCAGGTCGCTGTCAGGGCCACGCCGCCGCACGCCGCACAGTGGGCCAGAAGACCGGCGGAGGCGGCCAAAGACGCGTTTTGAGCTCCGGCGTCGCCAAATGGAACTGGAACCGAACGCGTGACCCCACCAATAGATTCCTCGTTCGAAAAGAGCAATCCATTGGTGGGGTCACACGTTCGGTTGGAGTCTCATTTAGCGACTCTGGTTTAAAATGCGTCTAGAATTTTGGCCGCCGCCTCCACTGTGCGCCGCCGCGACCGCCCAGCTTTGTCGCGACGGTGAACTGACTCACGACCCTCGGTTGTGGATACGTGTGACTGCGTGCGGACGCGGATTCAAATCTCTCCACCCCGGAAAAGGAAGCCCTCACGCATGCACCATCAAACTTTGCGCTAGTCAGGAAAGTCAGGGCAGCAGCTGGGAAACTGGCAAAAGTTTGTTTACTCCGGCCCTGCAGTTTTGGCGGTTTTGGCGGCTGCATGCCCCCCCCCTTCCGGGCCCTTCTGGACCCGCCGCTTCCTACGATGTGCCTGTTCGGCCGCGTATTAAAACTTAAGGAGGACGTCTCTAAAGGTTATGTTAATCGAAGTGCTCGCGGCTCATCCTGGATGCTGTGCGCTTACCATCTGCGTCTTCGTCCGGATCGTTGTTGTTGTTTGTTGTTGTTGTTGTCGTCGTCGTCGTTTCCTTGGCCTGACGGTTTGTCAGGTGATTTATCCTCGACGACCTTGTCACCCACTTTCTTTCCACTGGAGGCCGATTCCGGCAATTGGCACTAGTCTTCGCCGTCTCTCTCTCTCTCTCTCTCTCTCTCTCTCTCTCTCTCTCTCTCTCTCTCTCTCTCTCTCTCTCTCTCTCTCTCTCTCTCTCTCTCACACACACCCCTTGCGGAGTGAGTTGGACAGAGACATGGCGTAGTGCCCTTTGCTCGTGGTATCAGCCTGCTGCCTTGTCATTTGCGTTTCTAGCTCACTAGGCGGTTTAGGACTGACGTTTCATTATGACTTTAATTTGTTCATTTTTTTGGTAAGTGCTCACGCTAAATGTTTGAGCACAATTTTGCTGCGGTGTCGCACAATTTTAAACCTGTGTAACAATTTTGTATAAATTTTGCTCAAACTTGCATAATTAATGCGCTTTTACGCATAATGTTATGCAAATTCCACCCCCGTACACAAAATCGTGCAAGTTACACGTGTAATAATTTAGTGTGCTCCTTTGACGGTAACCATTTCGCGGCTCTTTTCGGTAATCCGGAATGCGGGCTGCAGTGCAGTGGCAGTGCAGTGGCAGTGCAGTGGCAGTGCAGTGGCAGTGCAGTGCAGTTCAGTGGCAGTTCAGTGGCAGTGCAGTGGCAGTGCAGTGGCAGTGCAGTGGCAGTGCAGTGGCAGTGCAGTGGCAGTGCGTGGCAGTGCAGTGGCAGTTCAGTGGCAGTCCTTGGCAGTGGTGGCAGTTCAGTGGCAGTGCAGTGCAGTGCAGTGGCAGTGCAGTGGCAGTGCAGTGGCAGTGCAGTGGCAGTGCAGTGGCAGTGCAGTGGCAGTGCAGTGGCAGTGCAGTGGCAGTGCAGTGGCAGTGCAGTGGCAGTGCAGTGGCAGTGCAGTGGCAGTGGCGCGTCACACAGTGTGGCACACTGGGAAAGCCGCGGCCGGCCGGCTTCTAATTGCACGGGGCTGCCATCATAGTGCGCGCTGCCCCGCCCGCCCTGCGCCGCCCTGCGAGTCAGAAGAGCCGCATCGTCGCTCTGTCTCTCTCGCACTCCTAGGACTCTGTCTGGAAGAGCGAGAGCGGTGACGAAGCGGTGCTGAAGCAGCCGTGATGCCACTTGCATGAATTTGGCATCATGGATGGATGCGACGTGATGAGTGGTTTAGTGCCAACGTTTGCAGTAACAGTGCTGCATGTCTGCATGCTGTTCAATCGCATGGCAGTACATGGCATGCGGGCTAGATGCATCGGCAGGCAATGGCATCAAGTGATTCTGCTGTTGCATGCTGTGCAGATCATTAGGCGAAAGTTGCATCTGAAACGCGTCTGCCCTGTCTTAATTGTCCTGGGGGATGGTCCGCCCGCAGCCCCCTTTGCGTTCTGCGAGTTTTTCAAACTCGATTTTTCGCCGTTTTGCGTGATTTTCCGGAACGAGGATTGAGCAATGGTGACAATATCGGTTGCACGACTTTGCCTGGCCCTCGCCGATCCCGACTGCAGAAAGTAACACAACAAAAGTACACAAATTTCATGGAAAATTTTTCAACAGGAAGTTTCAGGCTTTAATAGTACACAATTAGGACGAAATTACATCAAAGTTCTGTGTCTTAATTTTGGGGGATGGTGAGTTTTGGTTTGGCGCGTTTTTCAATATCCTTTTCTGTTTTGGCGTGATTTTGGACTAGGATTGGCAATTGGCACACATATTTCACGACTTTGCTGGCCCTGCGCCGCCCTGCGCAGCGTTTTGTGTTTTGCGTAGTTAAAAGGATCAGCGAAAGCCAGATTTTGTGCCTATTTGTGTCCGCTTCTTTTTCTCACGAGGTTAGAGTGCAGCAGCATTGCACGCGAGACGGTCGCCACCGCAGACGTAAAAACCGCTACACCGTAAGTGTATGCTCTTGATAAAAAATAAAATGCGAGGGAAAATGAACAGATGATTTGGGAGGAGCTGGTTCGGTAGTCTCCACATGTCATCATTTGGGGTTAAGGTACAGCACTCTGCGGTTTGGCTGCCACGCATTGTCGCTGCCACTGTAAAGAACTTGGCGCAAACGACCACGCAGAGGAAGTGGACGGTGCACTGCACTGGGAATCGAAACGCAGTATAACACTGCAAAAAGTTCCGTGGTTTAGTACGGAAAATGTACGGAAAATGGGGTACGGAAAAGGTACGGAAAAGGTAAGGACCTTCCGTACTGTTTCTCTGTGGTCTCCATAAGGATCTCATGTAAACTGGTACGGCAAACAAGTACAGAACGTCCGTAGTTGGCAAGGTACGGACGGACGGTCCAGGTAAAAAATTGACCAGACACGTTCCGTACTTTTTCCGTACTTTTTTCTACCAGTGGAATACCCGTTTTTGTGGCTCGGAAAGTGATGCTTTGTCAGTTGGCGTTGTAAAATGGAACAGGTGGTAATAATGGGACACACAATTTCTGGAAGATTAAGATTCAACATTTTTTAACGTCATGCGTGCTATGATACATCACATTCATCGTCCAGTGATTGTGTGTACCATATTAGACGCTGTCTCACCCTGTCCCATTTTGCCCCCAACTGAGTCAGTATTCCTCCTACATTTTGGGTATATCGCACGTTGGCGCAATCGCGCAATGCAATGAGACATTGCACCTTGCGTGCGGTGTTCGTTTCCTTGAGGTTTACAGTGTGCGTGTCCTCTCTAGCCTCGCCACTTCCTTCCCCGTTGCATTCTCCGTTCTGCTCTGCCGTGGTTCTAACTCAGTGCTCCTGCCCAATGCGATCCCCATTTCTCTGTCTGCGTGGTTCTTCCCTCTCCGTGTCCGACGCGCCTCTGTCCACCCACACACCCTCACCGAGATCCCGTCTCTTAATCTTATAGTGAGTGCACAATATTCTTTCGCATGGATTATCTTTCTAGCTTTGATGCGTTTAAAAATGTTTTCAAATGCACCCGTGGGTATCAGAATGCGTCCGCAGATGACAGCTGCACTGAGAATGAAAAAGTCATGATCAGTACCTATTTTTGGGCGAGGTTTACTTTATCACCCAAATTTGGGCGAGGAAGGTTTCCTCGCCCAATTTTGGGTGAGGAAGGGTGTATCAGCTCCCTTATAGCTCCATAGTATTATGACCCAAATTTGGGTGAGGAAACTTGCCTCACCCAAATTTGGGTAATAAAGAATTCCTCACCCAAAATTTTAGTCATGATCATGACTCTTTCATTCTCAGTGTGCTCGCCGTTCAATCACCCCTCACGCTGATTTTACGAAACACCGTCATATTTCCTAGAAAATCGTGATGGTTTGTACCTAAAATCGCACGAATGAGCGTGAATTCGCAAACGATTTTATTCGACTTTCTCGTGTGCTACAAGAACCCAGAGGTCTCCCTTAAAGACGGTGCAAATACAATTGCGCGTAAAAGTACGTACTTTTACGGTGTTGTATCCTTGCCTCTTCCCCGACACACTGATAAGCCGGACGTGAATAGCCCCCTTTTGTCTCTCATCCACGCGCCGCTGCCTCGGCAAGCATCGCGGCGGAGAAACCCGCGCCGCATCCACAAATCCGTGTCAAGTGAAAGAAATCTCCTTTCCCCCATTTTTTTAATGTTTTTTTTTTCAGTTGGTCATTCCATTTGTGGTTTGCATGGAAATGATTCATTTATCGCTCGTCCGTGCCTTCGGGATTGTCGGACCCATTTGCCAAACTCGAAAATGGGTACGCCGAAAAATGATGAATAGTTTGGCCATCTGTTTAGGACAGAGGGGTGGGGTGACTCACTGTAGAAATTCAATAACGATAATGTGTCAGAATGTGCAAGATTTCTAGCCTATTTGCAGCACATTTTGTCTACTTACAGGCACTCTTAAAACCTTACGAAGTATTATGAGCATACATATAACAAACTAAAATACTTTTGTTATACGAAGAAATAGTTCGTAAATTACGAAGTATTTACTTTGTAAGCTTATGTATGCTCAAAATACTTTGTTATACAAACTACTTTTCTTTGTAAGGCCCAAGTTTGTAAGGTTTTCTCAGTGGGCGTTTTTGCCACCTGAATGTGGAATGTGTTTAAATTATGTACAATGAATCTGGGAATATGCCCCTGCGTTTAGGACCCTCCACCTTCCGAAGTATTTTCAGCATACGCATACTACAAACTTACGAAGAAATTTTTCGTAAATTACGAGCTATTTTCGTTGTAAGCTTATGCATGCTCAAAATACCTTCTAATATGAAGCTATTTCACTTCGTAAGGCTTAAATAGTTTGTAAAGGTTTTGCCTCCCCCGTAAGCTAACCGTGTGGGCACGCGCTGGGGGGTTGACCCTGCCCCACTGCAGCGCTGCAGCGTGTAGTGCACGCCGTCCTTGAACAGTGCCAGGGCGCTAATCCCTTCCCCCTTCCCCATTTCACCTCCCCCTCCCCTTCCCCGGTGCCGCCGTGGCCGCTGGGCCGGCCGGCGCGGCCCGTCCGGACAGAGCAGCGTGAGTGCCGCCGCGGCCGGCCAGCGAGACGCACCCTCTCGGCCGCCGGGACGCGACGCCGGGTCCGCGACGAACACGCGAAGTGCGCGAGTCCACCGACCGGAGTCCGCGGTCTGGACGCCGCCGAGTCGGCCGG